>NC_136925.1:67023431-67524053 GCF_949752795.1 Hyperoodon ampullatus | reverse complement strand
GGTGTCTAACAATGTTGAAAATTCAGTTGTTATTAAGACAGCCAATATTTTAAAACTTACCATTTTTGTTCAGATCCCAGAAGGCACAGATGGGATGAGGCACTTCCTATATTAACATAAGAACAAACATGTGAAATTGTGTTTAAAATAAATGAAAAATCATACAATTTGAACATGGCAAAGAGTAAAAATGCTAAGGTTTTCACAAAGAAATAGGTCATAATTAGTCACGGCAATATGACCAAAGAACGGCAGGCAGTTTAGGGGTTTGCCCTCACAGACTTCAAATGGAAATCAACTATAACTCCAGAGGAATCAGGTTACCATTTATCTGCAGGTTACTAATTATGTCTCATCATAAAGTGCAATTCTCAGCATTTAGCAAGGCTCTTTACACTAAAATTTCACTTCATCTTCAAAACTCTCCTTTATAACTAGGTATATGCCCAAAAGAACTGAAAGCAGGGACTCAAACAGATATTTGTACAACCATGCTCACAGCAGCATTATTCACAATAGCTAAAAGGTGGAAACAGCCAAAGTACCCAACAATGAATGAATGGATAAACAAAATGTGTGTGTGTGTGTGTGTGTGTGAGTGTGTGTGTGTGTATGTGTATGCAATGGAATATTACCCAGGCTTAAAAAGGAAGGAAATTCTGACACATGCTTTAATATGGATGGAACTTGAAAATACCAAGTGAAATAAACCAGTCACAAAAGGACAAATACTGTATGGTTCCACTTATATGAGATACCAGAGTAGTCAAATTCATGGAGACAGTAGAATGGCAGTTTCCAGGGGTTGCGGGAGGGGCGACGGGAGTTGTTGTTTCATGGGGACATAGTTTCAGTTGGGGAAGATGAATAAGTTCTGGAGATGGATGTAGTGATGGTTGCAGAACAACATGAATGTATTTAATTCCGCAGAACTATACACTTAAAAATGGTTAAAATAGTAAATTTTATGTTATGTATATTTTACCACAATAAAATTTTTTTTTTATAGATGAAGGAGCTGAAACAAAGGAGGCCAAAGGGTAGAACAGGGAAGTCTCAGAGTTTTCGTGACAAAGCAGGGCTAATTCTTAGAGGACTTCAGTTCCAAGCCTTAGTCCTTATCAGCCAGCTCACTTCCCGCCTGCCTTCCTGCCTGCCTAATGGTCAAATCATGACTGGGACCCTCTATAAATCAGGGGAAAACTGTGGTTGGGCCATTTAAGACAATAAGAACCCCACATAATTTTATCAAATAAACAGATGACAGCAAGGGTAATGAAGCAAAAAAAAAAAAAAAAAAAAAGCACAACATTTGCCAAGATTTTAGACAACTGCTAAGCTCTCAAAAAATGTCAGCACTCTTCTGTTTCTCCCATTTCCCTTCTGCTTTCCTAGTTTCAGTCATCTCTGACTTTAAAAAGACAACCACAACCTTTAATGACACAACTGTGCCATGCATCTACATCTAAGTTAGCTGAAGTAATTACGCATTGTTTCTCAAAAGGTGTGATCCTTTCCTTCACTCTTACTCTCCTTCAGATGACTGAATCCTAGACAAGACTAACTCCCCCCATCCCGCCCCTGCCCTGCCGCCACTGTGCACCACGACATTACGGCACTACCTGACTAGCTGGTCTTGCCTTTGTGGAAAATTGCCCCCTGCAAAAAAAGTCCTAGTTACTTCTAATCATATATTTTAAAAAAGGCCCCAGAGTGCTATCAAACAGTCTGCCTCTGTTCCATGGCTATTTGTAGCTTTTCCTTACCTGAGTCCTTGTATGCTTGATTTTAATTCGAACAGGATCCTTCAGACCCTGGATAGTAATGTTTCCAATGCTGCATGCCATCACATAACTCACTAAGGTGCCTTTCTTGGTTCCTACATCCTTTGAAAGAAAAAAAAATTGTGTATTAGTCAGAAGTACACACTTTTATTTTATTTTGGTGCTCCAAACTAAGCAATCTGTCAGCACTTTTTACACTTAAGATCTTCAGTTATAGAACATCCTGTTTATAAGATCAAATTGCTAGCTTTCCTGAAAGAGCTCTGCTATTTCCCTTATTATAATAAATACATTGAGGGAACAGTATGAGCCAACGCTCTAAGACGATGTTCATAAAACTTCATTCTTCACTGCGGTGGCTGATGCCAGCCAGTTAAAATCTGAAACAATGCAAACCCACAAATAATACACACTCATAAAAAAGTATGAAATAATTAGATCATTTCCCTATCCTAAAAATTAAATGAAGTTGTTTTCCTTTAGAGAAGTACCAAGGAAATATGGTGTGAAAAATAAAAATCAATTCATCTTTCATGTCCATGACAACAGTCTGAGTGTTTACTAACGTAAACCTAAATGTAAGTCTACTGGATTAAAGCCCCACCAGAACTTTTACCATCTCTGTCTGCACACTTGCCGGCATCTGTAGCTACCACTTCAAAGATAAGGATGTCAGGAAATCAAATTAGTGAATCTGTGCTGCAAAATGACTGGGACCAGTAGACTGTTTCTCCAGCAAGACCATCACCACTTTCTCCGTCCCTTTGTGTTTCCTGTTGAGCCTCCTGAATTTCTCTACCACAGCTTATAAATCAGCTGTTGTGGAATAATACAGGATTCCTTAAATGCTACCTAGTTCTCAGAATCCAGAATATAGTTTTTTATTACATTTGTGTGGTCTCTCTCAATAAAGTGGCTATGGCTTGGGGATACCCAGCCTTTCCTTTAAAAATACTCTTATGCTGTTCCCTGTGTGAGGGGAGTACCATAGAACCCTTACATTTTTTTCACTCTGCTATAAATTTACTTTAAAAACCAAGCACATGTTTCCTAATAATGTCGCTGATTGGGAGATGCCAAAGGAGAAAGAAATGATCGCGTGAGAAGAGACTCAAAATGAAACTGTGACAGATTCTTACAAAGCTAAGACTTCTCCCAACTCCTCCGCTGGGCTCCACCTCTCCTCTCAATGGCCTCCTCCCCTCCATTCACATCATCTAACACCTACTACATTTTTCGTATTATTATTATTATTATTATTATTATTTTGGCTGCATTGTACAGCATGCAGGATCTTAGTTCCCCAACCAGGGAAACCTCTGTCCCCTGCAGTGGAAGCACAGAGTCTTAACCACTGGACTGTCAGGGAAGTTCTCTTGCATTATTTTTAAAGGCGACATTGTTATAAGCCTCAAATAGCTTTAACAAATGCAGTTTTATGTGTTTGTAGCTATTAAATCCTTCAGAGCAATTGCATGTAATTACATTCTTAATCTGCTCAAAATTTTTATATAGCTTGTTCTTAAAGCATTTGCTCATAACATTTTTAAATTTTTGAGTTAATGACTGTAAATGATTCCACGGTCCTCCTTTTACTTCCTTGTAGCCTCCTTTGCCATTCCTTTAAACATGA
The DNA here is from genome assembly GCF_949752795.1 of Hyperoodon ampullatus. Classification (NCBI taxonomy): domain Eukaryota; kingdom Metazoa; phylum Chordata; class Mammalia; order Artiodactyla; family Ziphiidae; genus Hyperoodon; species Hyperoodon ampullatus. The sequence goes on along the minus strand of NC_136925.1, from coordinate 67,520,636 downwards.
CGTATGGCACAAGTCTTTTAAAAACATTTCTACTGGCTTTGAAACTTGCAGTTCTCTCTTACATAAGTCACACTGTTTGATATACACAGGTATCTTCAGTTTAATAGGTAAATTTTATTGAAAGGGCTTGGTGAAACTGCTCAGAACGAGTTGTACTTTCAAAGGCAACCAGAGGTCACCAGTGTTTGCTGGCAGGGGACTTTCTAGTATCTGGAAATGATGCCAATAAAAATGATAATATGTGCTGAGCACAATGCCACCCTACTCAGGGGATGTGGGAAGGCCAAAGGCCATTTGAAATACTAATGGGAAAACTGATTAAAGCCAAGAATGCTGCTCATTATGTAAACAGTGCTTCCTGCTGAATTAAAAAAAAAATCTTTCCTTTGGCACACAATTTCTTTAACTCTGAAGATCTAAATTGCTGGAGAGCATAAAATACTTAACAAAAGAAATAATAAATAATAACTTCTTCACAAATTCCATTTCTAATTGTATCATGCAAGTCTTAATCTGATTTATTTAAAAACCTTAAATGAACACATCCTATTAATAAGCATATAATTATCTAAAATAAAATATTTAAACAGTTATGTTAAAATTTTTCAGTTTTGAAAATACTGTGGATTAATTTTTTCTATACCTCTTGATATACTTTCAAGAAATCTGAACTTTTATCTTTCCTTTTGAGCAATGAAACTCAATTTACGATTCAAAAATAATAATTTAATGAACTCTTACCTGGAAAAGTCCAGTTTTATTGAAGAAAGTAAACTGTGCTCTTTTAACTAATACAGAATCTTCTTCACTCAGGTTCTCAAGCAAGTTTGGAGGCAAAATTACAGAAGCCAATGGATCCATTTGTCCACTCTCAAAATCCATCTGTCATACACACAGAGTATGTCAGTTGAGTAATCATATTTAAATTGCAGTAATAACTTTACTCCACAGGAGAGCAACCACCAGCATCAACTTGGCCAGGACTAGGGCTCCCCTTTACTTCCACCACAGTCACTGTCCTCAAGGCTGAATCCCTTACAGACAAAGGCCTGGATCTCATTCGCATTTTGCAAATGGGGCAAAACGGGATATGCACCAACTTTAACTAAACACAAACTGAGAAATCTATAAATCAGTTGCCATTTTCAAGTATAAGAATTAAATTTACACTTAATAGATTTTGAGCTTTTCTCAAAACACACTACCAGAAAAATAACTACCAGGAAAAAAAAAAAAAAAAAAGACGAGTTAATTTGTTTGATTGCTGAGAATGAGTATCTTTGCATAGAGGAAGCAGCTGAAGTTTTCTGAACATTCTTGGGTACCATTTTTACTGAACCCACAGATCAAGCCAAAGGGTGTTTTCCTGCAAATGGGCTTGAAATGAGACGGAGGCTGACCACATTTTCACTCTTAAAATGTGAAATAGAATTACCCAAAAGAGCCTTTGGTCCAAAGTAGAAAAATAAGTCCTTCCTTATATTCAGATTTTTAAAAATATTCTATCTTGATTTATCTCCACAGTTAAGAAGCATTAAACGCCACGTCTGTGTTCTCCCATGTCAAGGGTGATGCTTCAATCATTTCATTTGCCCACGTGGCTAACACTGTCTAGCACACAGTAGGAACTTGAAAATTATTTGCTGAAGTGTCACTTGAACAGGTCAGAGAGGATCTCCATTAATCAGGCCCCAGCTTTCGTGTTCAGCCTTCTCATCATCTGCCATTCCTAGCCTTCTACACCATTGGTTCTCTAAGTACAATCCTCATACCAGCAGTACCAGCAATATCTGGGAACTTGTTAAAAGCACAAATTTTGGAGATCCACTCAAGATCTACTAAATTAGAATCTCTGGGGATGGGATCCAGCAATCTGTTTTGATAAGTCCTCCAGGTGATTATAATGTAGTTTGAGAACCACTGGCAAAGAGAATATACCATGCATCTTCCCACCTTTGGGTCCTTAATAAATGTCTTCTGATTGAACAACTCCCCATACCCCACTCTCAATAGGGTGGCACTCACTCTTAATTTAATGCTTAGTTCCACTATCACCTCCTGTAGAGGGTAAACTGAAAGTACACCTCCTCTCTGCATCCACATGCCGTATGGTTACTGCTGCTGTTAACTTTAGCCAAACTTTGGACTAGCCTTCCACCCCTGGAACTAAGATCTCGTTGCAGTAGCAACCAGCAGATGATCAGCGATTTTAATTCGTCTAATTAATTAAAGAAACCACTGGCTTATTACCTGGAAATATGATTCATTATTGCTTGGAAGACCAATACTAAAATTTGAAATTTCATTGGTCTCTGGGGACACAGATGATACTCCAAGAGCCAAATTCCGAGTTGTGATATTCACATGTGATGTGCTATGTAGGTCTATCTTGAAGGCCAATTCATCAATTGTTTTTAAAGCTCTAAAGAAATGACAAATAATACCACTGTTAAGTGACATATTTTAGGTTACTTGCACACATGTGATTTCCTGCAGGACAAAATACAAACCAAATAAAACTGTCCTTAAACTTTTTCATCTTAACATGAATACCCACAACATTCCCCCAAACCACAATAACATCAGTTAAAACACTGAATCGTGGTGATAAATTCATCCTTAAGAGAAATACATGCTTTAAGGAAAAGCAACAATTAAGTCATCCTAAACAAATATTCTGTTTTACATCTGTTTTAGCCTTTCTTTCCTCATATGAAAAATACCCTTCCTACTTCATAACTGAGTGAGAATCAAAGGAAATAACATGATAAAAGTATTTTTTGAATTGCAAGACCCTGTAAAAAAAGTTTGTAATTGTTATGTGCATAAGGTAAGTTAGGGAATACATTTTAACAAAGACAAAATTTTCATCAAAGAAATTTGGTTGAAAGGAAGGAAATAGAAAAAATTAAATATCTTAATACTAACATGCTAACTGAAATAATGGGATACAAACTGAATTGTGTAAAAATAGGTATATTTCATCCTGCCCTAGGCATTTTCATTTCAGAAGTATAACAGTCACAAAGGTGTGGCAGTTCTGTGTCACAGTCTGTAGAATAGTAACCTACAGTGACCAAGTTATGCCTAAAACATGTGAGCTGAATGTTTGCTAAGTGTCTCCTTTGCAAGCAAAAAGAAGTGTCATAAATTTATATATATATATATATATAATAGTTTATCTTTTGAATTAACACCAGTTAACATTTTTCAGATGTAAAATGAAATACCAATTATGTCTTTCTGGGACTATTTATATTATCTATCCAGATCGACAATCCCAATCAATTTGTAAATTATTTTCTCAGAAAAAAAAAAATCAAAAACAGAACTTTGAAGTTCATTCTGTGAATGATCTTGGGAAATATCAATGGATCTTCTAGAGATTTAAATTATGAAAGCTGGGCACCAAGCATTCAGATCTGTGAGAAATTGTATAACAACATGTGTATCCAATAAATTTTACTCTCCAGAAGAAAACAAACAAAAAAAAACTTACTCAGAAGAAGACTCAAGCAAGTCTCTGTCTGGACTGGTTAGGATATTAGAAAATATATTCATTAAAGTTGAGCCAAGCGTTATATCAATGTTTTCTTCTTTATTTACAATCCTTTTGACCTGTTCTACGATGCTGGTGATATTGGCTGAGTTTAACATCTGCCCATCACCAGTTAAATTTAAAATCTGATTGGCAACTTCATTTGCTTCACCTAAAAAATGGCAGAAGAACAACATATAGTTTTACCTGTGTATTATGAGCATTTCCAGGAATCCAAAACATAGTATGGTATTTCACTTCATAGTAAAGTAGCAAATCAGGTTTCCTGTGTGTACCCCTTACCACAATTTTAACAGGACAACAGTATTTCTTTATACTCAGAAAATAATTTCTCTCTTTAGTAAAACACAAATTGTGCTTTTAAGCAACTTAGGTAAATAACTTGGAGGGACCAATATTCACAAATGGTTCTAAGAGAGATACCCCCAGAATCACTAAATAAGTATATACTTGCTGCTTAAAAAAATACAGAACTATAAAACATTGATATAAATTTCAATTTATATATTCTCTTCTCCAAAATTTTCTTACTATTTTTACTCCTACAGAATGAATAGAACAGAAAGTCAGAATGAGGCAAAACAGTATTTTCTATCTTAAGTGAGTGAAGCAATCCTTAGCTTAGCTTTTAATATTACAGTGGTATCACAGAACAGAAGAACAAGTTTGAAGAGGATGAGAACCATGAAGCTTGAGGTCATCTCATTTTGCCTTTGAGAACTGAAGACAAATCTCTCACTTACTTGAGCAATTGGAGATATCAGGAGGACCCCAGTAGGCTAGAGATGTGTTGGCAGGGTCATGATGACTATAAAACAAACAAACAAAAAAGGGTATTTTAAATATTTGGCATAAATGACACTATAGCTGACAAAATTACTTAATAATAAGCTTTAGAATTTCCCTTAATATCTAGGTAAGTTTCATTTGAAGATAAGACTATAATACATTGACATAAAACTCATATTAAAAGTTCTTATTGGAAAAAAAATCAGGTGCATGCATCAGGGAAACAAAATACTAGCAATAGCCTATTGTAACCTAGGCTACATCAGATTGCTAAGGTTAAAAGCATACTTGGTAACGTGGATCAAATACTGCTTTAAGAACTTTCCAGATAAAATCTCATTTTGATTTCCCTTAACTCTGTAAAGCAGATTATAATCCACATTTTAGAGATGAAGAAATAGACTTAGCTAACTCAAGGAATTTTCCAAGGTCTCACAGCCAGGAAGAGGTACAATTCAAATCCATGTCCGCAAGGCTCTGAAGCCCCTTTCTTTCCTCTCCACCACGTGTCAAACCAAGCAGTGGGGGCAAAGGTTTTCTTTGGCTGTGGGGAGTTTCAGTGTCGGAATTTCCCTGCAAGAAAACTCTAACTGAAGGAAGGTGGAGGGTGAGGAACTAGATCTGACTTGTTATTCGGTGAATCCTCTGCAGTCAACCTGTCTGAGGTTTCCATTCAATATTTAGGAAAAATCCACACCCTAACAGTCTCCACTAGCAGACTGCCCTAACCTGGATCTTGTCTTTATTCTCTTTACTGTCTCTTTCCCCTTCCAACAATAACCACTCCAAAAAGTTAAAAAGACTCAGAATGTCAGGCGTATGTTATGGGGCTGTGAGTTTGTTCATCCACACATAAGGTGCTTTACTCTAGAACCACCCTCTGGTTTCCAAATTGCTCTGTCTTTCTTTGGAGAAGCCTAAGTTAGCATGTTGCTTGGAGAGAAAATAAAAAAGGCTTTTCTTGGTAACCTACCTGTCTTGTCTTTACCTCACATGGATTTGACATACACAGAGATTCCCGCCCTTCTTTCCAATTAATATACACTGCATGGGAACTATGGTGCAACACCTGTAACCCTGGGAAGGTAGGTTACATGGAATTTGCTGGCAAGAGTCAAGGACTTCCCAGATGGCACAGTGGATAAGACTCCGCACTCCCAATGCATGAGGCCCAGTTTCGATCCCTGATCAGGGAACTAGATCCCACATGCATGCCGCAACTAAGAGTTCGCATGCCACACTAAGAGTTCTCATGCTACAACTAAGGAGCCTGCCTGCCGCAACTAAGGAGCCCACCTGCCGCAACTAAGACAAGGCACAAACAAATAAATAAATAAAGTAAATAAATATTAAAAAACAAAGAAAGTATTACCATGTCCGTGAAGCATAGAAGCCCGGCTTCCCTGGACAGGGAGCATTGTATACAGAAGGTTGGATGGCTGGCCATTTATAACCTTTGGGGTCCTCATCATCATGACATATACCTATGTGAAAATATGAGAAATATTAACCTATTTTTTGAAATTAGAGGTGCAAGATGAGAACAAAACAACAATGTCGGTAATTAGGTATTTATTCCATGCAATACTAAAATACTAGGTTTTTTTTTTTTTTTTTTTTTTTTTTTGCTGTTCACGGGCCTCTCACCGTTGTGGCCTCTCCCCTTGCGGAGCACAGGCTCCGGACGCGCAGGCCCAGCGGCCATGGCTCACGGGCCCAGCCGCTCCGCGGCATATGGGATCCTCCCAGACCGGGGCACGAACCCGTATCCCCTGCATCGGCAGGCGGACTCTCAACCACTGCACCACCAGGGAGGCCCTAAAATACTAGGTTTTTATGTTCAGAATTTGTAAAAGTTTAGAAGTTATGAAAAATAAATGTTAACTACATTTCATATTTTAAATTACATGTTACAAAACTATCAAATAAAAAAACACACTTATGCAAGTATAAACATGAAACTCACAATATCATTCTAACGTAAATCATTAGTAGATAAAATTAGTAAAATAGAGGTTTATTTAAAAAAACACTACATAAAATGAAAACTGTCCTGAAAAATTCAAAATGTAATTTAATCTTTTTCAAAGGGGAAAGCCTATAAAACAGTGCCTCAATAGTGTTGTCACTCAGTTGCCAGCATATTTTATGGAAACATTTTCTAGCTGCTCTGAAAGCATCTTTAACCTGGAAGTTTGCTGGGGGAATGACAAGAAGACACCTGTAGGCCACACATCTTACACACATGCCTTCATCTTCAAATCATCCCACCTGTTGTTTGAAAACTCTCCAGGCGAGTTTTATGACATAAATGACTCAGATTTTACACTTAAAAAAATCAAAATAAAGGTACTATATCAATAGCAACAACAAAATCTCGTATTTCAGTGCTGAAAAATAGTAAGTTACACTAAGACTACTGGGAACCAGTATTGTAGTCACCAACTGAACATTTAAATAACTTTCCCATTTATATTCTGAGGCTTTTTCCCAATTGGTGGAAATTTTTCTTCATAGAGCCACTTGCAGAAGAATAATAAAGTACAGAATTTAAATTGAGTGGTATAAATGACTTGTCTAAGTATGCAGACAGAGCTGTTCAGGGATTCCTCAGCCTCTGAGGACAGAGATAAGGTTGGTCCTCATGAGGCTCCTTTGCCACATACAAACTACCATTCGTCAAGCTCCTTCTCTGTGGAGCCCCTGATGTGTGAAAGGGCAGCGTTGGTACTCTGTTCATCCCCAAGAAGCTCTGTTTATTAAATAAGCAAGCATTTTCCCACAGAGACTCAGAAACTGCTGTTGTTGATGACGATAATGATTATTTACATTCTTTAACCTCAACGAGTTCCTTATACATCCATCCCTCAGTATCCTCGAGGGACTGGTTCCAGGAAACACACCCCCCAACACACACACACACACACACAGGATAACAAAATCCGAGGAAGCTCATGTCCCTTGTGTAAAATGGTGTAATATTTGCAATAACCTATGCACATCCTCCTGTATACTTTAAATCATTGTTAGATTACTTATAATAACAAATACTGTGTAAAAGCTATGTAAGTAGTTTTAAATATAATGTATATTTCAAGTTTTGATTTCCGGAACTTTCTGAACTTTTTCCCCAAAATATATTTTTTTTTTTTTTTTTTTGCGGTACACGGGCCTCTCACTGTTGTGGCCTCTCCTGTTATGGAGCACAGGCTCCGGCCGCGCAGGCTCAGCGGCCATGGCTCACGGGCCCAGCCGTTCCGCGGCATGTGGGACCTTCCCAGACCGGAGCACGAACCCGTGTCCCCTGCATCGGCAGGCGGACTCTCAACCACTGCGCCACCAGGGAAGCGCCCCCAAAATATTTTTGATCCAAGGTTGGTTGAATCTACAGATGCAGAACCCGTGGAAATGGGGGGCTGACCGTAACTGTGTATGTTGACACATTAGAGATGGGTGGTTTCTCACAGAAGCAAAGATGCCTTCTTCTTTATTACTTTGTGATTCTGGCCTCAGTCATAATCCTGCTCTTAGAGGCTGAGGAATAGCTGCTTCCCCCACTTCAACCTCCTGCCTGTGTGTATAAGGAAATGTGTCAAAGTTTCCCTTTCTTTTGAGCTCTACTAATATACCTAATCAACTGTCATCATAACATTAGAATGATAACTTTATTTTTTGTTATCCATATTCTGATCATTTACTTTTCTAAAATATGCCCATCAAGCCCCATTCGTTTATTTATTCAGGTATTTAAGGGCTGGGGGATATGCTGGTTGCTGGGGGGAGGTAGGAAGTGAGGGTGTTAGAAAAATAAGATGTGTTCTCAAGCCAGAGGAAATTCCTGTTTAAAGAAAATGTATATATGAACACAAACAAGTCCAGTCAAATTCAAGGGTCTTCTAATGTGTACGGTGCTCTAGGTCTGTGGACAGCTTGAAGTGGAGTCTCCAAGACAGTGATATCTATTCGTACATGATGATGTCAGAAAAGGCTTCATAGAAGAGGTGACTTTGGACTGTCCTTAATACATTATAGGTGATCATCAGGTGGGCAGTGAGAGGAGAGGAAAGAAGTGTGGGCAAAGACAGAGAAAAGAGCACTGAAAGTTTGGGGAGGTGCTCGAAGGACCACACCTGTGGCTGGAGTTTAGGATGTGAATGGCGTGCAGGTGAGAACTGAATCTAGGTCCAGGATAACTCCCAGATTTCTGGCCTATTCCAGCAAAGACAGTGGTATCTTTAATGGAGACAGAGAATATAAGAGAAGAGGATGTTTTATAACAAGAAATAGTCTTTTATAAGGTTTACCTCATTAGAGATCCCAAATGCACACACACACACTCTCTTTATTCCTAAAGTTGAAGCCAATTCTGCTCAAGGTTATCTTGGCATTTTGCTCATATTCTTAGTATTTTCATAATAGGTTCCTAAAATAGGGTATAAACTTTCATCTGCCTCTTTCATTCTCTTGGATTCACAGGTATCAAGGTACTACCTTTTATGCTAACCTTGTCACCCATTTATTAACAATGTCACCAATAGGATGAATTTCATCATCAGAAAAAAATAGCTTTAAATAAGCAAACACACAAAGGAAGAATATTTTTGTTGTTGTTTCAATTAAACCTGGATAGTAGTCACATAAAACACATATTATAAAAAAATTAAAGGCACTTACCCAGTCGCCTCACGTTCACTCTGTGTAGCCTCAAGCCCTCATCCAGGGACTCATTATTTCTTAAGAGCTTCTGCTGAATGGTTCTTCCTTCTAAATCAGGACTGTTGGTAGCATTGTAAACTAGAAGGGCAAAAATCACCAACCTAGGAAAACAATTCCGATAGAATTGTTGTTGGTGCTATTGACCAGTTGGTTGTTTTTTGGGTGGAAAAATAGAACATTTGGATATGGTAGTAAGAGGGTGACCATAAAGTGCTGTGACTGAAGAAATATGCCAAGGCACTCAAAGACTTCTGCCACTGCACAAATTATAATGTTAAAAAAAATCTCAATATGAATAGATTTTATAAGATACTGCCTGTATTATCTATCATATCACCCCATTTCTTTTGAGAAATATTTTTAAGTAATGTTTTATAGCATACATGCAAGAAAGGCCATATTTGTGGTTAATTCCATATTGTTTCTTTAAAGCAAAAAAATAAAGTTTTTCAAGAAAAATTAGAATTTCAACTAATCTGATTAAACTTTTAACTTTTGAAATTATTAAGTGTTTTTGTTTACAAATACATTACAATTTCTCCAGAATTGTGATAAATGATTTTCTATCTCCAGGAAGCATTTACTAGTACTTTGTACACTGAAAAGTTACAAAATAAGTACTTGAAATTCACTCAGTGATTGGTCAGCATATCACTGAAGAAGTTTATAGACTGCCTGACCCTGCATGTCTTTAAAAAGAAAATATCTCTATGGGAAGCAGAGACATATCCTAAAAGCCCCACCAAAACTTTGGTTCTACAATTTGAAGTAATATAATTTTCTGTTCAATTGTAATCACAGCTGTAGTCAAGAGCAGAAATCAAAAGATGCCCAAGTGAACTCAGTAGAACTGTTTTACTATGAAGTCTTCAGTGGAGAGGCAGTAGCATATTTTATTTATGAAATTCTGTGGGTATCAGTATAAATGAAATAGAGTATTAACATATTTGTGATGCTTAAAAAAAGAAAAATAATTGAAATATTTGCTATTCAAGGTTAGGTGAAATTTAAAAGTGGCCCTATTTTTTCCCTAACTATCTGTGCTAATCTCAAGGACAACATACTTCATAATTCTCATAATTCACTCTGAAAAGCTATTTATCTCTAAAATCATTTACTGCTTCATGTTCATATGTGAGTCATATTTCAGGATGAGACAAACATAGATGTGAAATATAATGGTGAATTGTGATAGCTTAATAATTTGTTCAAGTATCCTTTGATTAAATTATTGTTGGAAACTAACCTTTGCCACTCCAGTAACTGAGAACTTATAGTTGGGAATATGACCTTTCACTTCCTTTGAATATTGAGAACACAGTACAATGTGGATGGTACTGACCCAAATTCAGCAATTCAAGAATGACCGTGCGTTTTCACAGGTCTTATCTGTGTTGCTTTCCTCTCATCCTGGAAACTGAAACTATTTTATGGTTCTGTAAAGTCCAGTTCTATCTGTTGTTACTATCAATTGTTCTTTATTTGAATAAACCAGTCTCTGCAGCTTTGGTTTCCTGTCTGTCTAGGTAATAGAGTATGATAGCATTATCTAAAGCTAGGGTCTGTGTTAAGTGTTACAACCCAATTGAAAGAAAAGGTTGGGAAAAAAGCATGTGTGAAGACTAGTAGATTGTTGTTTGGACAAAAACTATGAGAGACTATAAAGGTTCATCCATGAACATAAAAGAAACAGCGAGCAGAAAGAAAGAAATGGTGGTAAAGCCAGTAAGAACAAATTTTAAAGCAATGCCGGAGTTCATACCAAAGAAAAAAAAAATGTGTGGATTTTCCCATATACTTTGTCTAAGTTCATTCTCCCTATAATTTTCTGTAAAATTACCCATTGGTTTGACAGACAGGAAACTGAGATTCCATGAATTTAAATGTTTTTTGAACAAAAGTTTCTAAGGTGCTGACATATATTCATGATGGCTGATTTTAGTATTGTCAGGTAGTAGAAGAATCACTTTAAGTGGGACTACAGCATGGGAGCACAAAGTCAGAAATCCTGGCTTTTCATATTGGTTGGTTGATCTTGGGCTATTCACTGGGTCTTAGTTTTGTCACTGGTTGAAAGGGCAGGACATTACCTGCCTTATCTATGTCAGGGAGTAATTGGGAGAGGGAAGCAAATGAACCAGTGAATGTGACAGTGCTTGGAATCATAAAGTGCTGTGCAAATGTAAGGAGACACTGCGATGAATGTTACAATGATGGTGAGGATGAGGATGATGATTATGCTTCCAAGAAGCAATGGCTTAATATATTTATACTTCTGAGAAATATGTTATTTGGCTCTTCTTATAAAATTGCACTGTTAGAATCTGAGTTTGAGCCCTCTGCAGAGGGTATACCATTGACGATACCCTGAACTAGGACTGCCACAACTGCAAGACAAAGTGTCCAGCAAAGGGATCCAGATAATTGCTGGATCCATTATTCAAGGCTCAATATGATCTAGCAGTAAGGTTTGGAAAAAAGAAATTATTTGTCTAAATAGAGGAGAAAAGTCCTGTTACCATCAAGAATACAGTGTTAAAATACATTATTTGTTCTTTAGATCACAAAGGAAAAGGAACAATTCCAGAAAATAAAAAACAACTTTCCTTAACCAGATGGCCCAATCCAGTCTGTTGAATACTTACAGAAATAAGTTTGAAATATAACCTTAAAGACGTGTTTTTCTAATGCCGAATAGAAAAAGAAAAAAAATAAGAAAGCTCTCTAGTCAACTCTCATATGAAATTTTATTATTAGCTCCTTATAGTAAGAATGTATCACCTGAAAATAGATATATTCCACCATTATAGTTGTAAATACATAATATTAATTCAGTCAATTGAAACTGAGTAAGAGATGTGAACTTTTGCTTTTCAACTCATTTTTTTATTCTGCGGACATGCAATATATTACCTGAACACAACTACATTTATTTCATTTAGGAGTTTACATTATTTTTTAAGAACAGTTGGCCTTTAAATGCCAACTATTACATATGGTGAACATATCCATTAAATTACCTGCCTGCATAAGTCATGACCTTGATATAAATTTAAAAATGAAGACTTCAGAAAATTAGCTGATGGCTTTGGATGCTGAAAATATTTCAGCATCTATTACCCATATTATTAGATGCTATTTTACATAAGTACCTTACTTGAAATAACACTATAATTATTTTCTTTCTTTGAAGGTCTCTGAAATTTCAAATAAGAGGTAATTGGTTATCATAAACTGGAAATACTAAAACTAATAAATGTTCTACTTCTGAATTATTTTTTATCAGATGTACATTTCTACCCAGTCTGCTATACTACAGTTTTAACTACAGGAAAAAAAGAAGACTGTCCACTAGAGCTAAAGACATAATTTAAATGTGCTACTGGATTGAAATGTTTCTCTCCTACCTCACTGATTTCATTTCTCTACCAGACAGTCAAAACAGAGAGCAAGAGAAAAGATGTTACATTTTCTGCAAGACTTTGTCAGCGTTACCTTTGATCGTTCACAATGCTTCTCCTCACTTTAATCTTGTCCTCTCCAGTGTTCAGGTGAAAACTAAAAATACAAATAAGTACATTCATTATCAGCTTCATCTGCTGCACGATCAACAACAAAATTTGAGGACTGCAGGATCAGCAACAAAATTTGAGGACGTGAGAGAAAGAGGCAGAAAGGACATTCTAAGTCATTGTTTGCACATGTGTGCTCTGAGGTCCTTGTTCTTTCATATGCCTGAGACAAAACAGCTCCATGGCCAAATAAAGCTTGACAGCTAAGTGCTTTCTCTCTCTCTCTAAGATTCATATTCATATGATGCATATCAGTACACGAAAGAACCTGAGATGCTTGGATATACAGAAACTTACTTCAGTTTGTTTAATAATTTAGCTCCTGAACTAATTTGACTTTTTGCTCCCTTTTTCTGTGTTATTACATCTCTTAGGTTCACAGAAAACATGTTTAGGGTTCATCAAATACACTTTAGAAACTAATTTAAGTATAAAACTGTAAAAACAAGGTGCAGAGGAAGACAGGTGAATGACAATATCTGCTAGAGATTCAGTGGAGTGTTTAAATAGAAGATTAGTGAAAGATAATTTTGAAAAGCCAAGTTGCAATCAGACTGTAGATGTCTTATCTTGTAGAAAAATGGTCTCAAAACTGGGGTGCATGCAATCCAGGGGGTGCTCTAGATGATCTACTGGGGTGTGAGAAGCAACTAACAGAACTTCCATTTATATTTAATTATCCTCTCAGTTTATGATACATTATAACATAATATATTGGTTAAGTAATATACACACATGCATATATACAATTTATTTAAAATCACAGATATATTTTGGAAGTACAAACTACATTTTTAAAAATGATAGGGATCTACAATCAAAATTTTTAAAACCATTGCTGCATCATTGAAACTTTTTGTGCAAAGAAATGATATAATATAGAGTTGTTTTAGAAAGATTATGAATATGGTGTGTGTGTATGTCTGTACTTACATGTATGTGTGTGCAGGAATAACCAGAGAGAGAGGGAGAGAGAGAGAGGGAGACAGAAGTATTAAATTAGACACTACTTTTTATTTCTCAATTTATTCTGTCATTTACCTGATATTAACCACATAAACAGTATAGTTCCAATTCTGGAAGGTTGAATTGAGCTGAAAATACAAAAGAAAAGGATAAGTTTGAGTAATACTTTTAAATAATTTTTTTAAAAAATTTAAATCCAGTTTCTTCTCTCCCATAAAGTGTTACTGAAATAAGACCCTGGGAAAATTCCGAAGAGCTAGAGCAGTGAAAGAAAGTACAGATAACAGTTACTAGATCACTGTATGCCAAGAACCTTACAAATGTTATTTCCTTCATTCTCACAACTAATGAGATGGGTATTATCTGCACTGTTCTCCCACCCATTACACGAAGAAACTGAGCTTCACAGAGATGAAATAGCTCTACCAAGCTGCAACTAAGAAGTAGCAGATCCCAGATTGGAACCCAAGTCTCGTCTGCCTGCAAACACTATACGTTCGTCTCTAGCCCATATTATAAAGGGCTTTCTCTGTAATGGGCCTTCAAATTAGCTGTAACACTGAAAACTTAGCTGCAATAGGGTACACAGGGAAGATGAGCACAGTACACACCTTCTATATTCTTCATTCAACAAACACTGAAATGCATGAACATATGTTTTTCTAGCAATTACCACCTCAGGAGAATATTAGTAGTAAGAAAAATTATAAGTTAACAATATAAACCTTTAAAAGAACAAAAAAGTTCAACATTATGGGGAACTGTGTTATAATTGTTATGTGGTCATTTAAAAATTTTTATGGGTCTCAGCACCAGACTTTTTAATGAAACAATGGATTCCTCTCAGTATAAATAAAAACCTCCCATATGCATTGTCTAATACAATCACAGACCACCATTTCTTTACTGACACTAAATTCTCTTACTTATATATCTCCTCCAAAGAGTTTTTTAGGTCTTGTTTCATACACACGTTTAGTCTTCCTTGTAAGCATTTTTAAAATGAATGTAAATTCTAGGAAATTCTGGCAAGAAGCATTAAATTATTTTTAAATTATAAATAGTAATAATATGAAACAGTATGAGATAGTAATAATATGAAACAATAATATAAAATAGTAATAATTTGAAATATATTTTCCTGTTATCAAATATCTGCTCTGGTATCTTACACCTTAACGGAAAAGTGTCCATTAAAGTTTAGCTTCAGATAAAAATGATGTTATGTTGAAAACCATGCATGAAATAAATATAAATGTAAAATTATACCTTGTCTAAAGCACAAACTTTCCAATGAATGCTAATTTACAGAATTAATAATATTAGAAGTGGTTCCTTTGAGAATGAAAATAAAGAATTTTATATTTTGACTAACACAGCATTGTAAATCAACCATACTTCAATAAAATAAATTTTAAAAATAGAAGTTTATCTTTTGAAAACATTCTGACTTTAAAAAAGCAGAGAGAAGAATGCTGGAAAGAAAACAAGATGCAAGATTATACTCATTCAGTAAAGCCCTTTCTTGCCTTTAAAAATAAGACTATGTTTTCCTACCATTCTTCAAATATCTATCTATATCAATATCTATCTACATATAAACATATATATATATGTATAAAGTATTATCACCACTACCTCTCATTGTACGGTTTCACTTTCTTTTGCTACCAAGGACACACTTATTAGACAGCTACCATGTACGAAAACCCATTTTTCTTACTTCAGAATGTATACCCAAATGACAAATGACTTTTTTCACAAAAGTTGTCTGAACTGTAGTAGTACATAAAAACAGTACACGGTCCCACAGTATGCTGTAGATAGGAAATAAAATAATAGAAAAAATAGAAACTTATGGAAAGTTAAATTTTTGATATTGTTATAGAGAAGAAGAAAAATTTTTTAATCCTTAGGCTGTATTTGTAAGAAAAATAAGAAAATAAAATGCTTAGGGTTTTTTAAATTGGAAATTACCAAAATTTTTACCAATAGAATACTGGTTAAATAAATTATAACCCAAATATCCACCAGCAGAAAACTTGTTAAATAAATGACTAGAGAGCCACATAATGGAATATTGTACCCTGTTTTTTTAAAAAACAATAAGGACGGTCTCTGTGTACTGATACTGCAAATCTGGCAATAACAAAAATAAGTACAGTGTGGAATGGTGTGTGCAATATGCTACTTTTAATATAAAAAGGAAAAAATAAGAATGTATAGTCATTTTCTTTTACATCCACAAACAAGTTCTTGAAAAACCCAAGAAAAACTAACAGTGATTTCTGTGCAGACAGGTTAGCCTCCAGGCAGATGAGTGTCAAGGATGGTGAAAGATATTCATGATATATCTTTTTATACTTAGTGGTTTTTGAATCAAGCACTCAATTAAATAAAAAAAATAAGAAATGTATTTTTAAAAACAGTGCTGAACAAATGAATTATTTCACTGGTTGTTCCAGCCAACACCTGAAGATAGGGCCCATCTCCCAGTCTCTGTGGGAGGGCGGGAGCTTAACTTCGATAGGCACCAGTTAGCAACCCCAGAAGGGTTTCTTATGGACCAACCACCCCTCCCACTTTTTTGTAATTTTTTACTTTCCTGACTCTGTTCAAGTCCCTGCCATTCCTCCTCCCTCCACCTTCACTGTTCCTTTAAAACCCCCAGTCACCTCTGCACAAATCAGAAAGGGGCTTAGCACGTTCTCCTACTGTCAGTGGTTACTGAATAAAATCTGCTTTCACTGCTTTAAAAAAAACAAAACAACAACAACGTGCTGAAAATGTATGGATATAACAGTAAATAAAGATACCTCTCAAAACACTTTTCCATTTGTGGGGCACCTTTCTTATTTGACATAATAGTCTATTAGGCTCAGTTTCTTGTCCTTATTCAAATGTATCTCTCTTTCTATTCAAAAGTGCAATATCTCACTTATATATCTATACATACATTTATAATGAACAGTATCTATGTTTCAGTATGATCTGTGGATTCAGTTAGACAGTAGAGTCTTTCCCAGATTTCCAGAGATTAAAGGTTTAAAGCCAATAAAGGAATTTTACAATTCACTTACCCATTCGGCCACCTTGCTCTGCACTTTTGCCTCGGGGTGATGAAGGATGTTTTGAATCTCTATATAAATTCTATAAATACTTCCATCTGTCCATTGGAAATAAGATTTAGTCCATTAATTATATTTTACAGTCATATACTTATCAACTTACATTTACAAGGACATGATTTCATACAATTTAAAATAAACGCCTTGGGCTTCCCTGGTGGCGCAGTGGTTGAGAGTCCGCCTGCCGATACAGGAGACATGGGTTCATGCCCCGGTCCAGGAAGATCCCACATGCCGCAGAGCGGCTGGGCCCGTGAGCCATGGCCGCTGAGCCTGCGCGTCCGGAGCCTGTGCTCCGCAACGGGAGAGGCCACAACAGTGAGAGGCCCGCGTACCGCAGAGAAAATTTACAAGATATTTTAATTTCATTCTCATTGACCTTTGCAACTTTTTAGAAACAGTTATCATTTAGTTTACTCTTATGAAGTCATTGCTTCTAAATTATCACCTGCATATGTTTACATTGCTTCTAAATTATCACCTGCATATGTTTCTTCGTATTTTTTAATTCTATAGAATTCAATCTCCTGTATGTAAAATGGTGATTTTTCAGGTACAATTTGATTTCTTGTAACAAAAAAATTATCCTTTTTTCTACATTATGAAGAATGGTAGTTTGGAATGTGAAAACTTGAGTAAGATGGTGGGCAGAACTTAATTTGGAAAAGAACAGGCATCACATATTTTTGGCCCACAGCCCCTTATCCTCTCTGTCCTCTTTCCCCTCTCCACTAAAGCAATTACTTCTATTAAGTTATTGGGTTGTAGTTCACCAGATTTTTTATCAAAATTCTATAAATGTAGTCATTTGTATCAAGTAAAGGGGGAAAAAAAGAAAGAATAATTGCAGATGGAATTTTAACTGGACTCACTTTTAAAAGAAAATCCTATGTCAGAAGGAGGTTCAGCTTTTTTTGGGGGGGTGGCAGCGTGCAATCTTTAAAGTAGTCTGCCATATATATATTTTTTGCTTTTTTTTTTAAATGAAAATCAAACTGACCGGCCAGGGTTTGCTAAATATCTCTCTATGTGTGTTATAGGGTACCTTACTAAAAGTAGCTAATGAGAAAAAAAACCTCTTTTTAAATATGGTAGATTATATATAGAAAAAAATATTGATTCTTCATTACTGTCAATCAATTATCTATCTTCATGCTTACAAACATGAGAAAAATATGCATAGAAAATGTAAAAGTATATAATTAAAACAATGGGAAATGGATTTAACGAAGATTTGAGGGAGGTAGTAGATAAAAGTACAAAAGTATGCCTCTGGGAACTCCCAAATGTACCAAAATGCAAATTCGAGTCATACTCCTAAAGGAATGTTTTTCCACTACAGGGGTCAGAAACTCATGCTAAAATAAATTGCCACTCCCAGGTGTAATAATATAAACCTATGAAATTGGTACAAGTCCAAGGATATTTAGTTTAATTTATGCATACTATTATTCCAACTTCTAAAACTCTTCAGGTATTTTAATGATCCTGACCTCATGTTCCTTTAAAAAATATTCTGAATGAAAAATAATTCCAGGAGTATATTTAAAATAAATGATAATAATTCAGACCAAAAAACAAAAAAAAACCCCTTTTTACACTGTAGCTCCCATCATATCAAATCATGGACATTCTGAATGAACGAGAGGAAATTCAAGTTGCAGAAGTCCAGGATTCTATATTGATGTCAGGATCCGAGGGATATTTTGGGCATGTTCCTTGATGCCAATAAAGTAACTGACAAGCTACCACTAGATGGAGACCTAAAGCATGTGTTTATGTTAGGAGTTGTATTCCTTCTTTCTCAGGAGAATCCTGCAAAATACTAAAAATCAGTATTTTTAATCATTCACATTTCTGAAATTTTATGGAAGTATCCAAATGCTTAAGATGTTTTTCTTCAAATTTAAAATATTTCCACACTTTTTTCCCAATTCAGTTTTTATAAATAAGAAAGACATTACATATCAGAGTCAGCCTAAATCAGTTTATAAATATATGACTCTCTCTAGAGTCACATTGCTTATGCTAAATAAAATATGTGAATATACCAGAGAACCCACCCCTAAGTGTTAGAGATTCTCCAGTGCTGTGGATCGTTTTCCAGTAGTCTCTCTTCAGAAGCCTCAGAATGAGGTATTTATATATTTAGCAACAATTATTCAATAATGTCTACTGGTTATACTTATTTAAACTTTTTGGATAACATAGTCAACAAGTAATCCTAAGAAATGTCCAAGAATGAACTGTCAAAGCAAGATAAAATGTCCACTGGAGGGGACATTTTGGACCACAGTGAAATAATTCTCTCAAGCATTGTCATTACAGAGAACGCACAACTAAGATACACTGATGCAGGCTTTTCCCTGTCCTCCTAGTAGTCAAGTTCCCTTCTCCTATAGATGTAACAACTCACATTGTGTCTCCGTAGAAAAGCTATTCACAAATCTTCATATGTTCCAGACACTTCAAAAGATGTATTGTCCTAATAATGACATCCAAGCCTGAAGAATTTGTGATAGACTTTTTTCCAATTAGATAACTCGTTCAGCCTCACAAAACTTCAGAGTAGAAACCATTGCTTGCCATAACAGATGTGGTATCAAAACATGTTCCTGTCTGTAGATCTTTCTCCAATTATCTTTCCCTTTTTTTAAATCTCCTTAACACTCTCCTGAGAGTTTCTTAAAAAATATAGAAATGACAGACACTACTTTATTCTCCACTCAAGGGTATGAAATATAGGTTTGAAAAGGTAGGCTTTAAAATATACATTTGAAAAGATAAATGTTAAAGTATAAACCAAATATTATTTTAGATTCAAGATTATTTCTTTGAACTGGTGATGTAGCAATTGTAGTATGACAGTGGCATTTATAATACGATTGGAGTCCTGTTCATCTTACACACATGATTTCTTTAAGATACTTGGCATATAAAGCTAGATTGATTGTTGGGTGCACACAAATATCCTGAGAGTGAATTTTTTTGAGTAGTCAAACGTATGTGAGAAACTAGAAGCAATGATACAATTTGCACCTGTAAGTTAGGTTTTTAGAACAATAATAAGGACTAACAAAGTTAGTTCCTTACTTGGATTGCTTGTGCTAACCTCACAAAAGTCTAATATTCAGCAGCAGTACAGTGATGTTTCAAGCATAGAACATATGATTTGGAATGGAAACAATGATTAGTCCAAGAGCTTTTCTTGGGAATGTAATGCAGAAGGCACAAAGGTTATTTGTAGGAATACCTAGATTATCTCTCATATACTGAAATATCTGTTTATGAAAAGTAGCTTAGAAGATAAGATTTTCTTAGTATATAATCTGAAGTATCAGATAAAAATCCTATTGAAAAATAACAAAAAGAACTTTACACAGGGGGATAGGAACATTTTACAAAAGCCAGGAAGATAAATTTGATTGATATACTGAAAAAATATGTCTGATTGCCAAACAATCTCAATCCCTCTCTCTTCCGACACCAGCATATCATGATTGATGAACTCAGTAAATCTCTTTAATAGTCCAGAGTTTAAAGGACTAGATAAGGTAGATAACAGATTTGATAGCTGTATATCTTTCTTACAGTGAACAAAACAGGGTTCCCTAATATATCAGATCATAGGCCTGAGAATGCTTACTACATCAGTTTCCCAAGGAATAAGAAAAGTATATTTGAAATTGTTGACAGTATGTGAATAACCTTAGATAGTCTAGGACATGACACTAAATCTCATTTATTCACAAGGTAAACAAGTAATTCTCTTTTCAACTATTTCAAATTTGACTACATCAAAGAAAAAAACCTTAATTATAGTGTGTCTCTAACCCTTTGTTACCCTCTGTTTTTAAGAAGATAATGAAGGCTTTAAGTGCTGAGATGTGAGAAGGCAATAGGATATAGAGAGAATTCAACAGCATTGTTTTCATTACATTTATTTTTACTTTTCACTTCTATTTTAAAACAAGTAGTACTGGTTTCATTTTACAACAGTGATATTAATTTATTTATATGAATATAAATGTTTAAGTAAAAAAGTGAGTCAATTTAGGGGAAAAAAACTATTAAATAAATAGTAGAGGTGGTTCAAGGATGTGGTAAAATTGTTCAGATGGTACATAAATTTGAGTACACAATTTTGAGACTATTTCTACTACATGACTTTCAAATATTTTAAAATATTTTTAAGTGCTAGGATTACATTTTTATCAAGAATGATCTGAATTAGATTTTTTTTTCTTTAAAGTGACTAAGTCAAACCATTTTAACTGATTCTAACATTTGCTTGCTTTGTTGAAACTCCAGTGAAGGTTATGACGCAGAGAGAGATGGACTGAACAAGGCTCTCTTCAAGAATGTCAGAAATGACATGATTGAGTGAATACAGCTCCACTCCACCAAGTCAAGGACTCTGAAGCATCATGTAAACGTTCTTGGGCAGCAGAGGATGTGCCAGTCCTAGAGGGAGAATGCCACAGAGGCTCTTTGTATGTTCATACAAAGAGTGAAATACTTAGTCAGAATTATAATATTCCCATCTACTGGCTGGGGTCCATGTGAAATATGCACTGGAAATTTCAGCTGCTGTTGCTTTCTTGGGGATTGTTGGAATTTTTGCTCCATCATAAATCTCCTTGGTGTAACTACCAGAATAACCATGAACACTTCCCTGAATCGATGTCTTTATATCCCTAATGAAATTTATATCTACGTTTCATGTAAAATATTCCATACTTCCAATTTAAATGTCCTTAAATGTACAGGAAGTTGATGTAACCCCCAAAGCCAAAAGAAAAAAATGAACTATGTGGATTTCTTTTCTCTGGGTTTTGATCCCTGGTGATATATTACAGATGTCTTGGCCTTGCAAGTTAAATGATTGGGGTTGAGAAAATTCCTTTGTTTCTTTTTTTTTTTAAATTTATTTAATTAATTTATTTTTGGCTGCGTTGGGTCTTCATTGCTGCGTGCGGGCTTTCTCCAGTTGCAGCAAGCAGGGGTTACTCTTTGCTGTGGTGCGCGGGCTTCTCATTGTGGTGGCTTCTCTTGTTGCAGAGCACGGGCTCTAGGGAGGTGGGCTTCAGTAATTGTGGCACTCAGGCTCATTAGTTTTGGCTCGCGGGTTCTAGAGAGCAGGCTCTGTAGCTGTGGCGCACAGGCTTAGTTGCTCCACGACTTGTGGAATCTTCCCAGACCAGGGCTCAAACCCGTGCCCCCTGCATTGGCAGGTGGATTCTTAACCACTGCACCACCAGGGAAGCCTGCTCCTTTGTTTCTAATACCTCATATTTGAGAATACTACTGCGTTTGAAGCAATGGTGTGGTCACCTGATTGGAATTTCTCTCTTTTAGAAGAAACTGAAATCACTTACTCTGAATTACCAAAAAACTATGCATTGTAGTTAATATAGGTAGCAGATTAAATAATAACTCAATTCACCTGGCATTTCTCCAGTTCATTCCTTATCTTATGTAACTGCTATATTTGCAATTTGCAAATAATATAAACAAAAACATGTATATATAGAGGGAAAAAACAGGAGGTATTGGCAGTTACTTTAAGTTTTGTCAGTCGAAAATTGATTTATGATTTAATTGATATACAATCACATTCTAACCATTATTCTTCAACAAATAAAAACAGAGAGCAAAGTATTACCATATAAAAATGATTTAACTGTCACAAATGTTTGAACATAAAGTTGGCCTTAGTGAGAAATTAAATTACTAAAATTATTTAGTTTTTTGAGATTATAAAATGCTTTAAAAACTAGTTTCCTTAGAGAACAATCTGACAGAATGTGATGAATATTTTTCTTCCCAGATCTCTAGTATAATGCAAATTAATTCCTTTAAATTAATGCCTTTCTTTTAAAGCTTCTTTGAAAGAAATTTTAGCTAAAAGTGCAGCAGCGTGGCACTAGAAATGTACTCATTCCATTGGTCATTAGAATAGGGAACTCAAGGGAGTCAAGTGATATTTATTTTACTAGTCTTACAAATGTATAAATGTACCAATTGATTCTAACAATAGAAACTTTGCTGGAACATTAGATATTGCCACCCTTAGAATACAATTTTTCATCAAGTCACACATACTACAAATATAAAAGATAATTTCTTACCATTCCTTTGTTTATCGGTTCTATTAGTAACAGGCATGTTAGTGGTGACAGTGGGTGGTGTAGTACTAGGAGAGTTTACAGTAGCTGGTGATAAAGATGAGAAAGATGTAATTTTGCAAGGAGCACATGAAAGTTAATATGGATGAGCAATCTATGGTTAATGCATGAAAATATATAAAGGAGGAATGGAAACCATTTCTTGACACTAAACACAAGTCCCAAGGTTATAATGCATAAAATGAAGCAACACTTTCTATGGCACATTAAGAATCTGTTCCCATGGACTTTCATGCCATATTGTATAAGAGTCTGGAACCGGCACAAAGGGAATGGAGAAAGAACATTTAGATTCTAGATCTAGGTTTGCCATCAAGAGGCTGATGACCACACAGCAAACATCTAAACCTTATCCAGAACTCAGTCTGCTAAGTTTGTAAAAAGAAAGGTTAGAGAAGGAAGTCTGTACAGCACCTGTCAGCTTGAAAATTATCTAAAGTCAGTCTTTCTGACATACTGAGACTAGCAAAATAAAATCTCAGGGGAAAATGCACTTCTCCTAGAGAAGCTAAATGTAAAGAAAAACAAAAGAGAATGAAATATATAGATGAAATCAATCATCTAAAGATCCCAGATCTTTACTACACACTGATGGATAAAATGGATTTCATAAGGGCAAGTCATACAGGAGAGACTTTTCAAAACAGTATGTCAAGGCTATGCTTCTGATATTACTAAAACTTTCAAAGATTAAACCCTTATGTAATGCTTTAATACCTTTCCAAGAAATTCTGGAGGAACAATGTAAGTAGTAAAATAACTATACACACAATTTTCCTTTAGTTTATCTTAGGAGTATATTTGTATAAGATGTACCTTTCTATGTACAATAACCGTTTGTTACGTATTTCTCTTAATTAGAAAAAAATTACCTAAATTTAAAACATTTCAGTGATTATAAAAAGAATTACCTCCAAAGCCTCTTTAGAAAATATTGAATTCCTTATTCAAAATGTGTATTTTTAACTAAAATAATTTTCCATTCCAAAGTAATATATAACACTTAAGAATGGGGATTCTTTTTGAAAGTCTTTTATATTTTTAAATTATGAACAGTTATATTTATTTAATGCGAAATACATCAATGAATATGAAAATGCGTTTTGGTCATTTAGGACATAGGGGGAAAGAAAGCTGGGCATCTAGTCCTTTGACCCAAGGAATCATTCCTACCTCAGATTAAAAGAAAAAAAACAAAATAAAACTTAAAAAAATCTTCACACCTTGAATTAAGCAAAACTAAGGCTTTTTTCTATTTCATATAACTATTTTAAAACTACACTGAGTTCATGGAAAGAAGCTACTTAATGACTTTATTTTCTTAGGTTATTCATCAATAATAATATCAAGAAATAATGTCTCAGAAAGGAAACAAAGATAATAATGAATTACACCCCTTCTCCCTGCCTACTCTACTCCCACACTGGAGCTACAGAAGAGAGCTTAGGTTTCTATTCCTTCAGTCTCACTTCTAACCCCCATCACTTTCATGTTATGATCCTCTTAATAAAAGATCCCGCTTTACAAGAGGCATGGTCATGATTCTTAATGTGGCACATAGAAATGCTACTTCAAAAAGAAGTATATAATAGAATAAATGGATGAAAATGGGTCATGGGTAATTAGAAGAAGCGTGATAATATTAAAGTAAAATATATTATTATTTTAAAATCTATGCGACTATGTATTATTTAGCATGCAACCATTCAGTACATAATATATATACTGACCATAGTATAGTCATTATGCATTATAATAATTAATAAAAGTACATTCATATTAGTTCAAACTATTTTTATCTTACATACATTCAAACTATTCATACATTCAAACTTATCATACATTCAAACTATTTTCATCTTAATATTGAAGTTACATTGCACATCATAAATTGCCTCATGGCCTTGTCTTAACTAACTATTCAACTTAATTTTTCCCCTTGTTTTTTAAACATGAATACTTTTTCAAAATATTGTATGGCTATATTATATGGACAATATTCTTGAGACCAAATCGAGAGAAAAAATGAAGTCAACCTTTCCTAATAGCATATAATCATTCCCATTTTAAAAACTCAGTGCTTTATGGAAATGTGCTCATACAGTGTGTGAATGCATTCCGTCTCTACACTGCACACCCACACAACTAAAACACATCCAGAAATTCTTCTGGTTTGCTGGTTTCTGGCTTCTCAAGTGAAAAGATAAAATTCAAAACAATGACAACTACATTTTCCAAAATAGCAAGTAGGAAACAGAGACTCCAGAGGACGATGTTGACTCCCTACCTTGGCAAAGGGTCCCCAGATCTGCACAGTTGGCTAGTTCTGCAGCCGGGAGCGGGATCAGGTAGGAACCTCGATCAACACAGAAAGATTGTACAAATTTGACTTATGATTTAATTATAGTTCCCCTCCCCAAAAATCATGAATCATCTGGTTGGTGTAATAGGAGCAACCCTGGAAGAGTCTACCAGTAATATTCCAACATCAAGAAAGTCTCTAAAGATCTTTTTGTATCAATTTCCACAAATGTAAAATCAAGCTACTGAAATCTCCCTCAAAATCTTTAACTCAATCTACTGGCCCCATGCACACATGAAAGGAAAATAAGTGTGAATAAAAAGTTCAGGGCCTTTTTGCATAATAAATTATAAGGCTTTGGTGGAAATTCATACAAATGAAATAATAAGAACATCAAAGATAAGTTTCAAAAGTGAACTTGGATATTACTAACACTCATAAAATGCAAGTTTTTGGTTCACAGACACTAACACATGCTAGCTGCAATTCCAGAAATAAGTTTCCGTGACTGGAAACTTATTGGTCTCTGTGTCTTTTTATTTCAAGCTTTGCCTGACTCATCCTCAGCAGGAAACAAATTTTAAGCTAATTTTCTAGTAGGAGTAGTGGATTTTTCTCTGTTGCACTAAATCTCCCTCTGGCTATTAATAGAATTTTACCAACAGGTTGAGGCTGAGGAAGATAGGCTAAACTTACTGCAAAGCATACTGTACTATGAATAAAGACAGAAGAATAAATACAAATATATATACATGCACATACATACACACATATATTTAATTTTCAAAGAACATTTCTATAATAGTGACTACATTCTAATGTTTAAACATTTTCCAAACTTTCCTGTGGGAATGGTACATGAAGGCAGAGCAGGTACATGAGGCAACAAAAGATGTCTAATTAGGTTAATTGTGTGCATAATTAGAAAGCATCCCAGCAATTTAGCAGCATCTCAGGAGTCGTGGTTTCTTCATTCTTGATTGCCTCAGGCAGCTGGTCCAAGGAAGGAATCATGTTATCTCAGAAAGACTCAACCCTGCGGCCTCCAGCAGGTCTGCCATGTTAACTGGCAAGAAGATCTCATCACAGACTTTTACATGTTCATCCAATAAACATTCACTCACTGTTTAAAGTGTGTGAGACAGGGAGGCTTTAAAACAATGCCTCTGCTCTCAGAGAGGCATGAATGGGAGGTTGCTTCACAGTTCTCTGAGTGATATAGATGCACAGTGGCCAAAAGGAAGATGTGACCAGCAGTTTGGTGAGAAGGGTGAATAGGAAATCCATTACAAAGATTCACCGGAAATATGAGGGGTCACTATACTGATCAGGGGAGAAGAGACTACAGATGGTTATTACTAGCAGACAGAATTACTGAAACATATACCAAGAAGGCAGTGAAATGGTCTGGGAACCCAGATGACATGGCATTACTGGAACAGGACATTTATAGCAAATTGGTAGGAATGATCAGATATATAAGTAATGGACAGCTTGTGGAGGGCTTTGTAGAATGTAGGCAGTATGAGTCCCTGGACTTTGTGTCTTTCTTCCAATGGCATATCCCACGCACATAGTAGGTGGGTCCTCTGAATAAATTATTGAATGCAATATGAATGACTGCGAACATTTTGAACTCTTTCTTGAAGTAAATGGGAAAAAAAATGAAAGGGAGCTTGGTGAGAAAATTGACATAATTTAAAAACAATCACATTTGAGGCTCCATAACTAACTAAAAGACAGGCAATATAAGAAGCATGAATAATACCAATAATTCAGGCTTGATATCATAAGTACAGTGAGGATAGAAAGAGATGGATACAAGACATTTGAAGATGGAATATATAGGATTTATTGAGTGACTAACTGGAGAACAGAGAAAGAAAGGGAAGAATAGAAGAATTTTTCTGGTTTCCAACTTGAGAAATTGGTACACAATGATCTCATAAAAGGACATAGTAAATACTGGAAGAAAAGCAAACTTAGGTGGGGTAGGCTAAACAGTACATCCAGTAATAGGAACTGAGGTACCTGTGTGACATCTGGTACACGGTGTACATGTTTTTGTAAGAGGCCTAGCCAGGAAGTACTCCACAGAAGCTATAGATGTGTCTGGGATCACCTGAGCTAGAAGATTTGATGAAACCATAGATATTCCTGTATTTAAGTTTCAGATTAAAAAAAAAAGAGCTATAGATTTGAGAAGACAAAAATAGCTCTTGTAGAAGGTGATTTTACAGAATTCAAGTGAACAAAGTTTCATGGAGGGTGTGGCCACCATCAAGTATACAGAAAGGTCCAGAATGATAAAGACTGAGAAGACCCTTCACTTTGCACTGGAATTTCGGCAACAGCTCTACAGAAATTCTCTTCAGTAGCGTGGGAATGATGCACTCTAGATTTCCAGTGTTTGAGAAGTGAATGCAAGAAGAGGAAGCTTGGCTACGAAAGGAAGCAGAGATGGGCGTGGGGGGCAGGGGGGGACGGTGGTGTGTGTTTCCGATTAAAAACTTAATCTGTGTAGTATGGAGAAAGAGCACGTGAGGAGGTAAAAGTTGAAGCCAGCCTAGAATTTGATCTTGAATGTTTTCTGCCCATTATTCCTTCCCATCATGCCCCCTTCTTGCATGACCTTACTTCTCCTTTAGGTATTTATATTTTAGTAAGGATCTTCTGAAAACTAAAAAGCTTTTAAAACTCAGAATGACTGAGGAGATCTCAGCCACTATAACATGCAAGAGAGGAGACCCTTGGACTGAGTTTTTGTGCTTCTCAAATTTCACACAATGTTGGCAGACAAAGGCTCCTAAGGCCACTTCCGGCACTGATACAATATCTCTGGAAGACAAAGGGAGATAAGGGGACAGCATTGTGGGAAAGCAAGTTTTCAGGCTAGCTACATTTCCACTGCAGATATCAAAGAGCTGAGAGGTGGAAATAAGGAGAGAAAATCAGGAGAGTTAGGATTTAGAGTAAGATATTTAACAATTTTCTTTAACATTTCATCAGTTTCTTTGTATGGTAGCAAGTCTAAATTTCATCATGTGACATGCTTGTTATGGAAAATTGTAACATTTACTTCTCAGTATTAAACTATCAGTTGTTCCTTCTTGGGTACTTTTAGTTTAGCAAATTGACATTGCTTTATAAATACTTTATGAACACTATTTTATGATGATTCAGTATAGCAACAGAAATTAAATTTGAAGCATGTTTCAGTGAAAACGGTTTGAATACAAGTGACAAATTTAATTAAATTTGTCCTTTAATTAAACCTTTCTAATTAAACCTTTCTAATTAGAAAGGTCTGGAATATTGATAAATGAAATCTTACATTACAAATATACCAAATTACATAAACAAATACATAAAATATTAAAAATGTGCACAAACTTTTTACTTGTACCCAGTTCCATTTTCAGCATATCTGCATAGAAAAGTCACTCTCCCAATCAATTTTTCTAGGTGGACAGATTTACAAACCAGAAGATTGTTAAGGAAAACGAGACAATTCTTTGTCTTGGCTATTAATATATTTATCATTAAGGAACTTTTTTCAGAATGTGACCTATGTATATTCACTGATATTTGTTGATACCAAATATTTAAAGGTATTTAAGGTTTAAAGGTATTCACTTAATGTTAACTGCAAAATTTAAAGCCAAATTTCCTTTAAAAAAAGTAATCTCTGAGAAAGGGCAGTTGATGAAAAGCTGCAAAGCTGTTAATCTTTCTTCTCTATCTTTTGTTCTCCCAAAATCTTGCTACTGAAAGGAGTCAATATTTACACAAGTTGTAGTGAAAAAAGACTGAGTAGCCAATAACGCATCTCACACCCAACTTAATGACAATCCAAATAACAGTTGACAGTGCTAAACTTTCATGTGAGTTGCACTAATAAGACAAATAATAATCCTTTTCAACTCCTTCTTTGCAGCTGTTACTAAATTGAATTTTTTTTTCATAAATATATTTAAAATAAAATTATTTTTGGATGCCATTTATGCTCATAAAGAGTTTGGGCATCTTCAAAGAATAACATCCTTTGTAAAGATAAGTGATTTCATCTTTATTATTTAAAAAAATTCAGTCATCTAAAAATGTTACACTTAGTAATTTGTTAGGAATGAAAGGAAGGAGCCAATGGTGAATCAGAGTTTTATGGCTGTGAGGGACAAAACTGTAATAATTGAAAATGAAAGGGTAGAAATCCAGGAGTTGATGAAGCCTTGGAAATTAAGTATAAAATTTCAGAGAGGAAAACAACAGTCGGTCCAAATCCAAAAATTTCTAGAAAAGAATTAACATCAAACTTGGGTACTTGTGAACCGTGTCTTATCTCTACATCCACGGTGGTTAATAAATGGAAGTGATTAGTAAATGCTTGTTAAATAAATGTAATTTGTTTGAACTTAGACTCTTCATTTAGTTACACAGTAGCAGTCAGGAAAGAGCAGTCATCAGTAAAATAAATATAACTGGTATAGAAGACACTATCTGTACTTTGTGAAAATTGACGGACATTAGCCAGTATCTAAACTTGAATCATAATACAGGCAAATACTTGCACTTATGATTAAAGAGTCCGTTAGGGAAACTGTCTATCCACGGAGGTTATAAAACTCAGTATTGTTTAATAAAATTGTCCTAAGAAAAAGAATGATGACATAAAATGAAAAGGAATTGCTGCTAAATAAAGCATTTCTTTCTGAAAAGGACTGACAAGATTAACCATGATTAAAAAAAAAAGTGTTGGAAATTTCCTAATTAACGTATATTCCCTAACTATACTTAGAACAGCATAGGAAAACAAAAGTCCAATTATGAAATTACTAAAACATTTATTAATAAAATATTGATTTTATTAAGGTTAGGATATTTAATATTTGAAACTAATGACAGGATGCTTTAATGTTGAATGCAGTCAGTTCTGTTCTACCATCCTATTTTCATATTAAAATTTACTTAGCAATAGACCTTTGGAAAATCTATTCATTTTCTATCACAAGTTGACTCTGGAATGAAAGCTCATATTTAACAGACATTGTCAAGCCAATGGAATGTTAGGCATGAAATTCTATTTTCCCATTGGCTACTGTACTGATCATTAGTTTTGGGAAATTACCATAAACAGTAAGCCACAGTGTTCTGGAAAAAAGGAAAGGTTAAAATGTTAATAGAGCATACTTTTTTTCACTTATTCAAGTTTTGCTTAGCTAACAAGCTTAGATATAATCTCTGATACAGGTATTTCCTGTCAGTTAATAAGTGACTTGGGTTCTTCAACTCCCAAAGCTTATGATTAAGCAGCAGGAAACTCCCTCTCCCGTTATTAGTCCTGATACACAGTCCAGGATATCTGACTGTACGGAATGGGGGTGTTTAGCGTCATTGTGGAATGTCAAGAAGATGACCATAAAAGTTAAAGGAACTCAGACACTGACTCTGTAAACTTGTGCTACTCTTTTGATTGAAGTCATTTTGAAAACTTACCAATGGCTGAGCTCCACAAGCACATATCTGATGCTTTCCAGTAATCGTAAGGCTTGGAAAGGAGCTTTAAAGACCGTGTTAAAGAAAATATGAGGACTCCCAAGTATAACCCCTGGGCACGGGGACAGGAGACGAGAATTTTAGCCCACCAACTGCCTCGGCCACTTATGTTTTCTAAGCTTCAGTTTCCTGCCCTTTATAAAGTGAAAGGTGTGGCCTAAATTGGGATTCTCAAACATGAGTGCCTACCCAGGCCACTGGCTGGCGTGAGGAGAGTATGGAGGGTGTTAAGGGCCGAGGCAACCTGGAAAGCCCCTTCAAAGGGGGTGGTCACCACTTAACTTAAGCTGCATTGCTCAGGCAGAAACACTAGACTAGTGTTCATTTTTTGTTTATCAGAGAATCCAAACATTCATTTTTATGTGAAATCAAATTTTTTAATGTTGGAAATAAACCATTATTTAGAAGCATTGCGTGGGACAAATGTAAATAAATGAAAACAAAGCAGTGCTGCCACCACCACCTATGTCTAAGGGCTAAATTAGCCCCCGAGGGACTGGTCTATTATCTCTGTCCCATAAGATCTAGCAGGTCTTTTCCAGTATTGTCCAAAGTGTGTGCTTCAGAAAACTAGACCCTTTGATTTTTTTGGTCTAGTTTCAGGGGTTGGCAGATTTTCTCTTAAAGAGCCAGACAGTAAATGTTTCAGGATGGTGGGCCACGTCATCTCTCACAGTCAACTCTGCAGTTGTTAACACAGAGGCAGCCACAGGCAATATAAAACCTCATGCACATGCCTGTGTTCCAATAAAACTTTATTTACAAAAACATCCTAGTTTGCCAACCCCGGGTCTAGAGGATTTCTTAAAATAAGTTTAGGAATTCTTGTATACTACAGTCCTCACATTTTATTATATTAAGGTATAAAAGAAGCACTTCAGGAAAGAAACCTTATTTTGTTTAATAAAAATACCATGCTAATACCTGGGAAAGCTAGTGTTTTGGCCAGCAGTGCTTTCTGGCCAGAAGAGACAGCTCTTGGACCTTTGTACTCTTCATCTGGGCAAGAAGTGACTCACCTACTCTAGCACTACATCTCGTCTTCTAGTCCTGCCTATTCTGAAAGACAGTCTAAGAGAACACAGTTCTAAAACTGAACTTTCTGACTTCAATTCCTGGCTTGGCCACTTATTAATTAAATGACCTTGGATAAGTTACTTAATCTCTTTGTGCCTCAATTACCCATCTGCAAAATGGGATTAATAATAAAACTCACATCATGCAAAATGGGGTTAATAGCAAAACTTACATCATGGGATCTATGTTGTAGGAAATAAGTTACCATGCATAAAGCACTTAAAACAGTACCTAGTACACAATATATATTCAATTTAAGTATAATTTAAGTATTTTGCAACTATTAATATGACTAGCCTAATCCTTTTTTCTTTTGGCTGTCATAGTCCTTAAATATTGACCCACAGGAAGGCAAATATTAAAAAGTCTATGAGTTTTTGATAATGGCCAAGGATATGATGAAAACAGGTCCCTAGACTAAAGATAATCACCCTGAACATAGGAAGTCCACCACTGCCCTCTCCTCGCTGCTCACCATGCCACACCAAACACACACACTTGATTTTCTCAGTTTCCTTGCTGAGTGAAAGACTTCTTGGGAGTCCCTGGAGGTCATTCTCTGTAGCTAATCTCGGAATGAGAGGATGCTGGGAACACCACAAACTCTTACAAAGTTCCAGGGTCTCCTGGAGCAGGTTGTGGTTTACCCTCTTCCCAACAGCCCACAAGGAAATACTTCTCAAAAGACATCACATAACTGCCTCCCACCATCTGCAGGAGCACCAGGGACCACACGGAGAGATGGGTGGCCCACAGAGGGGTAGGTGACAGGAGCCCCCCAGGCTGGAAGGGCAAACGCAGGTCAGGGAAACAGGGCAGGTGACCTCAGGTCTTCACAGTGGGTCCTACTTTGTTGAAAGTATTAGGAATGAAGCTCTGATAGAATTCCCTCCAAAGTCACATACAAATGACTTTTTTGAATATTAGGCCCCTTCTTTCTCTCCTTTATTGACAGTTATCTCTGTGACTAAAAAAATATATATTATTAACACCTTAGATTTAGTCATATGACATTCAAAATTGATAATGAAATTTATACTTTTTATATTTGACTCAGTCCTACAGTAAAATAAGGACTTCCAGAATTGACTTATGTACACAGAGAATAAGTGATAGAAGTTTATTTTCATATAATTTTTGTAACATAGAATTATTTCCCTAAATATTTTGCAGTTAGCTACTCAGAATAATATCACATTTAAAGTCTCCCAAAGAGCAACCAAAAAGATGAGTATTTTTAACAAACAACAAATGCTCATTTTCAAATAAATGGAGAAAAAAGATAAAGAAAATTGATAATTCCTGATTATCAAGATTTTCCATAAAATGGACAATCTTTAATATTGGCTAAACAAATACCATTCTTTTAGGTGGTGGTTGTTTAAGTAATGCTCTGTAAATTTCATACTAGGATGACAAAGGTCAGCTTTTCACTGTATCATCTTCACGATTAAAAACAGTAACTTATTAATTTCTTTTGTTTTAGTCCTGGGGTTAACATTTCTATATGAGACACAATAATTATACACAATTGTTTATATTAGGTATAAACCATGTGATATTTTATGATACAGGAAAAACTTAAAAATGGTAGGACTAAAGCTTTGATTGAATATGTATGGCTGGTAATCACACACATATATGTGTGTCTATATAATTTCTTGTTGACAAACATATTCATAGAACAATGGAAAAAAAAAAGAGTGACTATGCCACAGACTTACCACAGCTGAGGTTGCTTTCAGCTTTCAGAGCTAGGGTTGGGATATTCCAAAAGTCATTTTGCCAGTCCACCACATTCCCTTTCACATTGCAGCTGAGGTTGAAGAGGATTTTGGAATTCATGGCAAAATTCCAAAGTCGAAAGTTATAGATGTCCCCCTTTAGAGAGGCAATTTCATTTTGATTGGAGCCCAGCAACAATTTCCCATTCCCAGGAATAACTTTACTAATGGTAGAATCACATGAAACTGCCCCATAGTTTCTTTTGAAATTTACACCAACGTATCCCAAAGAATTATTCCAAACGATGCAGAGCTGCTCAAAGCTTTCTGTGAAAATATCTTCCTTATCTTTTACAGGTAACGCACTGTTTAGTAAGCATTTTGAGCCAGAAATAGATAGAAAGTAGCCATTCTTGGTCTTTCCGAAACTGAGCAATTGTGTGAAGGATGCATCTGAGTAGGAGAAAGCTGTCCATTCGTTGTCTTCCTTGCCAATTTTGGTTGCTTCAAAGCAGAGTGTGAAAGCTCTGAGCTCTGGAATAGAGACACTTTTTGCAAGAGATACCTGGTAAGTATCTAGCATCTGGGGTAAAATGACCTTTTGATTCCTTAAGGACACGGCAACTAGGACAAAACACAGTAACAGATAAAGCCTGTTAGCGTCAGACATGGACTAATGAGATGCAAAATGTCTGATACAGCCATCCCCCTCCGCACTCTCTACTAATTGGCTTTTACCCACCCTTTGTCCCACACTCTCCTCTTTCTCTGTCCACCACTCTCTTTCACCAACCCAGTACCTCATACCAATAACAATAAGAAAGCCCACCCATTTTAACTCTAATCACGGTTGGCTCTCACACCTAAACCTTCCAGTTATAGCTGCCAAGGTGACAGGTTTTTTCTTTTTTTAAATCCCTCACCTGAGCGGGGGGGGGGGGGGGGAATGAAAGAACCTACTGGTTTCAAGAGAGTTCTGTCTATACATTACGATTTTCAAAACTATGTTTCTTTTCACATAATTTCTAAGCATAATAGCTAATAGTTCCATTTTTCATTAACTTTCACCCTTCCCAAACATTCCTGTGCTACCCTTTCCCTTCAGACACCCCATATCCTACTTGTCTTCCCCATCACCAGGCTATTTTAAGATCAAAGGCAAAGACAATTCCACTGAGGAGAGGGAGTCGGGTAAACAAACAAACAAAAATGGCATTTTAAGCTATATTTCTTTTACATCTGGGCATGTGAGCTAGTTTCTGAGGGACAGCAAAGAGCAGTGGTTAAAGGGCAGACAGTGGAGCTCCCTGCCCAGCTCTCCCACACAGTGCCCTGTGACCCTGGGCATGCCACTCTACTTTAGCTCCCTGGTCTATAAAACAAAGGGAAGGGCACCTATTATACAGGTGGGTCATAAGAACTGAATAAGTTAATACCCTCAAAGCGCTGGAGCAGTATCTGTGTCATAGTCGATATACAACTATTACTGATTACTAATATAGATTACTATAATTATGTGCGTGACAAATTCAAAATAAAAATGCTTTAGCCTAGTCCTTCTGTGACATATGTAAAATTATTAAGTAACACAATGGATTTAGCTCTGTGCTAATATTATAGATATTGTGAAACATTATGTACTGATTTGAGAGAGAAGTAGCTCTCCCCAAAAATACTGTTCAATACTGGCTTCATATGAATACTAGTTTGAATATATTTTAATACATACCAAGAATAGCTCTGTAGTAATAACATCATTTTAATATAAATATTCTAGTCAAAAATTCATGATGGAATCTAATAGAATGATGATTTTTTTAGTCTACTTCTTATATATAAAGCAGTTTATAGGTCTACTTACCCAAAGGGATACTTATACAATATGAAACAAGTATTCTACATGCATTGTTAAAATAAGAAGGCTGGAAGGAAATATGTCCATCAACATTTTATTAGTGGTTATGGCTGGGTGGTAGATGTACAGGTAATTCTAATTTTCTTTTCTTTTTTAATTTTCAAATTTCCTACAGTATTTTATAACCTTAAAACATTATTTGAAAAATTAAAGCATGTGTGTTTCAATTAACCACACATATATCTAATGTCACTCACAAATAGTAAATAAAGCTGAAACCAAAAACACAATTTGTAATAATAATGGTCAGAACGGTGCCTTTCTCTTTTGTTTCTTTTTTTTTTTTTTGATACATAACACCTACTTAAGCAGCTCAGAAGGAAAAAAAAAGTATAACTAAATCTCACAGTCTCAAAGCTTGAGTTTTCCTTAAGGAAAGACTGGCTTGGAGAGAATGAGATTATTTAAATGTTCTGATATTCCAGAACCCGGGAAATATGTCTGATAAAAATATATTTCTTTCCTTCAATTCACCATTTTCAAGGGGCTTTCCTCAGGCTCTGCTGTTTATTAGCTTCTGTTATACATAGCTCTTTTTACATTTTAATTTATATATTTATTTACCACATTTGTCCCCCTAGTTCCTGAAAAGGGCAACACCTTAAACGCCTAAAATAAAATGATTTCTAAATAAGAATGTTTTAAATGTTTGATGGAGAGATGTTAGAATTACAGATTCAATTATTAGCTGTGGGATATCTACAGGGTCTTTCAAGCAGCCTTTAAATGTTCTGTATATAAACAATATAAAAGAATTCAGCTCTACTGTAACCAGATTTTGGATCTGGTAACTATATCACTAATGAGAACGTTCAGAGAACACTAACAGATTCTTGCACTTAAATTCTAATCCTAGTCATTCACATTCACATAAAAGAGCATAACTGTCTTCTGGTCCTCATGTTTATTGTAGAACATGCTAAATGAAACCAGAAGGTTGGCGCTGCCTTTGGTTTACATACCTCTGATGTAGCTGGCATTGAAACCTTTCTTCTGGATGCTAAAGTCACTTGAAAAGGACACATGCATCTCATTCACACTTGAGTTAAATGATAGGCCTTTGGCAGTTGCTCCACAAAATTTAGTCTGGCTCTCTCCATTATCAAGGGATAATGAGTCATAAATGCAATTGGGGGCTTCTTCAATGTCGAAGTCATTAAACGTTATCTGAATGATATAGCCCACGGGGGCTCGGAGGGTCCACATGCAAGCCTGGCTGTTGGGGTAGTCGTTAGGGTAGCACGGAGAAGTAAAGGTCCCAGAAGGGTTGGAGAGGACAACCCTGCAGTTGGCACATCCCCACGCTGCTGGCCAGACAAAAGAGAGACAGAGAAGGGCTGGGATCAGAGGCGTGAAATTACCCAAGAAGTACCACACAATGGGGACAATCAAACAGTAAACATTTTAAAATACCAAAACATAATCATCAACATTAAAAGGAAAATGAAACCATCTCAAGAAGAAAAAGAAAAACCAAAAGAGCAACAAAAAGTAAAAGAAAAATACAAAATTTTAGAGCACTGAGTTTTTAAACTGGGGGCTCATAAATGCTGAGAATCTGATAAAAGTCAGGGGAACTCCCTCCAGTAAAGTGTACAGGGGCCACTGCCCTTGGCATACAATTTCAGGGAGTACATGAGGCCTCAGGATGCAACACTGGATTTCACATAGGTACACTGATTCAGATTAAGAATCCCTACTCTACAGGCTAACTGAGCTGGGGTGGAGGGGATCTTATAGAACCATAAATATAGAACAATATTACAGCCCATGGAAGAGAAAGAGTTAGGAAATAAATGTTTAAAGAGAAAGCTAGTTACCAGTACCAAAAATTCAACAAGTTATCTTCTGGCAGATTGTATTTGTTTCTAAAATGCAAATAAACAGCATCACCTTGTATGTGTGAAGCACTTATAGTTTTGTGGTTTTTTAAAATTTATTTATTTTATTTATTTTATTTTTGGCTGTGTTGGGTCTTCATTGCTGCATGCGGGCTTTCTCTAGTTGCAGCGAGCGGGGGCTACTCTTTACTGTGGTGCGCAGGCGTCTCATTGCGGTGGCTTCTCTTGTTGTGGAGCATGGGGTCCAGGCACACAGGCTTCAGTAGTTGTGGCTCGCAGGCTCTTGTGGCTCGAGGGTTCTAGAGCGCAGGCTCAGTAGTTGTGGCTCACGGGCTTAGTTGCTCCGTGGCATGTGGGATCTTCCTGGACCAGGGCTCGAACCCGTGTCCCCTGCACTGGCAGGCGGATTCTTAACCACTGCGCCACCAGGGAAGCCCAGTACTTATAGTTTTGAAAAATACTTTCACTTCTCCCGCTTGTTTATTTTAGTTGGTAATTATATACCTGTGCGATTATCTTATTTATTCATTCATTCAGTGAATATTTATTGAGTGCCTGCTACATACAAGGCACTATTCTAAATAGTATATACCAATGAGCAGGAAAGACAAAGTCTCTGTCTGAATGATTCTTACACTTCAGTTTTGGACCCAAAGATAAACAAACAATAATGTAACGACAGATGATAATAAGAGGTAGGAAGAAAAGTAAAGCAATCAATTATTTCTCAAGTAGTATTTATCCAGGACCTGGTCACCAGCTGGATCCAGAAACCAAGGTCTACTGTCTTTCTATTTAGTGATGCTTTTGAAATTAATATTCATGTTGCTTTTAAACATTTGTATAAATGTAGGCAGCAATGTCATTTATCCAACATTCTGTCATAAAACTGACACATACACTTTCTAACAGTAAAAGACTTCTACCATGTTAATGGAACTCACTCTCCACTTACTGTATTCTTCCCTCTTTTACTGAGTTGAGTAGAATGAATATGCAATGACTTTTCTTGAAAACGGTAGTTAGTACAAGTATTACTTATTCTTCTATAATGCAGCGATATATTCAAGGATTTAAATGTGTTACGCTGCTCAAGTTAGATTTTTCTTTTTTCCTTTCCCTGTGGCCACCTTGTGTTATGCAGGGGTTTGCTTTGCCAACTCTGCTCCCCAACCATTCTTTCTAACTTGCCCTCCCTCTGGCTCTTTCTCCCTAAGTCTCCAACATCTTTTACAGGGCTGAGGATAGACAGAGAAAACAATCTATGATCATCAAGTGTTAGCCAGATGCCTTCTCTTATCCGTCCCTGGAGCACTGTGCTCCTCTCCCTGTAGCATGATTCAGAGTTAATTCCATGTGTGAGATTATTTTGTTTATTGTCTGATTCTCCCACTATTCTCTAGGCTCAACAAGCAGAGGGTATGTACTGTCATAGTCACCATCTTACCCCTCAGGAACTCACAGCACCCCTGCCACATGGGAGACCTTTGATAAAATTTGTTAAATTTATGAACAAATAAATGAGTCACTTAAATGAAAGAAAACACACCTAAATTAAAGAATGACTAAGTACAGTATATGAAACTAAGTCAACCAAAGTCTAAGTCCAAAAAAAGGCTGACTGCATAAGGTCTGGAATATCTCTTTGGATGGGGTTTTGGGGCTCTTTTTTTCCAATGGTTTCACTCACAACAAGAGGCTGAGATGAGCGGGGCCTGCCTCTCTGGCACATTTAGCTTTCTATTACTGTACCTTGGGCTCAGGAGAGAGAACTAATCCTAGTAGATTAACAGTAATGTATCCAGTGAAAAGCACTGGAGATTATAAAAGAAAAAAAAGAAAGGAAAATAAGATACAGTCTCTGTGTCATTCCAACATGCATGCACGCAGCATCATTTTTCCAAAATGAGATGCTACCCCCTACATCCAAGACCCAACTAATGTTCATTGTTGTCTTTATCATGATACATTATTTTTGCCAAATTCTTCCCTAGAGCTAATGAAAGGTATAAAAACAAGTCAATCTTACTGACCACACTGACCATATAATCTTGAATAAATTAATTTCTCTGTACCTCAGCTTCACCACTTTATACTGGTGGTAATAAAAGTGCCCACCACACATGGTTATAGGGAGGAATAGATAGATTAATACTGGAAGGTCCTGGAAACTGTACTGGCCACAGTGTTAGCACTATTTAAATGTTGGCTATTATTAATCATTACTATAACAAAATCTGTGCATCAGTAATTTAAGAGAGAAAAAGTAGCACCCCATCTTAACAGAATCGCTTTTTCCCTTAAGCACTCATTGTGATAGAAAAGAGAAAAAGAAGACACCCATAATAATCACTTAAAAAGCACTTAAAGCATTCTTCTATGTGATTCTCATCTGCAGTAGCTAAACTGCATTTAGAGATAATGCTACCAAATAGTGATTATCTTAATTGGATGAAATGTCAATTAAACTAGGCATAGTATCATCGTGTTCATTATATTTATAGATCACAGTAAAGGGCTTTCACATAGATTATCTCACTTGGCATCATAACAACCCTGGAAGGGCTTCCCTGGTGGCGCAGTGATTGAGAGTCCGCCTGCCGATGCAGGGGACACGGGTTTGTGCCCCGATCTGGGAAGATCCCACATGGCGCAGAGTGGCTAGGCCCGTGAGCCATGGCCGTTGAGCCTGCGTGTCCGGAGCCTGTGCTCCGCAACGGGAGAGGCCACAACAGTGAGAGGCCCGCGTACCGCAACAACAACAACAACAAAAACCCCTGGGAATTAGTACCTCCTCCCTCTTCAGATGACACGAATAAGACTATTATAGATTATATAACTTGTCCAAAGTTACATATCTAATTGATAGCGGACCAAGGTTCAAACCAGCTCTTTTCAATATAAGTCTAGTGTTTTTCTAGAGGAGGAAAAAGTTGCCAAGATTAAACAAAAGACACAGCAAAGTGATGAGCCCAAGTCTTGTTTTAAGAGACAATGCTTTTTAATGGGCAATTTCATAGTTAAACATATGAAATTAAGTGTAAACATATGTTTACAAACTTAGTGTAATCACCCTAAAATTGATATATTTTAAGAAACTAATTTTGAAATATTTTAGTAAAGAATGTTAGAGAGTCTAAAATGTAGCGCTTTGGATTTGTCCATTTGGAGCCATCAAATGTCACTGCTAATTGATTTCTACACAGTGAGCCAGTTCATGAAGAAATTAATTTGTTCTCTCTTAAAGGTGGGGCTACTTAAAAAGATGGCTACTGAAGTAGCCACTGAATGAGGGCTTGGTAAAACCAGAGTTAACATTTTCTAAAAGCGAGCCAACTCAAAACATCTGGCTCAAGTTGTTCTCAAAGACAGATATAATAACATATTCACACTCATAATTTATAAAAGCAGTTTTCCGGTAATCTAAACAAACAAACCAAATTCCACCCTTGGTTCTTGCCTATGCTTGCAGTGTTGAGTAATAATTTACTTCTGCGTATTTTCACAAAACTTTATTCTTCAAAGAAACGCAAATCTGAAATGGAAAACCTCCCAGTTATGCCAAAGGCTCTTTCAATTTATAAAGAACACTTAGATTTAGATTTAATGGAACCATTATCTCATTTTTTTAAAATCTGAGATTTGGATTCTTACTCCACCTTTGCTGTAAGTACTTCTCTATAAATCAAATACTATGTGCTTTAAAATCTAAGACAGGAGTATCAGATCCTAAGAGATAAATAGAAAGAGATCAATTTCAGCAGCTTTCAACCCAGATCTGTAGACAAAATAACTGATTTTCCTATTCTGTGTTAAGTGGTGAAGAAATGAATGCACTTAAATCTTTTTTTTTTTTATTTGAATGTGTGTAAAACTGACACTAATAAATTTGCTGTAGAATCTGCCTGGTGAAAAAAATATCTCCAGAAAATTTCCTTTCAGTTGCCTGTTCAGTTTGCATCTATTCAAAGTCACTGTTTGAATTACCTATGTGAATCTATTAAATTCTAATCAATGAGTTGCTTAAAAAGGTTTAAAATATTTAGTAGCCTTGGTGGTTTCTGAAGATTAAGCCTAAGGGTAGCAACTGAGAGCTCCAGGATCAGCCTGATGCCTTAATCATTACCAAGCCAGGACAGCCATACACCATTTCTCCAGATCAAGTGAAATGCTGCCAGATATAACATCATTGAAATGTAAAATATAAATAATACTTTAGATTCTGGCATGTGTTAAATGACTGATAATACACAGAACTGAATGACTTCATCAAAGTAAGTATTTAAATGTAAGTGATTTCAGGCCTCTATGCATATTTTTTCAGGATGGCAAGGAATCTGAAGGCAATCTGGCTGTGACATCTGCGTTTCTGTTAATGTGACAGACTTGGCAAGCATCCCCGCACTCCCTCACCACTCCTCTTCAGGCTCTGCACTCAAAGACAGCATTGCTGTCCAGGGGAAACTCACTCTTTCACCAAGGTTACGTTGGCCATTCCATTCTCCTGCTAGAACTCTCAGCAGCCAAGGAAGGATATCTGTTTGCTCTCAAACTCCTCCTAAAACACTGGCTTCCCCAGGGTTAACTAGAAAATTGTCTGATTTCCCTCTGTGATGTTTCAACCTCAAAATGTTCTTTGGAAGCACCATGAATATGAAGGTACCGCAATGACTTAGGCCTGAGTTCAAAAGTGTACCACTCTACTCGAATGAGTTCAGTTAAGTCTGGCCTTGCTAGAAAACTAACAAAAAGTTGAAATGAAGGTTTCTTGGTGAGGCACCATTAAGCTTGACAATTTTTTGAAGCTCCAAAGAGATCCATATGCACCACACCCTCAAACACATTTCTGTCTTCTGTAATACTGTT
Source organism: Hyperoodon ampullatus (assembly GCF_949752795.1). Classification (NCBI taxonomy): domain Eukaryota; kingdom Metazoa; phylum Chordata; class Mammalia; order Artiodactyla; family Ziphiidae; genus Hyperoodon; species Hyperoodon ampullatus. The sequence continues at coordinate 67,478,440 of NC_136925.1, read as the reverse complement.
AATGCTTAAACTTTGAATCCTGTCTTTCCATAATCACCTTGGCATGAGAACATTCCATATGTAACTGCAAAAGGTAATACTTTTGGGAGATCCAAACAAGTGAACTGTTGTAAATCCTTCTGGAGTCAGCTTATTATGTAGATATATATCCCTTGCAAGAGGATTAAACACACAATCACACGTGCATGCATTTGCACACACACCCAACACACATTCTCATGGGAAACTATTCTCTCTTAAGTAATGGCTGAGTTTTTCTCCAGCTGTTAAAAAAAACAAAACAAAACAATCTAAAGGCAATGCACAATTTGAAACAGTCTACAGCTGCCTGGCCTATCACTTAATCTACCTTCTGGTTAATACATTCAAGTCTCTTATCCCCTCCTTTCCTGCACTGTAAACAACTAACTCTGTATTAATGTAGCCATGGACCTTCTTGCTCTCTAGTGCATAGACTTCTGAGCACTGTTGAAAGAATTCTCAAAATCATGCAGATTATTTATACTAAAGAGGTTTCCAATTTGATCTCACTCATGTTCTGTAACATTTGATGCCTCTGAACACTCCCTGATTCTGAGGCTCTCCACTCGGTTCCTACCATCTCCTTGTTCTTGTCCTGCCCTTCTCTCTGCCCTCTCTGAGCTTATCTCTGCTCTACTGGCCCTTCCAATCCTTGCAATTCAAAGTATGGGCCTCAGACCAGTAGCATCAGCATCATCTGGGAGCTTGTTAGACAAGTGGAATCACCCAGACATTCTAAACAAAATCTATATTTAACAAGATTTTCTGGTGATTTGCAAGCACATTAAAATCTGAAAAGCACTCCTTTAAGTAACAACATACTGCAGAAGCTATTCACAATCTCCATGCATGCACCTGCTCCCAGGAAGATCTGCCTCTCCTACATCTCTGGCAGTTGTATTTGTCCCATGACCCCAGGGGAGGACCCCTGACTTGAAGGGAACCAAATCATGGGCTTGGCTACTCAATCAGATTCCCTCTCTTTGAAGTTAGAGGCACAGATAATTTATTCAGAAAACGATGAATAATAGAATGACAAAGCTATATAAACTCAAAGGTAGCAGCTTCCTTGGCCACTTGCAAACAAAGACACTGATGGGCAGACAGAGAAAAGAGAAAGAGAAAAAATGTAAGGACAGAGAGATGAGAGAAAACCAGAACTTTGAAGAGCGGAGACTTTAATTCTAGACATGCCATGTCCAGTCATCAACGGAGGAGCTGTTCTTTGTGGCTTGTCCTTGGATTCTATGACAAGAACTCTTAAACCTACCGTGCCACTTCTGTTGTCCTGCATTATGGATTTCTGATCTTTAAAACCAAGTCTGCCCCAAGCCACTCCTTTATGGGGCTCTCCTCTCTCTTCAGCTCTTCTCCCCCACGTTCATTCTCTCTGGGTGATCTCATCTAAACATAGGCCTCCATTATGTCCAAATGCTGACAACATACGTGGTCTAGTGCACACCACACCCACACTCGAGAATGTCTACTCAGCATCTCCACTTGGATATCTCATAGATCCCTCAATCCAAACATCTTTCCTCAAACCACTTATCCATGTTATAAGTGTTAGTTGTAAGAACATCATCCAAGCTAGGACTCTGGATATCCCTTCTCTCTTCCTTCTTCCACACCCCTTAAAATAGTTTGTCAAGGGCCATGACCATATATGATTTTATTCATGGTTTTTCATTTATCCCCTTCTCTCATTCCCATGGCTACTTAGTTTAAGTTTCTTGTCTTTTCTCTCCTGGAAAAAAGCTCAGTAACTAGTCTTTTTGTCAATAGTCTTGTCACCTCCAATTCATCCTCCCCATCACTACAAGAAATATCTGTGAAAATGCAAATGCAAGTACAAAAATGTTTTCTCAGAGAAAACCATAATTCAAAAAGACACATGCACTCCAGTGTTCACTGCAGCACTATTTACGATAGCCAGGTCATGGAAGCAACCTAAATGTCCATTGACAGATGAATGGATAAAGATGTGATATATATATATATATATATATACACACACACACACACAATGGAATATTATTCAGCCATAAAAAAGAACGAAATTGGGTCATTTGTAGAGATGTGGATGGAACTAGAGACTGTCATGCAGAGTGAAGTAAGTCAGAAAGAGAAAAACAAATGTATATCAACGCATATAGTGGAATCTAGAAAAATGGTACAGATGAACCAATTTGCAAGGCAGAAATAGAGACACAAACGTAGAGAACAAACGTATGGACACCAAGGGGGGAAAGCGGGGTGGGGAGTGGCATGAACTGGGAGATTGGAATTGACATATATACACTCATATGTATAAAATAGATAACTAATTTAAAAATAAAATAAAATAATATATTACACCCTGCAGCTAGCATTCTTTCACTGTTTCTAATTTAAACACAAATAAAAACAAAATGAGAAAGAAGAATTAAAAAAAATAAAATATTTTCTCTAACTTGAAATATTCTCTGAAATCCAACAAGACAAGCTTCTTTGAATGACACATATAGCGCTCCATATTTGTCCTGTTCACCCTTTCTAACTCATCTCTCACCATCCCCCCATAACCATTCACTCAGTAAATAATTATTAAGCATCTATGTGCCTGGCACTGTGCTGGGCACTGGGAATACAGTTGTGGGCAAGATATAATCCCTGACGTTATGGAATGTAGAGATTAGTACAAATACAGATAAGTAGATTGTGATAATACAATGTGAAAATTGCTCTAATGGAGCAGGTAGATGAGTGCAATAACCAATGTTTAGATTGCGTAGAAACAGAGCCATTCCTAACAGATGAGAAAGAAACTGAGACCTGAATATGCAGCAGAGAGGTGGGCCAGTGAAGAAGGGAAACAGAGGAGAAAAAGAAAAGAGGGTTCTGTGCAGTAGAGTCAGCAGGTTGCAAAGACTTGTGGGTGAGAGAGAGCAGGGATTGTTCCAGTAACTTACGAGTTTAGTTTAGCTGAAGCAGAGTTGCAAAGTGGGGAGAAACATGAGATAAAGATGGCAAGATAGGCAGAGATTAGATACTATAGGATTTTGCAAGCAATGCTTAAAAATTCTTTTTTAAATATAATAAAAGCAGTAGGGAAAATAAAAAGGTCTTAATTAGGGGAAAGTAAAATAATCAGATTTGTATTTAGCAGATATTTTTTAAAACCTCACCCTTGTACACATAAACAACACAAAATTACCAGTGAACAAAGACTGCTGTAAGAATCACAGCAGCCTAACCCAAAGGGATGACGGATGACAAGAAGAGAGACAAAAGACAGCAAACCATCCTGGCAGCTTGTTTGTGGAAAGAAAAAAGCAGTAACAGTGGTGAAGGAAGATTAATTCTACAAGGATTCAGTGAATCAAAGCCTAACTGTTGATGGGTAAGATAAAAAGGCAGCAAAGTGACCAATGTAGCATTTATTGAAGATCTGTCTTACTTTGATGTATTATTACTCCTAAAAAAGAAACTGAGGGAACTATAAAAAAATAAACACTCACCTAATGTTCATTTTACTTGAGAATGTCACAGAAAACCTTTCCATATGGACTATCTAGGCAGCATTGCAGAGTAAAACTGGTTTATGTTAGCATTAACCAGAAAAGTATTGCTAAATATTACCAACATAAGTAGAGAATGTCTTAGCCTAATAAAAGCTAATTATAGTTCTAATACCCATGAAGGCAATGATGTCATTACTGGCTAAATAGCACATGACTAACTTCTTAAGCACATGAATGCAGCTAATGAGATATCCATGTAAAGTACTAGGACTGTACTTGGTTCAAAGTGAGATGCTCAAATCATATTCATTTTTACTGTTGTGACTGTGGTTGTTATCTAATAGCAGAGCACATTAGCCATATTTCAGTTTGTTCATTCATTCATTTATTCATTCATTCATTTATTCAATTTTCTGGGCCCCTACTTTCATCCATTTTCAGTTTTCTTTTAAATATCTTTACATATGTTTATCAGAGGGTGGTCAGAGGGAAGGTAGGATTAAAAGGTCCCTGTTATGTGGGTGCAGGTAAAGTCCCTGAAATTAATAGCTAGAACTAGTTTTGCTTTTACAAACTTGCCCTCCTAATAAGTTGGGAGAATATATTGGGAAGAAGACGGTAGTAGCTGAGTAAGTGTATATATCTTAACTCAAATTTTCCAAATGAGCCTTTAATTTGAAGACATAAAAAAAAAACAAAAAACACAAAACACTCAGGTTTGTACATATAATGGAAGCAGTTTAAATAGTCAAGGTTTGGAGCAAAGCAAATTATAGAGGCAACTGGCATAATTTTGCCCCTTTACAGAATACTTTTTAATGTAAACATCTTAGTAATAAAAAAGAGCTGATGTAAAAATTACATAATATAGATTTTTAAAAATGTTTTTTCATTAAAACTTTCCATTTTGTACATAAATAGGTTGTTTAAATATGTTAACTGCCTTAAGTTAATCCATCACTGGAATTAATTACTTTTCAAAATATTTATATAATGTTAACTTTGCACATAGATCTCAACTAAAATATATTAGAGAAGTGTGTGAGAGAGGGAGAGAAAGAAATAGATTAACTCCAGATATTTTCAGTAAACTCTAAAGTTGAACTTTAAAAAGATTTCTTCTAGTCCAACTCCTTTCTAGCTAAATCACAAGGTCTATCCGATAAAAAAAAAAATTGTTACCATTGTGGGAAAAAAACACTAGCAAGAACAATAAAAAAAGCATTGTAGCAAGAACAATATGCTTATGAAGCTGAACTAGAAGCTTCCTCAAGATCCTTTCCAGATCTAAAGTTATATCTTTCAAGTTATTTTTTTAATGTGAATATAAGCAATATAAACACATATAAAAGTCATAAACCCATCTTCTCTGGAGATGCAGAGAAATAAAAATAACAACTGTAATAGCAACTAGCATTTAGTGAGTGATTACTTTGTGCCAGATGAGAGGGGATTAAATTGCCTTTCTCTTGAAATAATCTATGGTTGTGTGAATATTTGGGATATACTGCAAGTGGATCACAGTGGGTTCTGCCCCTGGCTAGTGACTAGCCATTGAGGTGTTGGTTTCCACAGCTGAAAGAAATGTCTCTTATGGTTCTAAAACGCTAGTATGAGTGATGAACTTAGGGCCTCGCACACATCAGAGCTCCAACTGCTCCCGCCACTAGGAAGAAACTTCCAGGAGAGTCATGAAGACATCTGATGCTCCCCAAGGAAAGGAGTAGGCCGACGTACAGCTCAAGCTATTATGAGGCAAGAGGGTCTTTTTGAGTATTCGTGAGTCTCAGCTTGTTTGTGTTATTTGTCCACTTTGGAGCCGTAAATCAGCCAGTGCAGGTTGAATGCAAGTAGAGCTAATGCTCGGCAAACATCCTGGCTTCTGGGATAAATTCCGACTGCTCAAGAAATTTCCACATCTTGCTAACAGTACTTATTGTGCTATTTTGAATATTGCTGGCTTAGAATTACAGAGCAAGCTGTGACAGATTGTGAAGATTTAGAGTGTGGTTACATCAGGGAAAAAAATCACCTCCCTTCTACTTAATATAGCTGCTTTTGTATGTTCTTGATGCCTACCAACTTCCTTTACAAAAGAAAAAAATCATCTATTACTTTCATAAAATTAATACACCTATTGAGCAATGAGGTTGAGCCTTGGTTTGCCACACCATTGCCAAAATGTTTATCTGATTTCAGATTGCAGTGGGTCGGGACCAGGCGATGTAGGTGTAATGCTGTACAGCCTCTGGCCAGTTATGTACATCTAGGCAACTCAATCAACTTCTCCACAGTGAAACTGCTTCACCTCTGCCCTGAGGGAGCCTGCACATCAATCACAAGTCTGCAGCAAAAACACACTGGAAGAAGTTCATGAAGTTCACCAAGCTGCATAATTATAAGTTTCCAGGAGAATATAAAAATCTACTTGCTTACTGTTTTCTTTCAGCCAGCTTTATTTTTAAACTTCAGAAAAATGGGAGAGTGACTTGTTATAGGTGGGGGAATAAGGTCACACCTGCAGGCAAGTCAGAGAGGAAGCCAAACCACCAAAAGCGGGTGGGCTGGGTGGCCTACAGAGCAAACAAACAGGGCAGCGTGTTTCCAGTTGGAGGTGCAACCTAAGAACAGAAGTTGGTCAGTGTCTGAGAGGTCTGAACTGGGGCAAACCTCTCTGTCGCTGGAGAGTGTCAGAGTACTCAGGCTGCACATAACTGTTTCACTCACTACTGAGGGAGCTGAGCCATCATTCGAAATGTCTGTAAAGTGCTTCTATGCTCTCGATCATTTAGCTTTGCAGTGTTGTTTGAGGGAAAGAGAAATGTTATTTTAACATACAGATTCCTTTCACAATCCCATTTAGAACAGCAAGTAGGGAAGTTTTGTAGGGTGTTATCTAAGGAAGTTATTTTCCAATAATAATAGGTAGAATATTATTCTTGTTCAGTACCAGGTATCATGCATAGTTCAGTCACCGCCCCCCTTCATCAAAATAACACTGATGCTTAGGCAGACTGAGCCCCAGTGATGATTGAAATGACATTAAGGAGGTCCATCTTAGAGAAAAACTGAGAGGGAAATTTCAAACAATGGCAATTTGGGATTCCAATATAAATACAAAGCTTTAGAAACACATATATCATTTTCCCATGGAAGGGTATATGGTGGGAAAGCTATATGCCATTTTGGCATCAAATCTCAATCCAAAAAAGGTGAGAAACTTTAGATTTTTTGATTCTTTAATAATGAATTAAGTAGGAGATATCTGGATAACAGATCTTTTCTGAAAATTATTTGCTAAGATAATCTGAGTAAAATCTCTACTCAAGGAAATCAAAATGATTTTCTTCTCCAATATAATTGGCTGACTTTCCATTTGGGGGATGAGTAAGACATCAGGCATTTTTCTGAAGGAGCACCCAGCCAGCATGGTACTGTTCTAAGTAGAACTGCTAGCCTCTCTATGCAAAATGAGCCAAAACAAAAGAAGTTTATTGAAATTTTAATAAAAGTTAATATTTGCTTGTAAAGCGATGTTAATTGTTTGCATATAGGTGATTTTGCCTGAAAGGAATATTTTCTTAAATTATCAAAAACATTTTTCTCTGACACACCATTTTTATGGATATTATTTTATGATGTTTTACAATTATTCTTCTACAAAACTATAAGTCACGATTCAAAAGTGAACAATGCAGATGAAGTTCCTCTGTCTCATACCAAACAACAGTCAATAAGAAATATATGAACCACGCTGAACTTAAAATGCAGGCCAAAGCTCTCGGCGAAAACATAAAAGAGAAATGTTCTAAGTGACTGTATGAAAAACTTAATGTATAGCAACAAATGCAGGATCATATCTGGTCATTAGCAACTCAAACACAACAAAGACCCTTTTCACAGAATATGAGAAAAGCAAAACCTTAAAGGATAGCCTAGCTTGTCATTTCTGTATACTATATTTAAACATTTGCTCACTGGAGAGCTGAAAATTAAACACCTATAGTTCACATAAGATCTTTTGGATGCAAATCTAAGTTTCCATTTGAACTGGCTTCGGAGTTGCTCCTATGCTAACATCTGTACAGCTGCTCTCAGTACGTAAACCCTCCATACACTTGACTAGAAATAGCACATTGCCTGGCTGGAACTTTTTGCACAGCGCTTCAATGAAAGACACCACTGTCCTCTAAAACACATTATTCAACAATTAGATTTGGGCTGCTGAAGCAAAAGACAAAGGCTCCACTATATCCTATTTAGTTCTATCATTTTGCTTCATGATATCATTTTTAGGTACAGCCTTTCAATTCACAGTTTGATATTTTTACAGGGTTTCTAGTGATATAGAAGCTATGTAAAAAGATGTGCATCTACCTCCTAGGGTACAGTCTTTCCAGAAGTATAAAAAATAAGGACTTTAGTTAGAAAATTTCATGTTAGAGTAACTTTTCTATCAAAACCTTTAATAAAGGCAAATTTTAATGTTAATGAAATTTTAATGAAAAAAAGTATACCCAATTGTACCCCACTTGGTACAACATCCAAGTAATGTAAATGTGCTGATCCTTTTGCTGTCTTCAGCAGAGTGAAAAAAAGAAATAAAAATGAAAAGATAATGCCAATGCTCAGTTGATTTGATCCAGGATTTTAGGGGAAGGCTGGAGGGAACATTCTGCACTAAGAATGTTTGATATAAGCTGTGACTAAATCATCTCAAGATGAGTGGCATTTTGTTAGATATAATTGGAATAGCATTATGGCAGATTAAACTATCGCATTTTCCTCTTGACCTCCTTTGGTAACTGGGGTAAGGAATACAGAGAAGTAAAATAAAATAGATTTTGGACATAGCTTGGGTGGGAGCCCTTTGCTGTCTGCTTCCTCTTTGACTCTTTGGGTTATATCCAATAAAAATGTAAGTAGAGAGAAAAAAGAAAACCAAATGGATATCTCTAAGATGACTGACTTATCTTCAGTTCATTCCGTGACACTGTTTAATGCCAGTACACAAAGTTACAAATTTCCTTCATTCCACACAGAGAAAGGCTTGGGTTTTTTGTTTCTTCAGGGTTTTTTGGGGGGGAGGGGGGTGGAGATCTGAAAATCTTGTGGTACACACTCTGAAATTCAAGACTAGTTTTCTTGGCACTCTTCATCTAATTTTATTTGCTTGCTTTTTCTTTGTCAGATTTTTTTTATTGATTAAATACCACAAATTCATAAGATGAGCCAGACTAAACAAAAAAGTAAAGAATAAAAAAGGACAAAGTTCTACATGCACACACATAATATGTGTGCCTTCTGGATGCATATATGATGTAGGCACAGACAATTTCCATGACGTCAGGCATCATGGCTACTTAATTCACTGCAAAATACCTAGTGCCCAGTGTTAGACATGGCAAAGATTCAATACTCAAATACCCAGAAATTGAGAAAAGAACACACACACACATGTGTACTTCGAAATATATATACAACATTAACATATATGCCTTTACATATATTTTAAATATATGTATTATATATGTAACACAAGACATATTTTTTTAAATAACCAGGATTCTTACATGATAGAAAAACATCAACTTGTTTATTCTTTCCTGGTTATGATAAAGTTAAACTAGAATTCCATTCTAGGCTGAGATTATATTTGATTTCATAAAATATGTTTGCTTCACTCTAATCAATCTATACTTACTCAGTACATACTATGTTTAAGGCATAGGTTCTAAGTATTAAAGAGGAATATGATTTACTTTGGGAAAAACATGAAGCCATAGCAGAGGGGTCATGAATTTCCCAAAGTAGGAGGGTCACTGTATGTAAGACCAGTTATTGACATTATACATGTTTTCATCTTGAACCACCTGGATCTCTATTATCAATAACATTTAGCAGGATATCACTGCTTGCAGAAATCTAGGTCACCCACCTCATGCCCCTCATTTTACAGATGTGGAAGCTAAGGCCCAGAGATACCAACTGACTTGTCAGAGAGAAAACTATAAATTAAAATCAAAATGAGAATTGTTTCTGTTTCCCAACTATGGGAAATGCAAATATTCTCTAATATGTGTATGCCTGTGCTATATTTAAACCAGAAAATAAACTTTAGCATGCCTAAGATGTCTCAAGTCATGTACAATTATCTTTCCATATTTAAGTTAAAATGTCATAACAACCTTGCATAGTATATCACTGTTTTATTGAATGGAAAACTAAGGTTTCTGGTATACCATCTTAATGCATCACTTTGCTTGTATAATCTAGTCTGTACATTTCTGAAAGTCAGGGGTCACATCTAATTTGGGTTAGTAATCAACATTATATGCTAAATCTATTTCTAGTGGTGGCCATAAGCGTGCCCATAGTATTAACAATGACAATTAATAATAATCTTCAAATTTTCTCCAGAATCAAAGGATGTTAAGGAATCTCAGAGTTTAGATAATCCACTCTACCATCTTTCTCACTGTAAGGAGGAGTAACGTGAAAAGAACATGAACTTTGGACTCAGGGACGCTTGCCATTTGTATGTGATCTTGGGCAAGTCATTCAACCTCTTTAACCTCTGTTTCTTCTTAGGAAAGAGAAGACATCACCTCCTTTTAGGGGTTACTGCATGAATTAGTGAAGCCCTATATAAAGTGCCTTACAAAACAGCTGACATAGCATAGTCATTCAATTACTGCTGATGTAACGGATGCTGCCCAACACTGACCAGATCCCCCCTTCAGGATTGTACTCATTCTCTCAGCTGCTGAGGCTGCTTGCCACTGACAGCTCACAGGTGAGTCTCCCTCAGAAGACTGCCATCACCTGAAGAGACCCTGCACCCAAAGTCACGCTTGCTTCCCAGAGTAGCCCTGATCCAGTGACTGACCACAGTAGGGGCACAAGGGCCAGCCCCCTTGCCCCAATCTGAGAACTCTGAAAGGTATCCCAGCTCCAGAGCTGCCTGTAGTATCAGCTGAGGCCATTTCTGTGACTATGTCGAAGCCCAACTTCTCTCTCTGTCCTAGGAGACCACTCCCTGATACACCTCTTACATCTAGTCCCCATTTCAGGGTCTGAGTTGCAGAAGGAACTCAACCTGCAACATCTGGTCACTTCATTGTCTCATGCTTGAATGGAACAGTAGGCACTGAAGATGCTCAGTAAATAAGTCTCCATGGAAACTGCAGTGATCCAGTAGAAAGAATACTAAAGTGAGAATTAAAAGATGTTATGTCTGGTTCCAGTCATTACCTAGGAATGTTGGGTCACTTTACTATCTCAGCTTTAATGGTTTAAAATGTGATGGCATTATAATTTTGACATAACATTCAGGTTCCCTCATTTTAGTTCTCTCTTTAGTCCCTGGTATTTCTACAAGGCCAAGAATAAAATTACCTGTATTGAAAACACGTCAATAGTTATATTTTCATCAAATCCCAATCAATTCACAGACCAAGATGACTCATTTAAAGATCATGATTTTTTTTCTTAACATACTTGGAATGTAGAAATTTCCAGATTAATCTAACCAAGTGACAATTGATTAAATAATTCATTGTGGAATACTAATCAAAGTATACTGTTGATCAATGAAACTTCCTATACTATTGATACCATTAAGATTTAAAGTAATTTTTAGGAAGCTAGTTCTTCTTTTTCTGAAGTCTAAATATCTCAGAAGAAAACTTTATGTTCAAATATCGCTTTGCTCATGATCCATGAATTTTTTTGAAACAAAGAAAGGAAGTTATTTAGTCACTGAAGTACACTTTGCATTCACGCTGAAGTAGCAGATGCTTTCAAATGATGTTAGGAATGAACAGAAGAGAAAATTAGAAAATGGTATTTTCCATTATCCTATCTTTACCAATCCAAAGATACACACTGTTCCTGCTGGAAAAATGACGTTTCTTAACTTATGTCTAAATTTGCCTCTTTCTTTTGATCTTTTAACATTTGATGCAGAGTCCAATTGTAAGACGGCTCAGTTGATCAAAGACGGATTTTCATATTCCTTTTGATGTATCTTCTAGAGGGCTTAACAAACACCATTTTAAAAACATACTGTACTAGAACATAAACCTATCACTCATGTTTGTTTTTTATTGAATTTCTGGTAAGCGAGTGGTGTGATGATTCTCAAAACCTGAATTCCACCACTCTATTACCATGTAGCTAATGGGTTCAGAAAAATCCAACCACAAAAACATAATCACAGTAGTTCTCTGTAAAGAGGTACCTGAAACCTCATTGATTACGACACTTAAAATGTTCCCTGTGAAGGTCAAATTCAAAACATATTTATGAAAAATAAACCTTTATGTTTAGATTTTAAATCTGTTGGCCAGAAAAAACATGGTAGTTTGGTCCAAAATATAAAAAACTAACATAGGAATCCAGGAGTATATTTAGCTACCTTATTCAAATAAAAACTCTTGTTAGTATTTGGAAGCTATGATGAAGAATTCCCTAGGAAGTTAGAAATCAGATTGTTCTTTAAAGCATTAAATTTTCACTCTTTTGCATTGATACCAACAGACATATTCATCTAAGAAAAAGAGAATCTTTCTGAGAAGAGGAAGACTTGACTATTATCAAAATGAATGTAGAGAAATAAAATAAATATGGTAAAAGGAAAATCTAAGAAGAGCTCAAGGGGAATACCTATCTATGTACTGTACTAGGCCAGCAAGAAAATCCTAGAAAATGGCCCAGAGTCCTTGTGAAATGGATATACAAGGCTCATTTGGATTGATAGGGTTAAAAACTGGATTCATCACAATCTTTTAATTCATACTCAGACCACTATTTGGTTTCTTATATAGGTGTACCATCTATTCTTCCAGCTCCTCTGATAGATATTACTCATTATATATCAACAAATTGGTTCATTAAAATTTGGTTTCTCAAGTAAAGAGATATCCCCATGACAGCGATGTGAGTAGGGGTAATTTTAAAAACATTTAACAACTCATAACAATTAGGACTTAGGCCCCGACAAGTTAGAGGAGATGCTGGCCAGCTGAATATCATCAGTTCTGACTCAGATTTCTGTACATCCTTTTACTTATAAGTAAACTTTCAGTTACTTGTTTTAATATTTTTCTTCCCTCTCATACGGTTAGGTCCATGAGCACAGGGACTTATTTACCACTGTATCTCCAAAACCTAGTCTAATTCCTGGTGCTGGTCCTGAAAATGAATGAATGAATGAACAAAGGAGCAAACAGACAAGTATTAACCTGGATGAATCTACCATTAAGAGATGGATTTACTTTCACAGTGGGCTCAAAATCAAACTTCTGATCCTCCAAGACTGAGGGTTAGACTAATTCACCAAGGAGACCTTCAGTGAGGTCACCTGGGAAACAGTTTTAGCATCCTTCCTACAAGCAGCCTGCTATCTTGACTCAGCCCTCCAGACACTATGGGGATTTTCCCCACAGAACCTACAGTGAGATTACCAACATAAGAGACCTTTATATTCTTTGTCTCCTCAACACAAATCTAAGACATAACAACAACAACAAATTTAATGGATTAAGATCTTAAGCCAATTTTGCTGCAAATTAAAGTCTGCCTAGTAGTTACAAGTTTGATTACTGAAACAGTCACTTTGACCATGTAATAATTAAACTTCCCTTTTCAGTTTGTTGTTTTAGCCCCAGACTATTAACCATGTTGCCATCAGGAAAAATGCATTTTTAGGTGATGAAATTATCTGATCATAAATTTATGTTTCAACACAAAATATACCATCTTAAAGGGTATATTCGGAACATGCTGGGAGGGGGGGTTCCAATATTTATATTTTATTTCCTTACCTTTTGTGTGTCAGAAAAACTCAGTAAAAAATCATGTACTTAACTGACATGCAAACCAGAAAGACTATTTTGAATTCAAACACAGTTGATCATGATACGAAAAAGATTTCTAACCAAAAAAGCAAGAGGTTTAATATAGTGTCTTATATTTACAAACCAAAATTTTGTTCAGTACTTTCATTGTGTGTACCATCTTTATAGATAACAGCCAACAAGTATAAGTAGAACAGCCTTCATCATGACTGCCAAGGATACCAAGATATTCTTTCAAGTTACATACATTTTCCCCTGGTGTAGTTCCTAATTGAAAACTAAAGAAAGATTAAAGGCAACTGCATTTTTTTTTTTTTTTTTTTTTTGTGGTACGCGGGCCTCTCACTGTTGTGGCCTCTCCCATTGCGGAGCACAGGCTCCAGATACGCAGGCCCAGCAGCCATGACTCACGGGCTCAGCCGCTCCGCGGCATGTGGGATCTTCCCGGACCGGGGCACAAACCCGTGTCCCCTGCATCGGCAGGCGGACTCTCAACCACTGCACCACCAGGGAAGCCCGCAACTGCATTTTTATATCAAAAACATCTCAATGCAACAACAAATCTGTAGCACCTATTTCTCCCCTTTGCCACTCTGCAGGAAATGTTTCAGTCATGCAAAGCTTTTACTGCAAAATGAATATTTCTCAAGTCCCCTTTGACTTTTATAATCGACTATATTTTACAATCCGATTATTGAATGATTCATAATTCTGATCCTTATTGGGGCTGGTTTGACTCTCAATTCTCTTACTCTCCCATTCCTTCTTTCTGCCTTGTTCTAACCTCGGGTCCCTGGAATTATTTGAAGTGGGAGTAGAATCAGTTCATTCCCTAATATCCCCAACATCTAAAGAGATCTTCAAATATCCTTGTAGTCATCAGTCTATTTTATTGCAAAGACAACTTGATAACTATAATTCTAGACTCATACTGAATATCAATCACAATGTTAGATATGTTAAAAGTAGTGTGTGTGTGTCTTCTATGTCTCCTTTCCACTAATTCGTATCTACCAATTATTGTCTAAAATAGAATGGAAGCAGAAGCTTTTTATTTATAGTTTTAAGGCATCCAGCTACTTTAACAAAAGTTTCTGGAGGAGGCAGTACCTCATAGTATCAATTGTCTAAAGAAAACATCTTTTAACTAGTTAATTGTAAAAGTTACTAGACTGTCTAGCTTTGGAAATTTCCTTCCCATAAGCGAGAATCCTTTAAATATTCTTCCACACTATTTTCTTTAAAATATGTCTATAACTAAATGCCAAGTCAATTTTACACGCATCCAAAGGATAAATCATATCATATCTTTAAGATTGGATATCTTGGAGGAATTTCCCAGTGGTCCAGTGGTTAGGACTCAGTGCTTTCACTGCCGTGGGCCAGGGTTCAATCCCTGGTTGCGGAACTAAGATCCCTCAAGCCGCAGGGCTCGGCAAAAAAAAAAAAGAAGAAGATTGGATATTTTGTATGTATTGTAGCCATGACCTAGGATAGCTCTGTGTGATGTGCTAAAACTCACGTAAAACATTCAGATTATATTAATAAAGCATTTCAAATACTCTTTTACTACAAAGTTATAGTATAAAGAAAAACATTTACAGTATACTGACCATTACATTGTTATGACAGTTTTTTCTCAAGTATGTATTTCTTTTACTTGAGCTCGTGTAATATTTTTCTTATCACTAATACTTTGGAAACAAAACAATCAATGACACCATCTAGAAAAGGCTTTTTCCCCCCTTTTCACAGAGTAGTAAATCCAGAATAATAAATCACGTATCAACATGTAAGCTAGATCTTTCTGACTTCCCTATGAATGCCCTTTCAAGTCTTCCAACCAAAAAAAAAAAAAAAATCCAGTAGGAAATGTAGCTATTGTTCAACAGAGATATCTTTCATACATTTCATTTAGTATTTAGATAAACTGTAGAAACAGGAATTCGGGGCTGTAAATTTTAAGTATTACTGAAGTGTACCATATAAAAAACTATGGGGTATTATAAATTTTAATGTTTCAATCCAGGAGAAAGTAAATTAAGAACTTCCCCGCTTTGAATTTTGTTTTCTTTTGCCAGATAATTCACACAAGAAGTCTTGACTTTTTGTGCCTTATTAAAATAAATAAGTAAACTGCAAATTTTCATTTCTCTGGATCTGGTCAATCTAAAATTTATGGATAATTAAATATTATGATGCTTGGAAGCTAAATGTATTTTTCCAAACCAAATTACTCTTGCTCTCTTCTTCAATGGTATTTAAAATATTAATACTAATTTTATATTATTCAAATTTTGAAATCCATAATGTAATACTTATACTTTATAGATTTTTTAATAAACTAAAATCTATAAAATACTTATTTCTAAAAACGTTATCTTTTTATCTTTCATAGAACAATTTCACTAAATGAGATCATTAGGGAAAAATAATAATTTAAAATAAACAGTAAATAAAGATCTTATTCAAAGACACTGGTGCCCCTCCTCATTTTTATTAAAAGTGATAAATATAATTAGTTTTCAGAATGTTATTAAAAATAGGATTTAATATTTATTTGCTTAAAGATGGTTCACTAGTTCCGGATATTGAATTTTTGAAAGATACTGTGTTATTTTCTTACTTCCAAATGCGCTCTTCAAACAACCATGTAAGTTCTAGTTAAAGGATACATGACTATGAAGAATACACAGACACTTATCCAGGTATCATTAAAATTACTAAATAAAAATATAGGAGGGCTTCCCTGGTGGTGCAGTGGTTAAGAATCCGCCTGCCAATGCAGGGGACACAGGTTCGAGCCCTGGTCTGGGAAGATCCCACATGCTGCGGAGCAACTAAGCCCATGTGCCACAACTATGGAGCCTGCGCTCTAGAGCCCGCGAGCCACAACTACTGAGCCCATGTGCCACAATTACTGAAGCCCACGCACCTAGAGCCCGTGCTCCACAACAAAAGAAGCCACTGCAATGAAGAGTAGCCCCCGCTTGTTGCAACTAGAGAAAAGCCCGCATTCAGCCTCAAAGACCCAAAGCAGCCAAAAGTAAAATAAATAAATTTATAAAAAATATATATAGGAAAAGCAAGAGATTAATTTTATATAATTGTCAAAAACACATATCTAATTTTGCAGAAAATACAGAGAATATATTTATAGACAAGTTGTATATTTTTAACCAGTTTAATATAAAGAATCCATTCACGTGTATCTGGGACCCATGTTGGGGTACATATAGTATGTGAGTAAATCAGAAGGCAGAATTTCATCTGTAATTTCAGCAGAAATTTCACTTACCTAAATATATTTTTAAATAAATAACATTGCATCTTTTCCAATATTTTTTTCCTCTTCTAAATAGCTAAATATATATTTACTGTGGGGAGATGACAATTTATGTCAGATGAGCATGAATGAAACCGATTTCATTCATTTTTCTACTATGTTATCAGGAATTTTGATAATTTTTTTTAATGCTTATAAGGTTAGTAAACTAAAAAAAAAAAACTCAGAAAAAAAATGGAAACTATACGACCACCAGCTCTGTGGCTTACTAATTTTGATCTTGCTAAAAAACAACTGAAATGGTCAGTTAACTATGAAAACTTCTTTGTGCTTTATTTAGATGGTAAAGCTTTAATAAGAATGCTCAAAAATTGGGAGTTTTATAATAAATATTTTCAAGTTAATGATAGGGATCGTTACTCCTAAAATTCTTTTTAAAAGAATACATTGTGTGCCGTGGACCAATAAAAATCGTTCAATTTTTCCTTGATTATTCAGGACATTATAACTTCTCATTCTGAATAATGATCACTGTACTACAGCATAAATTGGATTGGGAAAGCATTGTAGACATGGGTCTCCTCTGGAATTTGATTTTTGGAATAAACCCTGAGATAAACTTAGTTTCCTAATGTTTTTCCTTTCCACAATTTTCTCTTGCCTCTGGAGAATTTTTTTCCACTCAGTTATACTCTGTCTCTCTACCACTTGCTACATCTCTCCAAAACTCTTACTGCCTGTGTGCCTTCCACTTTAATTTATTCCCTCTTTGCACACAGGTCCTTATAGCATCAGGCTCATGACAAGCTGAGTCAGCAAACGCCGGAACTATGGGCCTCTTAAGAGGTGAACTGCACCAAAGAAGTGTTTTCTAAATGGCAAACCTTCTAGGCATGGGATCTGACTCAGATTCCACTTTCACATTGATTTCAACTAGTCAAGTTCCAGTGATCAAGTTTTTTAAAAATTTGGTATTCATTGGTTAAATGCTCACAGAATTATAGAACTCTAATTGGAACAGAATTAGAAAGCATATAGTCCACTCTTTCATTTTCTAATTTAGAAGGAGGAGGAAGAAGAGAGGGGAGAGGTGGAGGGAAAGAAAAGGAGGGCACAAAGTCTCCAAGGCCACAGAGTTACTCAGTGGCATAACTGCCCAATGAAGCAGACACTATTAATAACCCTATTGACACAGGGAACTTTATTCCTTATCCTGTGATACACCATAATGGAAAAGAATATGAGAAAGAATGCATATATATGTATAACCAAATCAGTGTGTTGTACAGCAAAAATTAACACAACATTGTAAATCAACTATACTTCAATAAAATAAATTTTAAAAAATATCTGTCTCTGGAAAAGTCTACAACTCAAAGGGCCTAAGAGTTGAGAAAGAATGGAAATCACATTATCTCTTTATTTTATTCTTAAATAAAGAGTAAGGATATATTCTTTTGAATATTTTCTTAGCGCATTCAAGGTTTTGTTTCACATGATGTACATGTGAGCGCTTATGACTATATGCTCTGTAATCTTATTTACCTATAAGAGCACTTCTAAATTCTTACAAGTGACCTTACTATCATTATAACCTCCTACAGTGAGTTGAATGCACACTCTGGGAATTGAATAAATACAGCGTTATCCGTGAACAGGGAGACCTGTACATAGTAGATGATCAATAAATATCTGGCAACATACAAATTGCCACAGATGGATATTTACTCTTGGGAATACATCTACATTTCATATTGTCTTCCTTGCAAAATAACTTGCAGCAGATGTTGGTACATAAGCATAACTACACTTGTTAATCTAACTCCCACTATCTAATGTTTCTCTTTTCACAGATGTGTAGTTACAGGAAAGACTGCTTGGCCCCACTGCACATATAAGCTACTGTTAATATGCAATATTTTTGATTAACTAGATGTTAACTTTATTAAACAAGATTGGCTTAGCACTACCTAACTCTGCATCTAACATGTGTCTGTAGGTCAGGAGACAGAATTTCCTATGCCAACCACACCTGCAAAACACATGCATAAATAACAATGCAAGACAGAAGGGAAGGCTTACCCTATTATGTTGAAAAGTAATACACGAGAATAAAAGCATAAGAAAAAAATCACCTGGTTTCTAAAGTTTCCTGGTGTAAGACAATCCAGAAAGAATTATCTGGCATTAAATACAGAAGGCTGTAATGAAAAGATTAAGTAGGTAATTTCATAGTGGTTTTTATTTTGTATTTCTAGTAAAGCCCATGATAATCCTTAAAGTCGAAACATCCCAGGAGCATGCATATTCTTGAAGAAGGCCTGCTTGTGATTGCCAAGTGTGACAGAGCACTACACGAACCAAACTCTTGACATCACAAAAGGATTATGTTTTTTAACAAAAGACATCAGTAATGACATGGAATGACAAATCTGGGTACTCAAGCAAAGCAGAAGTAAAAAAGAAACAGCCAAAGTTGGTCTCGGTACTCGTTCTTGGCACTGTACAGGGAAAGAAGGGATTCTAATTTTAGTGTGGTTTCTAGAAAGCTCTGAGATCAGCCCTAATATAACCATGTTTGATAGTTCTTAAATCAATTCTTAGTTTCAGTGCCTCATGCCAATTTTACTCTCTGCGGGTCTCCAGCCTTTCTGAAAGCATTCACATTGTCGTTGCATCTCCAAAGCCAAAGGGCAGTTTACAGTATAGAAGGGATTCTCTACCTGCCTGGTCCTCGCATGAGCTTCAAGTGGTCTCTTAACCTCCAATGAGTGATTGTGAAAGCTTGTGCACGGCAAGCATCAGATTCTCAACAGGGTCCCTGACTCAAATATGTGAAGAACACTATCAACAAATACAAATGTTTAAATTAATATCTGAGGTTTGTACAATAGCTAAGACACATTACAAATTAATAACTGTTCTGAATGTGAACATTTCAGAATACAGAGAGAAAATTCTTACCTTAATTTAGAGAGTTGGTACAATGTCAATTATATCCAGTGGGATGAGGATTGTGTTTGTGTCTGCAGAGGTGGTGGGGGAAATGACAAATTTCTGGAACAATTAGTCATGGGGAGAAAAGTCCATTTATATTTGGGTTGCTTCCAAGTGGGTGTGGGTGAGTGGGTGGGTAGGTGGGTGGACGGATGACAGGTATTACTATTTGAATTACAAAAATCATTAAACTTGTTCAATTACACATCAGATGAAATTAAGAATTATATTTAACTTTTTAAAGATTATTTTTAGGATTATAATATATAAATCTAATGATGTTAACTATAACTATTTATGAATGGTAATTACCTTGAGAACTCTTTATATTAAAATGAAGAAAATTAAATTAGATATTTTAAAGTTTTAAGGCTAAGATGACTCTGATGATATATCAGTACAAAGTTTTTAGTCAGTATTTAAACACCAAGTATTTGTTTTAAATTTATGGACTATGATAAATACTCTTATTTAGAGCCTCCATTAAGAATTAAATTATTGAACTACAAACAAAGGAAATTAGATTTTCTCAACATAGTTTAAGATACAACTTTAATATTATTAAAATTAGAGATTTACCTCTTTAATTTCAATATAGTGTCAAAGATACAGGGCATAGGAAAATTCATCGTCAAAATACTTGTTAATTTGCAACATAAGAAGTATATTTAAATTCAGTGTCTGACATGTATATAAAATGATTAGATATTAACTATTCACTAATAATATTAATTTCACATGAGTTCACAGGGGCTTCTATGGAAATGCACTAGGAAGCCCTAGAATGCCACCTCCCCTCAGATAGGCAGCTACCTATCGGCACATAGGAGGGCAGAGTCAGGATGAGCAGACCCAGTTATGCCTTCCACAAATTACCAATCATTTAAGTCCTTCCAGGAATAAAGTCAGCTTGGAGGTCCCTTCACAGGGAGGAACTATCAGAAGAAACAGATGTTTCTCCCTAACATGTACTGTTGCCATTTTTCTGGTTTGTTTTGGTTTCATTGCTTGAGTCCTACTGCAGCATTCACTAGAAGAGTTGTATAAGATTAAAACAGAAACACAGTCTATTTTATTTTAATTATAACTTCCAAAAGACAAAGTGCAAAATCTTAAACTCTGATGTCACTGGAATACTTCCAATAGATGGAAGTTTCCTTCACCCTAAGAGTTACAGGCTTTTTTTTTGGTAACACACAGTCCCAAACTCACAAAGAATATAAGATCACATGAAATTCTTGAAGACACAATATTATAATAAAATGCCAGCATGTTACCCTAAAGAATGCTAACGGCAAGAAAATTTGAAGATGAAAACTGGATAGAATGGTGTCTGAAATTTACTTGAAAAGAAAAAACAGTCCCTACAGAGGCACCCTATGGTGGAAGGGACATTGCGCTGAAAGATGCAGCCTGCTCAGCTGGTCCTGAACCCCAATGTGCTTTAGCTCCCTCACTCACTCACCCTGACACTGAAGTCTGAGGGTAGACTCCAGGTCGATGTCTCCATATTCTAAGAAGTACAGCATGACGCAGGGATGGAGAATAGCGGATTTGAAAACACACTGTCCTAGGGCGCTTTCTCAGCTAGTTCTTCTGTTCATCTGAGCTTGGACACTTATAAGATCTCTCACAAACTCAGTTTGCTCACCTGTATAATAGCAATAATACCACCCCTCTAAAGAGATTTTCATAAAAGATGATAATATATACACAAATATATACAATTATATATAATGTCCAGCACAGTACCTTAGAACATGCTTTGATATATATGTGGTCACTGTTACATTTATATTAGTAAAATACACTAATTAGTAGAATTAGTGTAGTTGATTACCAGTAGCATATAAAACTATAGCTGCTACAATGTAATACGTGCACTATTTGAACCAAAAACTGAAGTTTCAGTTAAGGCAGTTATTTTTTTTTAATCATATCAGATAGCAAAGCATAAAATAGCAAACGCTTAAGTACTCCCCGATTACAGTCTTATCTGTATGTATAAGGAAACTAGTTGTGAGTAGGGATTTGCACTTTCTGAACTACTATTTAGACCAAAGTCAGTCTTATAAGAAAGCTATCACATGCACATCATTTCAGAGATAACTAACTGGGTGTTCTGTGCTAGTATGCTCCAATCATCTACTGTCCCCAAGAAAGAAAAGTAGGGGCAACCCTGTCCTCCAATGGAGCTTAATCCAAAACCACAAATTTAGTCTGATGTGAAGTCTTTCTCCCAAGAGAAGTCTGAGTAGCAGTGCAGGGAAGGATGATGCACCCCAGGCACAGAGAGGCATTGTTAGCTATCACCCAGAAGGGAGGAAAAAGAAATCATGAAAAGTCGCTTTGAGCAACAAACACAACTTTGACTAATTTATAATTTGGCTGCTTTTGGTTCTTTCACATTTACAAAATTATATGGTCACCCCAGTTCCCAAGCTCTTGAAAGGTGCTTAGAATCCTCCACAGAAACTTCCAACTTGGCTTTGCCTTTACTTCCCACCTTTATGGTCTCTGAAATGATCACATTTTCTTGAAATTGTGTTCTTTCTCAGCCTCCAAGAAATACTATCTCTTGGGTTTTCTCCTTATTCATTAAGTATGCTTTTATTACTAACTTCTTTCATTATTTTTCCTTCTCTTTCCAAATACTTTGCTGTTCCCTAAAGCTCAGTTCATAGGTCTCTTTTCTTTTCACCTGATAGTCTCATCTTTGGAATTTCATAAAATTGCATTTTCAGTTCTGTCCTTCATGTAAATAATTCCCAAATCTGCATCTCCATTCCTGATGACCTCTGTCCCATTTACCAGTTCTGCATTTGTGGCTGTCAGATGGACAAGAGGACCTGCTCTCACACTGATACCCTCCAAAAGCTTTTCTCCCCCATGAGTTTCCCATTTCAATGAAAGGCAACTCTGTCCTCCCAAGAGCTGAATTCTCACTACTTCTGCTCTGGACTTCAACTTTTCTCACCTAGACTTTTGATCCCTCCCTTCTCTTTTCTAAACCTTCCTTTCCACCACAACCAAATTAATAGTTATGAAACAAAGTTCATAACAGGTCCATTTCTATTTAAAAAATCAAAAACTTTCCAAAGAAATCAGGTGTCCACCAAAGGCCAAACCTATGAAACTGAGATCCAAGTTCCTCAATTCCCTGACACAGATTTCTGATTGTTTTCCCTCAATACTGTCCTCCAATCAGGTATATTAAAGGACAGTGTTTGCCCTGTAGCCCCTTACACATCTTTTGCTTACTCTATATAAGTTCTTTCCTCCAACAGAATAATGCAATACAGGCAGACCTCTGTATTGTATTATTGTGGGTTTGGTTCCAGACCACTGCAATAAAGTGAATATTGCAATAAAGTAAATCACATGAATTTTTTTGTTTCCCAGTGTATATGTTATGCTTACACTGTACTGTAGTCTGTTATGCATACAATAACATTATGTCTAAAAAAAGTGTACATACCTTAATTTAAAAATACTTTATTGCTTAAAAGATGCTAACCATCGGGCTTCCCTGGTGGCACAGTGGTTGACGGTCCGCCTGCCGATGCAGGGGAGGCGGGTTCGTGCCCCGGTCCGGGAGAATCCCACATGCCGCAGAGCAGCTGGGCCCGTGAGCCATGATCGCTGAGCCTGCGCGTCCGGAGCCTGTGCTCCGCAACGGGAGAGGCCACAACAGTGAGAGGCCCGCGTACCGCAAAAAAAAAAAAAAAATGCTAACCATCGTCTGAGCCTTCAGCGAGTTGTAATTTTTTGCAACAGTAACGTTAAAGATCATTGGTCACAGATCACCATATCAAATATAATAATGATGAAAAAGTTTGAAATTTTGTGAGAATTACCAAAATGTGACACAGAGACACTAAGTGAGCAAACGATTTTGGAAAAATGGCGCTGATAAGACTTGCTCAATGCAAGGTTGCCACAAACTTTCAATTTGTAAAAAACATAGTATCTGTGAAGCACAATAAAGTGAAGTGCAATAAAACAAGGTGTGCCTATACTAAATGCAACAGACAAATTCTTTTCTAGATGTGTTTACATCCATTGCAAATTACCTTTATTCATTCTATTGAGATTTATTATAATCACTATGATGGGTTTTATTCAATATGATTTTCAAAAGAATCTCCTATTTTGGTTATTTTCCTCTAACATAGATTATTTTGAATTTTGTTTGATTACTTTTTTTTAAAGGACTGTCAAGTTAATCTTATTTCATAAGCCCAAGTCCCTCCCTGTGTATATTAAAGGATATTTATGAAAAAGAGTAAACCTTTGAGTATGAGAACTAAGAGAACTAAGGTGTAACCAAAACAGTCACAGAATCACAGAGTCTTGGCAAGGGATCTTCAGGTTCATCTGATTCGATCTGTGACCCTCTGCTGAAACCCCCAATGGCACCCCTGCCAGACAATGTTCTGGCTGCTGCCTGATTCTCCAACGGGAGGAAGCTCATTACTTTGGAGGATAGGACATTCCATTGTCGGCAGCTCTTATTGTTAGAAAGTTCTTCCTTACTCTGGGCCAAGATATACTTCCTGGTAACTTTTCCTCATCACTCCCAGCTCTAATGCTACAAACACTTGGGCTTCTGTTATTTCTGGAAAGTTAGGTAATAGGACTCCTACAGTCTGTTAATGTTTGCAAATCCAGTGTATTGTTTTATGGAGCCCAGGATGGCATAGTCTGGATCACCTAGGTGCTAACCAATGTACTATATGTCTACTCTATCTGGTAATGTGGAGTAGTTTTACCTTTCTTTTCTTTCCTTTATCACTTTCTTCCTTCAGCCAAACTTGCTGTTTTGACTCCCTGCTTCTTACATGAAATGGTATTCTTTCTAGTTTCCCCACTGGATTATTTCTTCCATCCTTTGTCTTTCCACTAATGACCTTATTTCTAGCATTTCAAGTTGAGTGGTCATAGTTTGGGGCTCACCTTGGAAACACCCTAAAACTACCACAGAACAGACTGCCATACCCATTCATCAGGAGTTATTGGAAAACCCACTTTCCTCCCCCAGTGAACAATCTGATATCATTAATCGGCAATAATTTATATCAGCTTTCCTCAGTAAACACCATTAGTTTACCTATACACTGTCCCCTAGAAAAGATGAGCAAAAATCCATTTGAAATAAGGGGAATGATAGTGTGGACAGGACACAGGACTGGAGACAGAAGGCCTGAACCAAGCTCTCCCTGCCTCTAAGTCCCTAAAGTGATGATGGGCAAATCAATTAACTTCTCTGGAACTCAATTTCCTCATCCCTAAATAATGATAAACTACAATGCACCAGAGACATCTATCATCGGTTCAGCTGCTCTGTAGTGTGACATGGGTATTTTTAATTCCATCCTCAAAAGATCTGAACATGAAGTACTGTTTCCAAGTTCCCGAGGCCTGAAGTTTAAAGGTGATGAAGGTGAGTTAACAATCCAGTTGGCCTGATTCCAACATGCATTCTTGAGTACACCACACACTAAAATGAGGAAGAAGAATTTGCTGATGATCAAGGTCTATCATATTTTATGATTCTAATGACATATGCAAACACTTAGGGAATAGTAAAATCACTTAGAAGGGATATAACCCTAAAAAACCAACATTGAATATGCTTGGTGACGAATGAAAACAAATGAGTCATCACACAGTGCTCTTTTTCTGGCCATTTGGGCCTCTCATTCTATCTGAAGATGTTTCCTGGGTGGGTTTAATCACTGAGACATTGATTATTTGACAAATTCAAGCAAGAAAATAATATAATGGTGCCTCATTAACCAAGCCTTGTATCATATATTCTCTTTGCTGTGAAATGTGAGGCCAATGACAGGATCATACTTTTCCAGGGTTCTCACCATTTGGATAATGTAAGACTGTTCAGTTCAGACACCTCTGAGTCAGTGAGGTGAGTGTTAGGCTGTTTTTATGCTCAGCAGACTTCCTAGTGTAGGTAGCTAGGATGGTAACTAGACAACACACTGGCACTGCCATATGCTTAACCTTTCAGGCACCTGGACAGAAGTCCTTCCCTGGAAGGTTTAAGAACTCCTATTGGCCTCTTCCTCTTGCCATAATCCTTCAGCCCATATTATAGTTTTTCCCTTGTTTCTCTGGAGTGGGAGGGAAAGGACCTCAAGGACATTCTTACTAATTCACATAAAATAATTTACAGAGGGGGCTTCCCTGGTGGCGCAGTGGTTGAGAGTCCGCCTGCCGATGCAGGGGACACGGGTTAGTGCCCCGGTCCAGGAGGATCCCACATGCCACGGAGCGGCTGGGCCCGTGAGCCATGGCCGCTGAGCCTGTGTGTCCGGAGCCTGTGCTCCGCAACGGGAGAGGCCACAACAGTGAGACGCCCGCGAACCGCAAAAAAAAAAAAAAAAAAATTTACAGAGGAGGAAGGTCTGGAAAAAACCCCAAAGATTAAAAAAACAAATGTATGTAAAATAAACATTATCATTATCTCTCTTGCAAAAGCTCTAATTTCTTGACTAGGTAAATAATAATGTTTTATGGCCACACAACAACCAAGCTTCACAGCAAGATTTATAAGGAAAGGAAATCATTTCCTCGAGAAACTGCCTTGGAATGAGGTGGCTCATTATCTAAGCCAGCAGAATGTCAACTCTGTTTAACCCAGACTTCCTTCACACATGAGTCAAAAAACATCCTGGTTAAAAACATTCTAGTTTAGTGGAGAACAGAGAAAGGTCGTCAAGCCAATATTCACATAATTTACTTTTATTAAAAATAAAAAACTTTCCATCTCTATGGAATGTCATCTAATACTTACATATGTTTACATTTCTTTATGAATAGAATTAGAAGAGATTGTCACTTATATTCCAGACCATGCTACTTACTCATCACTACGTTAGCAAGTTCAGTAACCAAATCTATTTTAAGGAAGGATGGGAACCTATTATATATTATAGAGATATATTCATGCTAAAGTAATCAACAAGGGGTAAGCTACCCATGTGTTGATATTAAATACTGTTATATCTACTTTAAGAAGAATTGTGTACCGGACCTGAATTTATATATGCTTTCTCTTTTTTCTGGAACTCCAATATATATATTTTAGATTTGACAGTATTTTATTCTAAAGTTTTAAAGATCTTTATTTAATTTTCCCATTGTAAAGCTCTCATTAACATGAAGTATCAATAGAGTCCTGAATTGTAAAAATGCAGTTAACTTTTTTGACATAATATTTCTTCACATCTCACTAAAAGATGGCCTAATACACAAGACAAAAAAATTAACATGAAAACATGCCAAACTCCACAAGCTGTGAATTAAGTTGATTAGTTAATAGAGAGGGGGTGGGGGAAGCAGTGACATGTATTTTCCTACTTAGTCATAAGTACCCCCCCCCAAAAAAAGCAATTAAAAAATAGAGCAGAGGGCGATAGTTTTCACGAACTATTCTGTTTCATTAACCCTGCTAACAGTGATCAATATTGTCTCTTTAAATTTTTTTGTAAATATTCCAATCTAGATCTATAGTCTGTGAATACAGTGCACTTCAGAACAATTTTCATGAACAAAAATAAAACAAAAATAAGTTAGCGACATTTTTAAAAAGTTTTCTTTTAGCATCCTTTTCAGAAGGTATGTCATTGTTGGATTCCCACTACATTTTTGTCATTCACAGTGATGATTATACCGGCAAACACAGAACGGAAGAATCTCTTTTCACTTCTGACCCTGCAAGATGAGATCACAGAAAGCCTCACACAAAGCCCATGGGCTGCAGGACATGTTTCACTGGGCCTAAAAGAACACAGTCCTTTTCACTGTGGCTTTCTTTGAACTACACACTTTAAAGGAGCCATAAGACTTGAGGTGGGTGGGAGTGGGTGGGGGGGGCGGGGCAGGAAGGGAGGCAGTGACAGAGGGAAGAAGAAGAGGAAGTCTATCTTCTCAGAACTAGAGGCATCAAGATGCCAAAGGTGAGAACCTAGTGGGAAACACTAAAAATCCAGGACAATTGAAAAACAGTAGTTTGACAGCTTTTTTAAAAAAAAGTTATTTTCCTGCTATATTCTATAGAATATCCATGTCACTCACAGGCATTTCTGACCTCAACTCCAAAGAAGGCTCATCTTCCTGGGCCCCATCAGTGACTTCCAGGCAAAGGCAAGTTTTGCTTCTGTGATGCCATGGACAAAATTGTTGATCAAGCCCCATTATATAAATGAAGCTCAAAACACCCTTTTTGAAAAAAATTCTCAAATGTTTTTATGTGGGCAAGAACTCCATGCTTTAAAAATACTGTTCTGCAGTTCCTCTGATGTGTAATAAATTGAAAATTGACTTTCCAAGATACAAAGAACACGTTTTCTATACTCTAGTAATAAACACGGAAAGAGTAAGTTGTAAATTCCTCCTCCTCAAAACCCCAAATTAAAGAC
Organism: Hyperoodon ampullatus; assembly: GCF_949752795.1. Taxonomy (NCBI): domain Eukaryota; kingdom Metazoa; phylum Chordata; class Mammalia; order Artiodactyla; family Ziphiidae; genus Hyperoodon; species Hyperoodon ampullatus. The sequence goes on along the minus strand of NC_136925.1, from coordinate 67,450,332 downwards.
CATTAGGGAAAAAGGCATATAAATGACTTTCAACTTTCAGCCCACTGAATGCATTCAATACTACAAGGTTATAGTAAATCAAATCTGTCTTCTCAAGCATGTTTCATTTCTTTTCCTGAGGGGAAAAGCAAGGTATCAAACATCATCTGTTTCTTGATTCTGAACAGAGTATAGAAAACTCTGAGTCCAAAAATGGACCTGGTGGCATGGTATATGACACTGAGGGTTTAGGGAAGCCCTTTTCTTCATATGGTTTTCACAATTAATTAATTATATTACCATATATCCTCCCAAATCCTTCCGGCTTGCGTAAGACCCGTCTGGCTTGAGAACAGCACCAAGAAAAAAATGTTTTCACCACCTAATTCCTAACCTCTCCCTTACCCTGTTTTGTTGCTTATATATATATAAAAAAAATTGCAGTGGCAAACAAAAAAATTTCTTTCAGGAGGACATGGTTTGTTTGTTTTTTTTCTTGCCAGGGTCTGTTAAAGACTAAAATAAAGGAGCCAACAGTTGCTGGTGATGGCCTGCAGTGAAAAGTGAAGTTCAAGAGCAGCACTCACATACCTAACCTTTACACAGCTGCCTTTCCCTTACAATCTCCTTTTCTACCCTCTTCTCATTAGAAGTGGCAGATTGGCGGCAGATGCATGACTCTTGAAAACTTATGGGAGGAGCAAGAAAGCCTAAGGAGTAAACTGGGAACGCCTTAGCTACCTAAGTATTAAAACACCAACATTTAAATGAAAAATAAATCTTCAGAGTAAGAACACCTTTCCATCACTTCCAGGTCCTATCATTTACCCTCTGTGTGGATCACAACAGCAATGACTCAGGGATGGGAGCTTTCTACAAATAACAATTATTCCCTGAAGTAAAGAGGAAACACTAGAAATTGTAGATTAAATTCACTGTTAGAATTATCTAATTATCTAAATTCATTGTTAGAATTATCTTTTAGTAAGAATCATGAGAAATCTCATGGATTAATAAAAATAGATGTTAAAGGTTGCAGCAGATGGCTGATGCCCAAAAGCTGGTTGCTTATGTAATCTTTTACTTCCCTTTCAGAAGTGAAAATATTAGAGGAAAAAAAGGAATATTACCTTGAAATGAATTTTTAGCACAAACATTCTCTTTATGCCACTTTTAGTTATTAAAAGTTTATTAAGATAAACAAGCAAACAACATTTAGAAAGGAAAAACAACTGCTAATGAGACATGCACATTACTGTGCTAACCCTGGAAAAGTCTTCTAAATTTGTGGTTTCCCCCAAAGTTCATTTTTAAGATCCTTAGTTGAAACAAAATATTATTTTCCAAAGTAATATTTACTTGGTGAATAACTATTCACTGTGTTTAACAATTACAGCTAAAACTTCATCGGTGCTTTCCAGGGGGTCAGGCTCTGCTAAATACGTTACATGGATTCTTTTATTAAATTACCACAACGACCCTAGGAAGTAGGAACTATCATGACTTCATTTCACAGAGAAGTAACTTTTCCCGAGGCCACATAACTGGTACATAAACAGTGGTACCCGTATTCCAACTCATAGTTTGTCTTCAGAGCCCACATACTGAGCCATTCCACTCTCCAATCTCAGGTAGCCAACATGGTGGATGCAGACATCAATAAGAACAGTATTATAAATGCTGGATAGGCTCCTTAGATATCTCAAGAAAAACATTAAACTTAATTAACCAGAATTTCAACTGCAATGGATGAGTTAAAACAGTGGCCCTCAAACTTTAGCTTGCACGGGAATCACCTTGGAGGGTTTGTTTAAATGGACTGCTGGACCCCATACCCAGAGTTTTTGAGTCAGCATGCAAGGATGGGGTCCAAGAATGTGCATTTCTACCAAGTTCCCAGATGATACTGATAGTGTTGGTCCCAGGACCAGATCACACTTTAAGAGCCACTGGTATAAAACATCACTCTGGTGATATTTATAATTGAGACATAAGGGAAGAATTTTTTGAGTACTATTACTGAATAAAAAATCAGGTATCAAATACATACCCTGACTCCTGGTTATGGAGATGAAGTCAATTTTGTCAGAGAAGGATAGGCACATGAGGGTGTGTGACTCTTTGTAGCCTTTGCATGGTTGGTGTCTGTGGGCCCTTTGGGGATCCACCTCTAACATTAATAGAAAGAACCAGGACTAGGAGCCAGAAAAGCTATGTTCTGGTTCTTAAGCTACACAACTGGGTTTAAATATTCTTCAATTCAGTCTCCTCCCCTGGAACACAGGAATAATAATTCCCTTGTTTTTGTTTTTGTTTTTTTAAATGCACCAAAGAATAATGCACAGAATAAAGCAGCATTACTGAGACTCTAATTAAATTTGATTTAATCTCAAAATGTAGGACTTTTGTTTTCTTTAGAGAAGATTACCTTTTATACCAGTTTATGATTGTTGATCATAATAACGAGTCATGATTAGGGCATATTTTAATTCAAAAATGTCCTAAAGAGAGACAATGAAGGTGGGAAAATTGGAATAGAGTTTTACCCCTTATAAAAGTAACTGACTTCTAAACAATAAAATGAAGAGAGATTGGTTAGCAATCCTCTTGAGGAGAAAGAACAGAAACAGAAGAAAAGGTGATGGGTAACAATTTACCACAAGCACAGGTACAAGGGTTCTGGTGTTACACAGTTATCAAGAAAAGGTAATATGTATTTCCTAGATATATCTAACAGCTTATTTTTCAACTGATTTGAGTAACAGTGGTCAGCCTCAGAAGTTTATTCTATGTCTGCACTAATAAAATTGGTTTCTTACTATCACTGATTTTCGTACTGTGTTAAGAAACAACATTTCCTAATATAAAAGGTGGACCTCACTTGTTAAATTTGAATTAGGGGATTTTTCCAGTTTATACAGAAAGTTGTTATGATACTTCCAGTTCCTCCTGGTCCTCAAAGACTCATTAAAAAAGAAAACTAAATTCCTCTTTTTCTCTTCCTGTCATTATTTTAGTTGAAGCTGTGTTTCATTTGCTTCATCCTTTATTTTATGAGGCTTTAAAAATTAAAACAATTTTAGAAAAATAATCTCCCACTGGCGATTGCATTACATCCAAAAACAACTTAATTAATAATTATAAATACTCAAACAAAGTTTTAGAGCAAGATGGGATACTAGTCTTTCATAATCAGACCAAGATGAGAAATTGCAACTTTCGCAATACCCGTGATTTGGTACTGAATCACTAAATAATGTATTAAGACTTTTCTGGATGCTATCAGTTTCTGAAACAATGATATATGTCAATTAATCTAAAAAGATTCTTAAAGTGAAAAGATTTTTAAATTAAAAACAAACCTATGCAAATACAAATCCCACAAGTGTACAAAAAGGGCTCACCAACCCCCCAACACACACACACACTCTCCTTTAACTCTCACACAACCTGATCGTATAGCCCTTTCCACAGATGCTTCTGTGATCACTTCAGCCATGAAGTCTCTGTCTCCACCTAATAACTGAGTTTTGATAACAGATTATCTCAGTCTCATAGAATGAGTCTGTCTCTGCACCATTAATTTAAAAGAACAGCTAACAGTCAAGGGGTACATAGGAACAAAACAACTCTGTTCCAGACAAGGAGTCAGCATTCAGCATGACACTTATCTTGAACCACATTCAACACCAAGAAAAAGAAAAAAAGAAGAAGCTGAGAGCCTGAAAAATGATGATAATATTGGATATTATAAATATGTAGGCCCAATGAGATCTGCCAATTATCTTTCCAAAAATCTTGCTTATTTTTAACTCCTGTTTCCTTTTATATGGGAGTTCTGAAAATTCACAAGTCTTGAAGCAATGCAGGGAAAAGGAACCACAACAACTGGGAAGTGCTTATTAATAATAACTTGTTAGGATGGAATATAGAGAAACAAAAATTACAGTTCTGAGTCTGTCTTGAGGCACACTGGCTTAAATCAGCCTGCCTCATTATTCCAGAAGCAACATGTTTAAAATCAAGTAGAATTCTTTTGAAGACTCACTTTGAAAACCTGAAGCCATTAGTCTGAACTTTCTCCCTCCTATTTTAACACTTGCGCACTACCGCCCCACTCATCTAGACTCACACATACTTTGCACACATGGCATATCTAACACTGAGTATTGCTGTTGCTTATTATTCTAAGCCCTGTGTCTATTTCTATGTTGTAATTGTAGTCATCTTGCCAACTTCGTAAAATTATTTAGTGTTAATGGAATTTTAGGTGGTTCTTTGTTTTTTTTCTACTGTAGATAGTATTAAACGAGCATCTTCACGTGTGAAACCTTTGTTTCTATTAAATTATTCTCTTGGCTAAATCTCCCAGTAATTAATCAAAGGTACAACATCATATTCCTCGATGAATCCAGCATAGACTAGTTTTAAAAATCAAACATCTAAATTTAATTTTAGTATATTAAATCCTTTTTTAAAAATCTGTAAATACTCATCTAAATGAGAAGCATATCATATAAATTGAAAAACGATTAAAGCACTGATTGCATCATGTTTCTAAATAATGCATACTGAGAATACTTTAATTTGATTTAAAAGAATTGGACACAGACACAATGAATTTTGAAATATTTGGTCATAAACAGTCAAAAATACCAAGTCCAAAATGTACTAATTCCTATATTACAAAAAATAAGCTCCTAGTTAGTTGTTTGGATTTTAGAACTGTTTTTCCCATGGAAATAACATAATAAAATTCAGTTAAAATCCCAGGCCAACTCATAACATAGCTAAGACAAAATTAATAGCAGCCCAGAATCCCAAATCCACTTAATACCCTGGAGCCTCAGCCCAAGATTCTGCTAAGCTAATGAACCTCCTGGGAAATGTACAGAATATGAAGATCATGGAAGCTCCAGTGCCTCTCCCCCCTCCTATGGAAAGAGGAGGAAAGCGGGTTACCATAGGGAATGTGCTGGAAGCAGAAACCTACCATGGGGATAGCTCAGTCAAGAAAAGACAGGAAGAGACAAACTTCATGATACTGGACTTTTAGACATGTTTTGTTAAGGCAAGAGTTCTTATGTTATCAACTTCTTAGGAAGTTTTTCTTAAGTACTATGTAATTTGGGGTATATGCCAACAGAGCCAAAATGAATGAAATGCAGAATGAGCCACCAGGGTCTGCAGCACTCTGAACAGTTCAAGTAGATCTGTCCAGTATGGTAACTAAAATGCACATCTTGTGTCTTGGTCTACTTTTTCAAGACATAGCTTCTATGCCTTTCTTGTCAAACCTGTAGAGTGGATGGGTTACCTTCATCTCAAATGTCTCCCTTTAAATAATATACTTTAATTCATTCACATTGCAGTACACACACTCTCTTAGTTTTGTGCAGAACACAAGAAGAAAAAAAAAGAAGAAGAAGACATAGCCCTTATATTTTAGGCACTCATAATCAATAAAAATGCAAACACAAACAGTAATAATCATAAAGCATAATTTGGCAAAAAAAACATAGAATAAGTACAAATTATTATAGAATTCCAAAGGAGAAATGAAAAAAAAGTGGGGATATAGAAAATATTTCCTGCTCCATTTCTACCTTTAAAATGTTATCTAACAGGTGGTTACATTGATATATACATACATGAAAATTAAGGGAAAAAACCTACTCATCTTACCAGCCTCATTTTAAATGCTCCTGATGTGAGGAAGCATTTAACACACGTCTTGAGATGAGGAGGCACTTTATTATGTAGCAAAGAAGGAGAAAGGCTTTTTAGGTTGGGGAAATAGTGTAAAGAAGACTTAGAGGCAGGGAAATATATGAAATGTCAGAGAAAAATATGTTTTTCAATTTGTTTCTTAGATTATGAATAAGGAATCTTAGAAATGGCTTAAAAAATACTACTTAAGAATATATGGTGAAGGATCTCGAATGTCAATCCGTAAAGGCAGTACTTCATTCAGCAAGCAAAAGCTCTTCAAGGTTCCTGAGCAAATTACACTCTAAGAAATGTTTATATGAAAGTGGTTTATTACTAGCTTACAGATGAAAACAGGAGACAACGGCATCAGTTTTTCTATCATTACAAAAGTTGAGGCAAGAAACCATAAGGGTCTGCATTAGAATGAAGATCATTCAAAAACCCAAAGAGATACAACAGATGCTCCCAGATTTAGCAATAGATTAGGTCTCAGAGAAGGGTTGCTAAGGGAGAGTCAAAGATACCTTTGACATCTTGATTCTGGAGGGAAGAAAAATTATAGTAGTGACACACTGAAATCAGGAAAAAGCAACTCTGAAGAATATCTTAGGCTGCAGCCCAGAGGTCCGAGAGAAACTCTCCTAATCAACCTGCACTTAACTGATGCCTCAGGTTAACCTACTCTCATGACTTTCTTTGTAAAATACATTGAATGACACTCACAGTGAGCTGAATATTCAAAGCTAATAGTCCTCTGAACAGCTGCTCCCAGAAGTTGAGCTGTTCTTATTAGATCATGTTTGTTCCCGACTATTTTTTGCCAGTTATACTTCATATTCTAGCTATGAAATTTACTATATTTTACATAACCCAATAAAAATACAAAAGTAAACGTATATATGGGTCTATGAAAACTTAGTTGAATCATTAGGAAAGTTGTGAATAGAGGTAAATAAAAATAGCTGTTCAATTAGATATGGGTGAGATGATCTTTAATGACTAAATGGTAAACCTCTTAAAAATGAGGATTTTGTGTTCAGATCACTTCAAAAGCAATCTCTCTTCACTCTAAAGGAAACAAAATTAAAAATCACTGTGCTGTATGTAAATTATATCTCAATAAACCTGGAAGAAAAAATCAATGATGACACTTTATGGGCATAATTTATTCAAAAGAGAAAACACTCTCCAATTAACAAATCTATCCTCAAAGAAAAGGACTTTGTTCTATATCCAATGATTGGCTAAAAATGTAAGCTTACATTCAGTTCATATAAAATAGTAGGGACTCCTGGCTCCAGCCATAATGAAGTAACAAACGTTGGACTCCTCCTCTCAGCAAAAGCAAACATATAAGTGGACAAAATACACACACACAAGAAAAACTGTTTTCAGACACTGGATAACTGATAGAACAAACATTTGATCCTTAACAGAAAGAAACACAAGAAGTGTGAGCCCCATATTTCTGTCTGACAGCACTTTCCAAGCCACTGCACAGGTAACTGGAACCCTAATAGAGAGTGGTAGCTTCACAAGATAGAAGAGCCATAAAATTTCCCTACTCTATTATCACATAAGCTTGGTGTCAAGGTACCCCAGTATCTTAATAATATATGAAGATTTTTTTAAAGAAAATAAAATGTCCTATCCAATGGCTAGAGCCAATGGAATTGTAACTACTAGCACAGGTCCCACTGAGTAAAACATCAGCTAAATCAGCTTAATTTTAAACTTGTCTGAAACTCAGAAATGAGATCAGACTTTAAGATGTAAAAGTTGAGCTTCACCTTTTTGTAATACTTACTGAAGTTTAAAATGATGCCACTTTCCCCCTTTGGATTTACTGAATTATACATAGTACTTCCTCAAAGTATCCATCCAATAAGGATACAGTCTCTCTTTCAGAAGATGTTTTTGTATAATCTGTGCATCATCTGGGATCTTAATATTAACAGTTGATGATTATTAGTCTCATTATTTTGCTTCCATCGATGGCCACATTCTCATTACACCATTCCTAGGCAAATAGTGATCTTTACCCAGGGACACAGTCATAGCAGGTGCATCTTTTGAAATGAGACTGTCTTGACTGATGCTTTCAACCCACTATTTACCCATGAAAACCTCTCAAGTTAGGAACCAGGGCAGAACAAATAACCTCTCAGAAACCACTCACCAGGTGCTGAGTGTAGTCTAGGTTGGAATTTTCAAGTGTTTGACTGAAATTCACTTTCTGATTCATGCTTTATATTTGCTGAGCAATCAAATTTACAAAAAAGATTTGTGGAGTTTTTCACAAATACCACATGTTTGTGAAATGAGTACAAATCACTTTACAGTAAATGATAAACAGCTCTGTAAAGATAAAATAAAATAAACAGAAAGAAAAACATGCTTATAACATGACAACTAATGGAGTAAGTGTTCCTGAAGCACCCTTTTTTGTCTTTCATTTTATGAAGCAAGTCAACAATATCAGTAAGTCTCCCTTAAGGTCTTAGTGAAGAAGCAAAATCTAATATATATATGAAAAATATAACTAATAGAAAAAAATTATATCCTGATCATTGCATGCACTTTTATTAAATGGAGGAAAGACGCTCTCAAGGAAAAGAGCTGCCTGGTAAAGGTACAGTATATAAGTTGAACTTTTGAATGTATGTAGAGGCTAAAGAGGCATGACATGGAAGCTTACACTTGAGCTAGGTGAAGTTTATATCGTTCACAGAAATGTCTTCACACACACACACACACACGAGTATTCTTAAGTACTGAAAATATGTGAATAAGCCTAACTAATTCATAAATAGTAAAATAAAATATGCCTTTCCTGTTAGCCAAACAAAAGTCAGCAAATCAACAAGAAGTTGTATTGTAGAAAGCTATTATTTAATTCTTGATATAGATAGTAAAATCGTGATAGTTCTGGAGGCATTAGAATTCTATTTAATGTGTCCTCTTAGAACTCTTATGAGTATTTTTTCCAGTTAGCTGAGATTTTATTTTTTGGAGGTATAATTGACACACATTAAAATGCATAGATTTTAAGTGTGCTGTTCAATCCATTTTGATGGATGTATACCCCTATGTAACTACATCCCGACCAAAATTGGGAACATTTCCATCAACCCAGTGTATCTTGCAGTGTCCCCTTCCAGTCACTTGCTCCTTGGAACTCAGTCATCCAGTGTAACCACTTCCAACCACCCTCTGCCTGATTTTGCCAGAAACAGAATCTAAAAAATCAGGCACACAAGTTTCACTACATGTAATAACTTGTCTCCTCCTACCTACAGTCCGTGAGGAATAAAGCTCCAGTACACACACCGAGAAGGTATTTCTGACTATAAAACAACATCTTGACAAAATTTTATTTCAGAGTTAGCATTTAGCTCATGTTACTGATGGATCAAGTTACCCAGAGTCAACTTAGCAGTGCTATTGACATCGAACCAACCTTTTCATTCTCGTAATTAGTTAAAACGCATCAAAAAATACATTGACACCATAGTATGTACAGTTCAAGTTTAAATAAAATCCAACATAGGTTTATATTTTTTAAAATATGCTTTTCAAAGGCACATTTTCTCTTAAGCAATACAGGATTCACTTGTATTTTTAACCTGAAATAGCCCACAATAGATTTTATTTATGACTAGGATTATTAAAATTTAAAATACTCAGAAGGTACTATGATCTTACTTTTGAAAAAAATTAAAAGTTCTCCTTTAATAACAGGGAAAAACAAATTTATACAAGTTCAATTTGATGACTAGACTTCAAATCTGATTTTTTTTAGCTTCCAGATGAATAACAAAACCGGTTTAGTTTCTATATTCTTCCCTAAGAGCTAAAAGACTTCTAACCTATTTAACAAAGCCTAATGAACTGCTTTTCTAACCAAAACAATGGTAAGTTCTGACTTACAGCGCTACATTTTTATATCTATGTATTTCTGCTTCAAACAAATGGGAGTTTTAAATGTAAATTAGCCAAAAATTCCCAACTCAAGGTATTTTTAAATATAACTATAACGAAGATAAATGTTGTTGTAAAGCAAAGCCAGGCACACATAGCAGACAAAGAAAAACGACAGTCTTTCAGCTTCACTTGAACCAACCATTTTGAAATAAATATCCTAATAACTGGCATATAGAAAATTTTAAGATATGAAAAGTACTCAAAAAGAAAGAAATAGGAATGGGAAACAGAACTAACTGGCAAATCAGGATGTAAATCTGATTTAAGTGAGCAAAAAAAAAAAAAAGAGGTAACATAAGCTTCTAGGAAGTCAGAGGCACCTAAAGGAACAATTTAAAGAACATGAAAAACATGCAAAGAGGTCTGTTCTAAAAGTTGAATATAAGTCATCTCATTTTGTGACACAATTTCAACCTAAAACAGACTTTCTATGAAGAAAATATTTTCTTGTCCTCTTAATAACAAAAAGTTACTGCAGTGAATATGGTCCACCTACTTGAAAAGAATTTTTTAAAATAAATAAACCTTTGGGGAAGTTCAGACTAACTTAGGAGATCTTTAGAGAACCATAACATAATTGTTTACATACACACACAAATTGATAACCTGTCAAGGCATCTTCAAAACAGAATAATCTATTTTTAAGGGTGAGGAAGTAATAAATCCAAATGTAGACTAGTCTTTGAAGACTTTAGGAAATGAAAGGAATGACAAATGAAAATGAAAACTGAATAGAACACAAGTGTGGAGGGGATGTGGGAAAAATTTGTTTGCTTTATAAAGAAAAGACTTGGACATGTTTGTGGGCTAAGCAGGGAAGGTTTAACCCAAGATAAGAAGCTAAACTTACAGGTGATGATGGGGATAACTATGGAAAAGATGGCCACAGGGGCAGGGGGGAACAGCTTAAAGAATTTAAAGAAAATAATAACTTTTACTATTTTCAACAAAAATGGATTTTTTTTAAAGAGTGTACATTTTAATAGTGATGAGATCAGTTTGGCACTAAAAAAATGTATTTCCATGAGAAGCTTAGCCCTTGGAGCAAGTGAGAATAAATACTCTAGTTATTTTTACTCATTTAGAGGCACAAATAATTATTTTATGAAACTTCCTCTCTCAAATAGCTGGTCTTCCACAAAGATGGAAGGGTTGAACCATTAATTTTTAAACCTCAACATAGTACCTAGGCCAAGCACAAATTTTTTCTCTTAAATAACTGAACACCTATGACTAAATCCTCATTTTGCTTAGCAAAAATATATAAATTCTTCAATTTCTGTACTCATTCAATATTTAATTGAGACACTACTGTCTGGCAGGCACTTGATAGGGCATTACAAAGCTAGGGAGCTGTGACATTACATAAATTAAGGACTGTGGACTGTATCCTGTAGGCAATGAAAATCTTCAGGGGTACTTAAACAGGGCAGTGGCATGATTCCAACGGTGGTTTAACAGAAACACTGGACACACCTGGTGGAGATGAGAGCCTCAGAGACAGTCGTGATAAAGATAAAAAAGGCATTTCTAACCTAGACTCAGCAACTCTTGGTCACAGTTAAATATGAGTTTGAGCAAGAAAGAGAAGGCAGCAAGTGTGCGTAAGATTCTATTAATATCTCCAGGTTTTCAATATATATACATGAATGCAGTTCACCAAGGAGGAAAGTAAGACTGCCTTTTCTGAAGTAAAATGGCACCTGATAGAGAAAAAGTATAAACCACAGACTCAGTAAAGAAAAGACAGGTCTGACACTGAGTTACCTAACTATAATCCTAGGGAGTTCTTACCTTCTGTTCCCTTCAGTGTACATTTTTGGTTGCACGTGTCTTACTGAGCTATAGTGGGTAATGACATGCCTATCTCCCCTATTGAGCTAGAATTGCTCATTGAGCTCTGACAGCACAGTCCCTCCATTGACATCCTCCACAGTCGGGCCTCCTGCTTAAGCGTCTACGTTCATTCCTTATTCTCTTCTGCAGAGACCCTTTATTCTAGACACAGGAAGTATGGATCCTTCAACAAAATCAGTTTCAATGAATTCCTAGGTTTGCCCTTTCCCTCTCTCTGCCTACCTCACCCTTCTCCATTTCCATGCTCACTTTCCATTTTTTGTTTTTGGTCGAGATCAGAGATGAAATTCAGTGGGGACGAACCACTCCCACAACTGCAATCAGTTTGTTTGTTTGTTTTTTTAATATCTTTATTGGAGTATAATAGCTTTAGAATGGTGTGTTAGTTTCTGCTGTATAACAAAGTGAATCCGCTATACATATACATATATCCCCATATCCCCTCCCTCTTGCGTCTCCCTCCCACCCTCTCTATCCCACCCCTCTAGGTGGTTGCAAAGCACTGAGCTGATCTCCCTGTGCTATGTGGCTGCTTCCCACTAACAATCTATTTTACATTTGGTAGTGTATATATGTCCATGCCATTCTCTCACTTTGTCCCAGCTTACCCTTCCCCCTCCCCGTGTCCTCAAGTCCATTCTCTACGTCTAAGTCTTTATTCCTGTCCTGCCGCTAGGTTCTTCAGAACCTTCTTTTTTTTTTTTTTTTTTAGATTCCACATATATGTGTTAGCATACAATATTTGTTTTTCTCTTTCTGACTTACTTCACTCTGTATGAAGACTCTGGGTCCATCCATCTCACTACAAATAACTCAATTTCATTTCTTTTTATGGCTGAGTAATATTCCATTGTATATATGTGCCAAATATTCTTTATCCATTCATCTGTCAATGGACACTTAGGTTGCTTCCATGTCCTGGTTATTGTAAATAGAGCTGCAAAGAACATTGTAGTACATGACTCTTTTTGAATTATGGTTTTCTTAGAGTATACGCCCAGTAGTGGGACTGCTGGGTCATATGGTAGTTCTATTTTTAATTTTTTAAGGAACCTCCATACTGTTCTCCATAGTGGCTGTACCAATTTACATTCCTCCCAACAGTGCAAGAGGGTTCCCTTTTCTCCACACCCTCTCCAGCATTTGTTTGTATACTTTTTGGTGATGGCCATTCCATCTGGTGTGAGATGATGCCTCATTGTAGTTTTGATTTGCATTTCTCTAATGATTAATGATGTTAAGCATTCTTTCATGTGTTTGTTGGCAATCTGTATATCTTCTTTGGAGAAATGTCTATTTAGGTCTTCTGCCCATTTTTGGATTGGGTTGTTTGTTTTTTTGATATTGAGCTGCTTATATATTTTGGAGATTAATCCTTTGTCAGTTGCTATGTTTGCAAATATTTTCTCCCATTCTGTGGGTTGTCTTTTCATTGTGTTTATGGTTTCCTTCACTGTGCAAAAGCTTTCAAATTTCATTAGGTCCCATTTGTTTATTTTTGTTTTTATTTCCATTTCTCTAGGAGGTGGGTCAGAAAGGATCTTGCTGTGATTTATGTCATAGAGTGTTCTGCCTATGTTTTCCTCTAAGAGTTTGATAGTTTCTGGCCTTACATTTAGGTCTTTAATCCATTTTGAGTTTATTTTTGTGTATGGTGTTAGGGAGTGTTCTAATTTCATTCTTTTACATGTAGCTGTCCAGTTTTCCCAGCACCACATATTGAAGAAGCTGTGTTTTCTCCATTGTATATTCTTGACTCCTTTATCAAAAATAAGGTGACCATATTTATGTGGGTTTATCTCTGGGCTCTCTATCCTGTTCCATTGATCTATATTTCTGTTTTTGTGCCAGTACCATACTGTCTTGATTACTGTAGCTTTGTAGTATAGTCTGAAGTCAGGGATTCCTCCAGCTCCGTTTTTCTTTCTCAAGATTGCTTTGGCTTGCAATCAGTTTTTTACAGCCAGCCATCCAATCTGATTACAGGGAAAGCTCTTCAAATGGTCAATGACAAAGCCATGTGATTTTGTAAGTATTTTTTCATCACCCCTGCTAGAAGATGCAGTTTTAACATTACCTTCTCTGTGCAAACTTTTCTGAGATCTCTTCTGTTATCCCTTGATATCACAGTCACAATTCTATTAGACCACCTATCGCAGTGCTTCCTATTTGTCTCATGTCAGTCTCCTTATCAACACTAAAACTTCTTGAGTTTAAGGATCATGATTTAGCTCTGCATAGCCAGGACTTTGAAAAGAGTCTGATACATATCTGATACACACACATGTGCAACACTCAAATATTATGGTATTATTGTGACATAGCCCTCAGCTTTTAAATGCACTTAAAAGTAGCATGCCAACTATGTTCTCTGTAACTCCATTAAGTACTATAGTGCTGTCACAAATGTTTAATTTACTTTAATAATATTGGGGCAGGGAAAAGGTTTTGATTAAGAATACCTAACATTGGGCTTCCCTGGTGGCGCAGTGGTTGAGAGTCCGCCTGCCGATGCAGGGGACACGGGTTCGTGTCCCGTTCCGGGAAGATCCCACATGCCGCGGAGCGGCTAGGCCCGTGAGCCATGGCCACTGAGCCTGCGTGTCTGGAGCCTGTGCTCCACAACGGGAGAGGCCACAACAGTGAGAGGCCTGCATACCACAAAAAAAAAAAAAAAAAAAAAAAAAAAAAAAAAAAAAAGAATACCTAACAGTTAGATCTTCTAGACTCACTTTGGTAAGGAAAATCCAAAGTCACAAAAGGGCAGCTTGGAAAGCAATTTGTTTCATTCACTACACATTTACTGAAAACCTCTTCTGTGGCATCACAATCACAGCATCAAGTCTGTAAACTGACAGGACCTTAAATCTAAGAAACAGTCGCATAATATAAAGTTACACGTCAATTACATCTCAATTCTTTTAAAAAAGTAATTGTTGCAAATTCAGAGAGAACTTTCCTCTGAAACAGTTACTGAAAAAGTCAGACCTCTCTAATATGTGTGTGTGAGAGACAGGTAAGCAAGTCAGATGATGAGAAGTAATGAGAGTCCTAAACAAACACCAATGAAAGTATCACGGCTTACTGAACTGGAAGGAAAGTCCTATGTCAAGTTAGCAAAGGCTCTGAGAGAACCACAGACCTTATTGTTTATTGATATATTTGTACTTCATCAGTATTGTTACAGAAGTTTTTTGGTCATGAACTTACTACAAGTAACAGATTTTCAGATTACCATTCTAAAGAGAGATGAGATTAGCAGTCCAAGTAAAAACCTAATTTTCACCTCTGATGACCCAGCCAGGAAACACCGATTCAGAGAATTCAGGAAGAAGTGGGGACCATATTCCATGATGCCTTAGTGTATATACATGGGAGTTCATTCTCTCTAAAAAACCCAATATGGAGGCAAAATATCTCTATAAGCCTAGCTTTCTAGCTTTCCTCACCCCCCGTAGCATCAGTACTGAAGACAATCAAATCACTATGACTAGAAAACCCTCATTTTCTGTCTTAAGATTCTCTTCATTAAAGCCAGTAACCCAGTACAACTGTTACTTATACTCAATTGAGGCCAGTGTTAGTTGTATATGATGCCATATTTCTGTGCATATATTTAAGGCAAAAAAAAGGGAAGGAAGAAACTGTGGATGTGTTTAAAAGCAGTGATTAATACTGTATTCCCATTAAGAGTATTTTCTTCTTTTCAGATCTGTATTTTACTTTAACAGTATTCTTTAAAGTTTCAACCAGGTAAAGAATCTTCTAAAAATACCATTTTGTTTACGTATTTGTAAAAATCATAAGCATTAACTCATTCTTATAGCTTTGCATAGTTCAATAATAGTGATTAGTGTAATTTTGTAATTAAAGAGATGAAAAAATTTTTGATTTTCAAGGGGGTTGACACAATCCATCACCTGGCTCTACTGCCAACAGTTTCTCTCTTCCCTTTATCTAAACTAGCAGCACCAAGCTGGGAGCAGAATGTATTAGCAGAGGCATCTTTTTTGACTCATAATAGTTGATTTATTAGAGAAAATTCTGTAATTAAAAAAATTGTATCCTTTTTAAACCACAAGTTTAAGATGAGCCTGGTTTAGGAATAACTGTAAACCAAGATATTTTGACATCAAATAATTCAAACTATTTTCCTGACAAAGGAGCTCTCATCCAAAAAGAGTAATTTGCTATAAATAGTTTAAAAGATTTTTGAAAAAAATCAAGATAATTAGTCTTAACCATAGAAATACAGTAGTAACACGGTTCCCACTGGATTACTTTATTCCTCTCTGAGAGGTTTGTTTTTTTGGTAATGGTTAAATAGGTTCATCTGAACTGGTGATAGCCACCACCCATGTGCTGGCAAATGACCTTTTTTATTTTTTTTTCAGGTGTTTAATCATCTTTGTTCAGTGAAGGGGAAAAGATGTTTATAATATTGTGACTTCGTTTTCATTGTCAGATTAATATATTTTGTCATCTAACCTCCTCACTTTCCTACCCTGCTGCCCCACCTTATAAATCATATTTACTCATTAAATCTGGAATAAGTTTTTTTTTCCTCTCTCCTTGGTTCTTTTCTATTTTGTTCTTTTCCACATTTTTAATTTACTAAATACTATGACACTGAAATCTTAGGAAGAATGGTGTCTAAAAGCACATATTCTACTTGCTGAAAAAAAAAAAAAGGAAAACTCCATAAAGAATTATTAATTTGAAAGTGGCAGAAAATTTTGTACCTGCCAAAGTCTAGAGTTCCCCAGGTTTATCTTGTCTAAGAAAGTTACCTTCCCAATCTCTAATTGAGTATAGAGCTTACCTGCTAAAATTGAAAGGAAATACACACAGAAGAAACTTCTGAGGTAACTATTAAAAGAATGTGTACATCAAAAAAACAGGCTCTCTCTGCAGGAACATGTATGGACCTAGAGATTATCATACTAAGTGAAGTAAATCAGACAAAGACAAATATCATATGATATCACTTATATGTGGGATCTGAAAAACAGCACTAATGAACTTACTTACAAAACAGAGACAGACTTGCAGACATGGAAAATAACCTTACAGTTACCGAAGGAGGGTGTGAGGGATCAAAAAAAAAAAATCACAAAAGTTCTATAACACACACACACTCACTCTATGATTAAACTGTAGGTTGAGGAGGCCTTCACGGTTTTTAGTACAAATTCCCCTTCAAAATTAAGACTCCTTCTTCATACCTTCTTCATCGTCAGTGATGGCGATTTCGAAGGTCAGCTGGCTTTATCTTTTGGCAACCAGTTACCGAGTCATTTGGTACTTGGAGCAGCAACCCAAAAAATACTTAAGACTAAGTCTGTTTTCACTTCCAAATGAACACTCTTCAAACATCTAAAGACCACTATCTCATTCTTACTGACATCACTATTCCAAAGTAAATGTGCCATTTAAATCAATTTTTTAAATTCAGCAAGATTTTTGTCTTTCAAAAGAAACCAAATTGTTACACCAAAGCAACAACGTGGTGGCTGACTCAAAGGGCATGAGTCCACAGCTGCAACCCAGCCCCACAAATGCTTCACATAACAGTGGAGACAGAGATGCTCTGAAACGTTCCTCAGATTGCTCGAGACTCATCACCAGACAGATCTGCCTGGTCTAGATACTCTGCTTATGAACTCTCTCTAAAGGATGACAACCATGCCTGGAGATGAGCGTGATCTGACCAGCGAAGGGGAAGACTCTCTGCTAACACTTCAATCTTCCTACATGGTGTCAGTTTCACTGGAGGCCCCATCACACTGCTTAGTCACTTGAGATAGTCACTGTGGTGACAAGATGAGTCACTCTCATTCCACATTTATGTAATTTACTTTATGACCCCAATGTAGGATTTCATATCTACCTACATCAAAATCAGATCATCTCAAAGGTATATGAAGGTAGGCAATTATCTACAGGGAAGATGCATCAAAGAAACTTCTGTATACAACTTTCTAAGGTTTGCTTATTCAATCACATTGGCTCTTCTAATCTGAAGTGTAGAATGGGAAAACAGCCTTTTAGCTGAAAGCTTCAGACAGTAATTTGGAACACTTTGACCCTAACTGAAAAAAAAAAAAACCCACAAATATTTATTGTCATATATTATAGTTTTCTGTTAGTCACTTAAGCATTACTCTGGCTCGTTCTTCACTTAATAAGAATAGTTTGCACAAGTAGAGCCTTATTTTTGACCTTTCAAATATACTTATTTAGTAATTAATGACATATTAATATTAAAATGGCTAGAAAAAAAACCTGTCAGATTTATAAAGGGATTATTTTTCTATGCATTCGAAAGCCATTTGACTGCATATAAAAATATGTATAAAAGATGTCTAACACTCCAATACAAATTGCAATGTAATTGATCATCATGAGTAAAATTAACACACAAACCAAAAAAACCACAAGATTAGTCCAATCATCTGCCTTCCAGAACTGTGCTGTCCTCTGGGCTAGAAAGCACACAATTCAGGCCAGATTGTACTTTCAGAAACATTTCCCTTTTTAGCTGTTGATGTATCATAACTATCAGAATAACATTGAGCTTTGAAATAATCTGCTGATGTCATCGATTTTCAGGAGAGAAGGGAGGCTCCTCCCTCAGTGCTCGTGACTAAGGCTATCTGTGTGGAAACAGGCTCCTGGTTGCTAAGGAATTCGTTGGCTCTTGGCTGTCTGTTTCCCACTCTATTTGAAGCCACAGCCTTCTGTCTGCTTGAGATAGCATCATTCATCTTCAGATCATAGTGTGTCACGCTACATAAAAAGAGGTTCTTACTTGAACCACCTTTTAGAGACTCATAACAAGTGAAGGAAGAGCTGGAGTAATGGTTACATGACTAACCATTATAACCATACTTATAAAAGTATAATATTCATACACGTCAACAGTCTCTCTGGCAGTTTTTTTAATGTGGCTTCTTTTTTTTATTTTTTATTTTTTATTTTTATTTTTTTGCAGTACTTGGGCCTCTCACTGTTGTGGCCTCTCCTGCTGCGGAGCACAGGCTCCGGACGCGCAGGCTCAGCGGCGATGGGTCACGGGCCCAGCCACTCTGCGGCATGTGGGATCTTCCCGGAGCGGGGCACGAACCCGTATCCCCTGCATCGGCAGGCAGACTCTCAACCACTGCGCCACCAGGGAAGCCCCTGCGGCTTCTTTTTTTAATACCAAAGAATCTTATTAGGATTTTTTGTTTTCTCAAATTACTACAGTAATACATGTTCATTGTAACAAGGCGAATCATTCAGAGCTGAATGAAGTTCCATCACGTCCCCCTTTCTCACTCCCACCCTGAGATAATCCACTTTACGCCCCTGTGATAACCCATTTTAAAACCTGATGTGTATCATTCCATGTTTTATGAAACATTTATTAATGTTTATACAGTCTTACACAAAAGTATACATACACAATAATCCCAGTTTTGTAGTACAACTTATTACAAATCTAGGATAATCTTATATTGTTCTGTAATTTGCTTTTTAACTTAACTTTATTATCTTTCCAAGCCAATATACATAGTTTTGAATGGCTTCACAGTATTGCATGGTATGAATATAAAATAATTTATACAACCATTCCCTTGTTGATGAACAATCAGAGTCTCTACCAATTGTTTGCTATAACAATGCTACAGTTAACATATGGGTACATAGTTCTCTATATATTTATGTTTTTTATTTCTATAGGATAGATGCCTACATGTGGGAGTGATATGTCAAAGAAAATACACATTCTTACTCTTTAAAAAAATGTTGCCCAATTACTCTCCCAAAAGACAGAGCCAACAGTGTTAGTGTGTCTTCTTTACCTAAACTTTAATAATACTGGATGCTATCAACCTTTCTAACTACTGTCAAACTAGTGGGTAAAAAACAATCATATTTTGTAATTTGTACTTCTGTGGGACCGGTTTAAATATTCAAATGTTATTTTGCTGCAGTTCTTATTAAAAGTTATATTCATCACCTATCAAGAGACAAGGTATTCTGTTTCTATACTACTTTTTAAAATCCTAAAGGGCATAAACCTTGTATACTATTTGTAAATGTCCACGAAACTACAAATGTTAACTTACCTAGAAGATTTAACATTGCAGTTCTATTTTATGAGTTAAATTGTGGATATTATCAGAATTAAACTACAGGATCCTAATTTTTAATCATCTGAACTAAGTGTCAAGCTTAACAATCAAGAGGTTTTGCCAACCCTCTAACCCAGCTACAGCAGTCAAATTAACAAAATATTAACAACCAAGAGAGTAACCAAAATCAATAGATTATCCCTAAAGGGTGAAATGAGAGTGACAAGGGGACTCCTTTGAATTGGGGGATAGGCAGACTTATCTGAGATGGTAATAATTAAGACCTGAGTATCAAAAAAGAACCAGGCACATGTGGATTAGGGAGAAGAGAGTACTAAGAAAGCAGGTTAAGGAATAGAAAGGACACGTGTCTAAAACATAGTGACTGTAGGAGAGACTACTAGCAGGATAGTAGGATGCACTGTAATGCATGAGAGTGAAGCATATTTGAGGATCGGAGGTAGGAATCAAGAATCTTGTTCAGGGCTTCCCTGGTGGCACAGTGGTTAAGAATCCGCCTGCCAACACAGGGGACATGGGTTCAAGCCCTGGTCCGGGAAGATCCCACATGCCACGGAGCAACAAATCCTGTGCGCCACAACTATTGAGGCTGCGCTCTGGAGCCTGCGAGTCACAGCTACTGAAGCCTGTGAGCCTAGAGCCCGTGCTCTGCAACAAACAGAAGCCACTGCAACGAGAAGCCCGTGCACCGCAACGAAGAGTAGCCGCCGCTCACTGCAACTAGAGAAATCTCGCATGCAGCAACGAAGACCCAACGCAGCCAATAATAAATAATTTTTTTAAAGTTAATATAAAAAAAAGAACCCTGTTCACACATGTGAAGTTTGGGGACTATTATATATCCAAGTGTATAAGAATAAGCAACCCAAGAAATGACTCCAGGTCCAAGAAGGGGCTGGGTACAAAGATAAAGACTGAGGAGACACTGGCGTCAAGATGCCACTGAAAGCCACTGGATTCGATGAGATCACCTAAGGGTCATCCAGAGAAGTGAAAACAGTCAAAGAATGCCTATACAGAGACATAAATCACAGTTAAGCACCAGATGTTCTTCAAAAATATAGTGGTATTACACCATGATTGAAAGATAGGACTCTGAAAATTAGATATAGCTAAAGTTTCAATATGCATTATTTTAACAAACCCTATACTGAGTTACTTAGAAGGTACAATTTTGATATTAAACTGCCAATAATAGCCCCTAATGTATTTCTGTGAGTTCAAATATTCATGTGGGAGGTGGTGGCATTTTAAGTGAGTCATATTTAAGATATATAGACACAAAACATTCTGGCTTCATGAGAAAACACAGGTAACTATCTGTCACAAAGCCTTAGGTGATGCACACACCATGTGAGATAATAAAAGAAATTTTTAAAAAAGATTTCTTGTGCCAGACAGTAACTTAAAAACACATTTAAGTACTTTGATTCCCATGCCCTTGAGAATGAGCACCTCCTTAAATTTTACATCCCAGGTGCTTCCCTTGCACCATCCTAGTCTCAGCCCAGTTGACCCCATTTACTTAGTCTAAGAACATGTGTTTCATTTATTCAAATGATTAAAATAATGAAGGTGCATATACCAAATAAAATGTTGACATCTAAAATAAAAAGTCCCAATTTAAGGTTTGAAGAAGCATTGAAAATTTACAAATGCTATGACCCAACAAAAATGAATTTTAATCTCATAATTTATCTTACACCATGTAATTGGCTCCTGGAGTGTCACTTTTGAAAGTTAAGAAATAGCTCAACACTGTACATGATAAAAATCTAATGTATATATAATTTTCAGATCTCTTTACAACTGTGCTTCCTCTTTCTGGCAATGAAAGTAACAGAAAGATAGACTTTATAAGGAAATTGAAACAAATACACCAAAAAAAACCACTCAAAGATCAATTGTGTTTTGAAGCCCGTAAACAAGTACCAGGGATTTCCCAAGTAAGTAGCTGAAACTACCTGATGGCTTGGAAAAAAGTATTTGTATATTAAACACTAGTTAAATATCTTGATCCATGAATTAGCAATTTTAGCAGATAATCTATTTCCAGATTTGTTAAATGTATTATTTATAATAACATACAGGTATGTTATAAACATGGAATGTATAAAATCTTGAGTAAATCCCAAGTAATCAATACATAAGACTTCATGAGTAATGACTTCACTCTAAAGGAAAATATAATAAACTGAATAAAGACAACAGTAAAAAAAATAAAAAGTGTATAACAAAATGGGCTTAAGAAAAATGCAATTTGCTCAAGTAACAAAACCAGATAACTTTTAAAGATCATTCACATTCCTCAAGTTCTTATTGGCTCATTCATATAATTAGTTGTTTATAGAAAATTTGGCTTTCAATAACAGCTAAAAAGGTCTTATTTCAAAGTTGAGAAAAAAATTATACTCTTTTTAAAAATTAAATATTTTCATTCCAGAAGTACTGTAATTAAAATTAACTTTGTCACACCATTTTAAGTCAACTAAATAACCTTCATGATCTAAAAACTTTATTTCAAATTCCTGTCTGATACTTGGCAATAAATAAAAATAGCAAAGCCTATACTTTACTTTTCATAAAGAACTGAATGAAAACTTGAAAAGAGAGAGAATTAAGTACTGTATATTTATTCAACCATAGAAGAAACAGCTAGCACATTTTTAATGTCAGATATGTAGCTATCTCATCATTCACTATGGGCAAGATAAATAAAACTAAAAGAAATGTAGCTAAGATTAAAGAAATACTCTCATTAGAAAATAAAACAATGATCAAAGTAATAGAATTCACACATAATTAAAGAGGAATGAGAGATCATGGCCAGAAAAAGCCTGTAAGGACATAAAACGTCAACAAATAAGAGGCACATTTATACTGAAGGCAATGTAATCATTATTAAATTCTGAGTTTGAAAGAAAAAGAGTCTTACTTACCTGAGGCAGGAACATACACAATATATAAAGCAAATAAGAACAAAAGAGAACTTGGTTTCCATTTCGAATGACAGCTCCACATTCGGCCTGAGTGAAACATCCTGTCATGGAAAAAAGCAACAGTCAGGACACTTAGATTCAGTAAAGCATTTGGTCAATAAAATCTATAGGTTTCCAGCAGGTACTGGAAAATAGGAACCTTCAGATTCAGCCTTGCTTCCAAATAAAAAAAAGAAACTTTGAAGATGATAAACTAAGCATCCCCTTTAAGCTAATTAGGCAAAAGAAAAAAATCCATGCATTTTATTTGCCACTTGGTGGCACCTTCCTTATCAACGAATATATAATAGATGATTTCTTCATGAAGATGGGGAAGTATTCAGATAATACAAGAAAAAAATCACTTATTAAAAAAAAAATTTTGGCATCAACCTTCAGCATCACCAGTCACATGCCCATCTGAGTAGCAAGAGGATGTTTTTATCAACCTCTTCTATAATCTCCCAGAAATTTAGGCTCTAGGGAAATGTTTTCATTTTATAACATCTGCTGCTTCACAAATGGAAATCTTTAAAATAAAATTAAAGTGCCCAAACTTTCTTCCTTCCCCTAAAATTAAGTACAGAAGCACTAACATGCTAAAAAGATTAATTTCTTTATATATAATAATAGCTATCAAAGTTTTTAAATGGCTAGTAAACACCAAGTATTATAGAAACTAACAAATGACATTAGATGGAGGGGTGCTGCTTTGAAAACTCTCAAATAATTCTCCGTACAAGAGGCTCATTTTTTTTAAACATTTTTTAAATTTTATTTATTTATTTTTGGCTGTGCTGGGTCTTCATTGCTGCACGCGGGCTTTCTCTAGTTGCGGTGAGCGGGGGCTACTCTTCGTTGCGGTGCGTGGACTTCCCATTGCTGTGGCTTCTGTTGTTGCAGAGCACCAGCTCTAGGCGCACAGGCTTCAGTTGTTGTGGCACCTGGGCTCAGTAGTTGTGCCTCGCAGGCTCAGTAGTTGTGGTGCATGGGTTTAGTTGCTCAGAGGCATGTGGGATCTTCCCGGACCAGGGATCGAACCCGTGGCCCCTGCATTGGCAGGCAGATTCTTGACCACTGCGCCACCAGGGAAGTCCAACAGTGTCATCTTTAAACTCAAAATTACACTTAATGATTTAGATGGGGACATACATATTATCTTGGCTTCAGACAGTGGTGTGATACTTTTCATTGACTCAGCCCTATCAAAAAAGGCAAACCACTGAAGGGGGCAGCAGCTGTAAAAGCCAGTCACAAAAAGGGACCACAAATGAACTGGTGAGCAGAAGAATCATGAGGCAGGAAGAACAGGTGAGTAGCAGTAAGAAACCTCCAGATCTTAAAATCCCCAAAGAGAGTTACTTTGATTATAAGTGGTAATCGAGAGTCATTTTATTTCTAAAAAGAGGAGCAACTAATAAGATACTTTAGGGCCACAGTAATACCTTTTCTCCTGAAGGTTGCTTATCTGGAATAAAATGTATAATACTAAATAGAAAACCAAAAAGTTGTAGGAGAAATACTTGAATAAGCAAAAATAGACATCAAACTGATTCTTGCACTTGCCTTAAGCCTGCATTTTCAATCTGTCTTTTACTGTTAGAGACTACTTAAGTAACAAAGAGAACAAGATCTAGAGTCAGACAGACCTGGGTTTGCTACTTATGAACTATGTAACCCTTGGAAAATTGACTTCACCACCTTGTGCCTCCTAGTTTTCACCTGTAAAATAGGAACAATAGAAAAGAGTCTATGGAGCAGCTGGATGATTAAATCAAATCATGTCATTTAAGAAATGTGCCTAACATTCAGCAAGTCCTCAATAAATATTAGCTATTTTTATTTTTACTACCATGTCGAGCATTCTAATATAAGTGTGGTTATTCTGTCAACAGCAAAACCAAAAGAAAGGACTTAACCAGGAACAGACAATAGGATCAATGTTATAAGCCAAAACCAATCTATTGACTTTGTGGCTACTTCTGGGACCCACTTAGAACAGAGAAGAAATGGATTATTCATGTATGCCATTATTACAGAAATTTAAAATAGTATCTGATATTCAGGACATGTTTTCATATTCACCAAACTACAAGCTCCAGCATCATGCAGCTCCTAGGGGAAATTCTACATGAGAAAAAGGCTACGTTCTAAAGAGCATTTTTGCACAACATTGTAAATCAACTATACTCCAATAAAAAATTTTTAAAAACAATAATAATAGAGGATTTTTGTATGGAAGGTATATTTTCAAATACATCCATCAAAATATTCGAAATTAAAATCAGTGTTACTGTTTACAAGAAACAAGATGTTATAGTGAGTCATTAATAATAACATAATAATAATGGATGTGAACTCTGGAATAGCATGTAGTTACATCCTGGTGCTTCTATTTACCGTGTGCTTTGGGGGCAGGGTCAAGTACTTAAACTCTGAGCCTATTTTCTCTTCTGTAAATAGAATATTATCCACCAAAAAGAACTAGATGTAACATTGCATGGAACTTAGTGAGCGCTTTAAAAAGGGTAGCCTGTAAACTTTTGCCACGTGGAAAGTTCACTTTTTTGGAAGAATGGGTCCATTTCCCATTGATGCTGGATGAATGAGGTGTTTCCCATTCATGTTGGGGATGAATGAGTGTGCTTCTGAAACAAAAGAACAATTATATATTCAAAGAAGTTATCATCTGAAGGACAAAAGATGAAGTCTAACCTCCTCATTTCACCGAGGAGGAAACTGAGGCCCAGAGGAATAAAGGGGCAAACCAGTGAAGCCTGGCTCCTAGCCTTATAGATACTAATAGAAGGAAGTATCAGCCCAGGAGAACTCCTAGCTTCTTAATCTTTGTGGCGCATGAAAATCCTCCGTTATCGATATGTGAATAGTGGCCTCCTCTTATGTTCCCGTGCTCTCTAAACGATACACAGGGAATGATGTTCATTAGTTTGATGACACTCAATACTATTTCATGTGCTCATGCAACTTTTTCTTGCTATAAAAGGTTCCGACACTTAGGAATTCCATATTCACTCCTGAAGCTATTTTATAAAAGCTGCCTGCAATCCTATCAGACAAGATCTGCAAAGGACAACCAAGGGCTTAATGCATTCCAGTTCTCAGGACTCCATCACTTTGTACAGAAAAGGAACCCAGGACAGGGCAAGAACTTGTAACCAACATAAACCATATGACACACCACCTTTCATCCTCTTTACTGTTTAGAACAGAAACAAATAAATTAAGAATAGAACAGAGGAAGGAAAGCACTGTATGTCTTCTCAGGGGACCAATTAGCAAAGACACATCCCTGGGATTTAAACAACTTTCTCATAAGAATGGAAAATCCTGAACAGGGTTACTAAGGTTCCAAACAGGAACTACAAAAAACACAGTACAATTTTGTGTCACTCAAGTTGTGGCCTCAAAGTTCTATTGAAAAGAACAAGAATATTTTTTAAGTAAAAAGAGTCATAGCCTTCTATAACCTGAAAAGAATCTAAAAGTTATACAATAAAACCTATCATTTCACAGATGAAAAAACTATGATGCTAAACTACTTGCCCAAGATCACATAATCAGTGGTGTCAGAGCCAAAAAGACCCCCTGTGTCACCTGCCTTCCAACTGTCCTTTTTGAGAAACAAGCTACCTCTATTGCAAACTCACTCTCCTTTTCAATGTATATAGGCTACAAGATACAATATACTTAAATCTTGTGTCAGAAAGCTTTAGAATTCAACCCTTTTATAGGAATTGTTTTAAATGTCGATATGACTCCTTGTAGATGTCATTTAATCCAAATGCATTAAAGTCTAAAAAACCTACTGTCTTCCATCTCTTTGCTCTTACTGACTCCCCTAAAAGTCACAAAGAGAAATTAGTGAAGAAATTTTGAAATTGGTGGAGAAATTAACATGGTACTAATTCTCTTAATATCAGCAATAGTCAGAAATAACTTTATTCTCCATATGCCAACTGTATTTCTATGGCAAAGCTTTTCAGAAAGGGACATGAGGAGTAGCACAGAGAATACCTTAATTCTTCCAGAGTAAAAAGGATGGTAATTTGGTTTATTCAAGCCTGCTTACAATTTTGTTTCGTTTTCTGGTTAAAGATCATGTTCCTGAGCCTAAACAATGAATAAAAAGAGAAGTGCTATTCTATTACTCATTGTAACTTCTTTTATTAAGTTGGGTTCACCCCCCACACACTTCAAAAAGGCAGAATGATTTATTCTTCAAATCTGCACAAATCTTGACCCTTATTTGAGCTATAATGTACGTAACTGGCTTTATCATAAATGAAATTAAAAGGTAATCGTGAGAAATACACACACACACAAATACATGTAAAACAGGGAAAATCTGCAAAAGAGAGGTGTATTGTATCAATATCCTGGTTGTGATATTGTACTTTAGTTTTGCAAAATGTCACCATTAGGAAAAACTGGGTAAAGGGTATGTGGGCTGTCTCTGTATTATTTCTTAAAACTGCATGTGAATTAACAAATACCTCAATTAAAATTTCAATTAAAAAAGTAAACCCTGAAGCCCTGATGAATGTAGGTTACTTTCAGATGGTTCAGTAAAAAAATTGTGTGTGTGTGTGTGTGTGTGTACGTGTGTACGTACGTACGTACAGACAGTGGAGGGGAGAAGAGAAGAAGAAAAATGATAAAACGAATGGGGTAAATATTTACAATAAGTGTTTCTGTGTAAAGAGTATACAGCTGTTCTTTGTGTTATTTTTGCAACTTCTCTGTAGGTTTAAAACTATTTCTAAATAAAGTTAAATATACACATACACATTTACACTGAAGGGTATCAGTGTTCATCTGATGACACTTTCATCACTACTGAGTATTATTGCTTTAATCATTGCCAGTTTGATAGAAGAAATAATGTCTCATTTGGATTTCCTTTGTTCAGATTGGCATATTCAAGTCATTTGTATAATTTTCCATTATAAATACTTTTCTTTCTAGTGATTTGTGATTTTTTTAACCAATTCAATACTAAATATGTTAAGCCTTGGTCATATATGCTATAAATGTTTTCAATACAGCAATATTAAAGTTTTCCTTAAGGCATTCCAAATAATTTCATCCTGAGAAATGCTCATAAAGGAAAGTAAGATGACACTCAAGTAGCACACTCAAGTTTTATTGGCATTTTTAGTTATGATTGAAATGTCCTTTAAATGCTATCGCCCCAGTCACTCAGTGTGTTTCTTAATGTCATCCAATGTAGGTAATGTAATAATGTCATCCCATTAGAAATGAAGTGGAAAGATGTAGTTTTTGCCCAAGCATGCCACACACACTGAACAAAGTCTTTTCCTATTTAGTCTAAAGTCTAAATAGTTTCAAGAAATTTTTGATCATCCCATCAGAGATGTAAACTCTTGTAAGACATGGACATTCAGGAAAATGGTCAGGTTTAAGGAAGTGGTTGCCAGTTTATTTTTAATATATAAACTGATTCTCTTTCAAATCATTATTTCCAGAAATCAGAGTGACATGTCTAGTTGGGCAGTAAAGCTACAAGCTTCTAATATTTCCCATAAGCCAAGAGACAATAGCCTCATTCACCATTCACATTAGAAAAGCACAATGTCATGTAATTTATATAAGCCATAAATGGAACAGTAGCTTCATGCAGCTTGAGACCAATTAATGCGAGTCTTGCTAAATCTATTAAATTTCTTACGGTATGAAAAATATGCAGTCACTACAACTCCAAAGTATATTTATAAAGTCTGTAATTCCAGAACTTGAGTGTAACAATATATACTCTATCCACAGGAGTAGGCAGAAAATATACTTAAATAATTTGTGTATTTGAATCTATCAAAATTAAAATTTAAAAGATAGATAATATAGTTTATGTTTCCCTTTTGAACGTTTTTCAACAAGATAGTAGGAATATTTACCTTGGAAAGGTTGGTATTACTTCCATATACTCTAACATACTAATATCTAAAAAGAATCAGATAATCTTAAACCATTCCATATGAATTATAAACAGCAAAAGGAAAAAAAGAAACAGTTATAATCTGGCAAGAAATGGAAAAACTTTCTGTCAAAATAGCTCAATAAAGAAACTCAAATCAGGGTATTAAACTCCATAATTACATGTGATTAAATATTCATGCTTTTACTATATAATGACATAAGATCGTTTTAATCATATAGAATTCAAATGGACTATATAACTTAATTTCACAGTCAGAAACTTTTTACATCACTTGTTGATCAGTTTCACATCTTTTATTTTAAAACCTGGTATTCATATTTTCTTCATGTGTAACGTAGTTTTTTCCCCATAAGATTTAAATCACCTAGGAAAGCAGAAAGGAAGCTAGACAAATATCTGCTGTTAAAAACCTTACTATATTTTCAGAAAAAACTGAAGTTTAAAACAAACTCACATTCATTCAAAATGTGTTGCCTGTATATGAGAACAAGTCTTATATGAGACTGTTGGCTGTATCCCAAAATAAATTCTTCCAGGTTATACCTTGCTAATTCCACTGGGTAAATGAAACTTTAAAACTCACAGGTGTGGAATTACTTCACATGCAGTTTAATAAAAATAAGTGGTTCCTTTCTAATTATACTGCTCACTACCAGCAACAGAGCTGCCAAGTGCTAGGCTTCTGGGCACTAACCCTTTTTCCTATTTTGAAAATGTGTGCTGGAGGGAGGGAGGCAGACGGTGCAAGGAATGGACAAAGGCCTCAGGGGCTTGTCTCTTCCTGGGTATTACACTGAAAGAGGAAATTTAAGTGGAAATAAATAAGGCTCCAGAAGTTGGGGGAGGGAGGGTGAATATCAATTTCTAGAAACTGCTGTATATTCGTGGAAGGGAGTAAAATGTCTGTCGGGGTGTCTGCCCAAGGTTAAACAAAACACCAGAGGGAAAATTATATATTACAAGAAAAGGTAAGTTCTGAGTTGGCCACAATAATAAGCTTGGTCCTTCACAGAACAACCTTCCTTTTTCCATTCTGGAAGGCTAGGGGGTGCTCGGTGGCCCTTCCGCAGGGTCGCCCTGAGGCACCTCACCACTTGGATGACAATTCCAGAGGCAAAACCCATTAGGTTTCTCTAAGCGTTTCATCGCCCTATACTCCCCACTTCAACATCTATACAAGACCCTGCACAGATCCTATCACGTTCAATGGCATCTTCTTTAATTACTTTTTAATCTACAAAGTACACCGTGAACATTTTCTGCGCGCTTTTTTTTTTTTTTTTTTAAAAACCATTCAAATAACCCAAAGATCCAAGAATAACTTCTACAGTCAAGGGTGGCAATGTGTAAAGTCAACATTTTCTCGGCATACTAGTACCTTCCAAGCCCCCAGGTGCTGATCCAGGAGAGCGGCTTCTTGGCAGGGCGAGGCCCCTGGATGGAGCAGCCGCGCGGGTGACTCCTTGTTTAATTTGAATCCAAAACCTTTTCCCCATTCTTGAAGCCCTGCCCTTTTTATTATGCTTTACGCCGCCCAAACGTGAGGTTTACCTCTCGCTGGAAAAAAGCCAGCGGCACACACATGTCACAGCTCCGTCAGGCAGCAGCAGCTCACCCCTCAGTGCCTCGAGGGGCCAAGGGAAGACAAACCGGTTTATTCCGTCAATGCGGTTGAAGTCCTTACAAAGCCCTTGGGGTGGGGCAGGGGGAGACACAGGTAAAGGTGTGAAGGAATTCTGAGCTGAAAGGGGGGGGGGGGGGGACTTACATGTCGGCATCACTGCACTGAGGTCCCCAGGGGCCGCGCGCTCATGCTCCACCACCTTCCCCGGCTCTGCTGCTCCGAGTTCCCCGATGGAGCCGCCCTGGCGCCTGGGCCGAGCGCGGCGGCCGAAGCCTTCTTCACGCTCTTTCTGGAGAGGTCATCGGGGCTTCCCAACAGCCGCTCCTAGCCGGCGCTCGGGGTGGCGCAAGGTGGACGGCCGGCTCCGCGGAGTTCAAGTGCAGATCGCGGCGGCCAGGGGGCGGGCGGGGCGGCAGGTTCCTCCTTACAGAGAAGTTGGAGGAAAGTTAGGGCGAGAACGTTGAAGCTTAGCGGCTGGGTCTGCCTTCGAGCTGGTGCAGGGTGCTCGGGGTACCCCGGGTGCTCCCAGGGGTGGTGGGCGGGTGGGTGAAGGGGTCCGTTTCCGTAGGTCCTCGGCCCCGCTGGCGCGCGGCGGCACGTGGTCACCCCCTTTGTGGTTCTCGTTTCTCCCCCTCCCCCCGCCGCGGGCTCGGGCTGTTCCAGGGGCCCGTCCACCCGGCCCGCGCTTCCGGCGCCAAGGCTCTGCCCGGGCAGCGGGCTCAGGTGCTGCTGCCCTGGCGGCGCGCGGCTTCTGGCCGGGCCCCGCGCGGCCCTGGGGCGGCCCCAGCCTCGGTGCTCGGCGGCAGGGACCGTCCCGTGGGCGCAGCCGCCCCACCCAGGATCCCGCCCCGGGGCAGGAGGGAGAAGTCTCGCTGCGGGTTGGGAGAGGCGCTCCCCAGACGGGCAGCGAGGGGCAAGCTGCGGGGGCCGGAGAGAGTGGGAGACTGGCTCCGGGCCCGGCGCGGCTGCCAGCCGGGGGAGGGGGCGGGGCAGACCCGGAGGTCACCCGAAAGCCGGGCGCCCTGAATCCGCGAGACCCTCCTCGCGAGAAATGAGCAGCTCGGAACGGCCGCTGGGATGTGGGCACCTCCTCCTTGCTCGCCGGGGTGCTGCGCTGCCAGCCCACCCTCCGCCGGGTTCCCGGGCTACTGCCTTGCTTTTCTTTGACTTTTCAGTCGCTTTTTTTTTTTTTTTTCCTCCTTCCTTTTCTTACATCTCTCTCCCCCCTCTCTCTTCTTTTGTTCTTTTTCTAATAATCAGAATGAAGTGAGAACCGTCTGTCTCCGCAGCACACTCAGAACCCCCCATACCATCACTACATCTCTTGGTCTCTGCTGGGGTAGAGGGGGTGAGGGTCCCTCAGCCCCCCTTCTCCAACCAAGGATGAAGACCAGCCTTAAGAGGGGGCTGAGCAGGCGGCAGTCGCAATATACCTATGCTTACCACCGTGCCTTCCACAGAAATACCCCCACTATCTTCTCCCACTGATTTGTTGACGCGTGTAGTTCCATCCTTTTGCCTTAGAATTTTGTCTTCTGTTGAAATACATCTAAATACCCCAAGGAGTGGAAACACTTTAAAGCTTTGCCATTGCCCTTGGTTTGGATTGTTCAAATCGCTTCTGGAAAGAAGCATTTGTGCTGTGATATGAGGTGGAAACAGCCTGAGAAATCTGAAAGTGGGTGCAGAGGGATTCAGTGAAAGCCAAAACTTGGCAGGACTAGTGACAAACTGCTTGCTCCACAATTTGGCCTGGGACCCTCCTCCTTCAACCCTCTCCTGCTGCTTCACTGGGACTCCGGGATAGGACTAGGTAAGTCATGCTTCCTTTTAAAATCTGCACCACCTTAAAAAAAAAAAAAAATGAAGGAATATTAACATGGGGCTAAGTAGATATTCACATAACATTCAGCAGGATTGATTTGCAAATGCAAATCCAGTTACTCAGTAGGGAAAGTCCACTGCCTGGCCTCCAGTGTTCCTATAGAGTGGCTGCCTGGCAAAGGGATCTGGACACACCTCCTTGGAAATGAGAAGAGAAAAACAAGGACTCAAACTCTCAAAGAGGTTCCCTTCCCCTTCGGAATCGCCAGTTAATCCATGAAAATGCTGGAGGCAAACCCGAATGCCAGTGCTGTATACACATCCAGAGCCAGAGCAGCCCGGCTTGAACTGTGAACATGCACACCCATGCATCCACACACAGGCCACACACAGAAGTGCCAAAAAATGTACATAGCATTGATTGGCTATTGATAGAGAACAGGTGGGGTGGAAAAAAAGTAGAGCAGGACTTGAACACAGACAGCTACCTGCACAGAGGACGCTGGAACACTGCCACCAAATCCAGAGGCCTGAAAATCCAGGATGTGTTCTTTTTGTGACTTTTATCAATATTTATTCTGATGACTAAACCATATGATTAATAGAGACATTGAACTGTAGCACTTAAGGGAAACTAAAGTTCTAGTGTCTAGTCCTCTCATACTACAGACAGGGAAATGAGACTCAGAGATGTGAGAGCTGTACAAACTAGCTGAAAGTGACTGGGAGCTAGGACCCAGGTCTACAGATTCAAGTGACCAGAGGCTAGGACCCATGTCTTGCAATTCAGATCAGTCTCTATTACACCAGACCGTCTCAAGGGAAATTAAGTTCCACTCATAGAATATTATTAAAGCAAAAAACATTTATTATTCCACAGTTCTCAGGTTCAGGAATCTGAGCACAGCTGAGTACAGTGTCTCTCATGAGACCACAATGAAGGTGTTGGCTAAGGCTGTGGTCTTACCTGAAGGCTCAACTGGGGAAGGATCTGCTTCCCAGCTCATACATGTAGTTGTTCCACTCATAGAATTTTAAAGCTAAAAGAAACCAGGAAACACAAGGGCAAAGAAAGAAATATAAATAACTAAATTTACCAGAGTTCTCCAGAGAATCATAAACAACAGGATGTGTATATGTATATAGAGAGGTTTAAGAAATTGGCTCACATGACTATGAGGTGCCAGTCCAAAATCTACAGGGTAGGCCAGCAGGCTGGAGACTCAGGAAAGAGTTGCAATCACGTCCAAAGGCAGTCTGCTGGCAGAGTTCCTTCTTGGAGGAGGTCAGGCTTTGTTCTATTCAGGCCTTCAACTGATGGGAGGAGGCCCACCCACATTATGGAGAGTAATATGCTTTACTAAAAGTCCAGTGATTTCAATGTTTATCTCATCTAAAAAACACCTTCACAGAGACATCCAGAATAATGTTTGACCAAATATCTGAACACTAAGGCCCAGCCAAGTGGACAGATAAAATTAGCCATCGTAGTAGCGGAAATAAATGTACAGATATCTAAAAGATAGAAGTAGTATACTTAATGTGCTATTATATGTTAAATATACATAAACTTATGTACTAATATTGCTATACAATTACATGAATCATAGCTAAAGTATTTCAAGAAGCCAGTGCTTGTGACTGGTCAGTACATTAGTAAAACCTGTGTATTTTGATACTTCTGTCCTTAAACTAAGGATTTGTTCATTTTCTTCAAAAGGGAAATGGAGTGTGTAGAGGTGAGTACACGGTCTTTTAATGCAACAACCTGGGTTTAAAACTTGGTCCTGTAGTTTACCGGCACTATAAACTCAGGCAGTTTACTATGTAAACTACGTAAGGCTAGTCTGTAATAACACAGTGTTTAATTCATGAGACCATCAGGCAGACTCAGTGAACTAATGGTACAGGGCACCCATCATATTTCCTGGAATTTCATAATATTGGTGGCCTCCGCCTGCCCCACATATCATCCTAAAATGGAAAGTGCCAGGCCACATTCCTCTGCATACAGGAATCCTCTGACAGAATTCCAGACATAATGAATACTGAACATCTGTTTGAATCCTTAGCACTGAAGAACACTCAACTAAGAGAAACTTCCTCTTTCTGTTGATTGAATCAAACATTCATGCCATCAACTTCCATTCAGAACAAGGACATGCTATCTTCCACAAAAAGCCTTTCAAATCTCTGAAGACAGCTATCATCTCTCCCCTCAGCCTTCCCTTATTCACTTTTCACAGCCCTAGTTATTTTAACCATTCAATGCCTGACTTCTCACTACCTGTGTGATTCACCCTTCCCTACTGACACATGAGTCATTATCAGCCCTCTTGACAATGTACTCAAAGTGGATTCCATACCTCCCCCAAGATAAGAGTGGGATCCTTACCTTTCCTGAACTAAAGATTACTCTTGTGTAAATAAAAGTTAATATTGATCTTTTGAACAGCCATCTAAGATATTTATCGTTGGGATAGGAGTAGCTTTTATTATCTTGATCTTCTACTGTGTGCCAAGGAGTGTATACATTTTATTCTAACAAATCAAAGTTGTTCAATGCATTACCTTAATCTGTAAATAATTCAACCCAATTTTTGTTTTAATCTCTCCTTCTGCCTTAATCAATCGGATCCCTCCCCTTTCACGGGGCTTGTTATTTTCTTCGGCTGGGGATGTGGGGCCGGGGGTGAGGTGCAGAAGAAAAGCAGTCTTTGACTTATCTGTGTCAGCAGGTACCAAGCTGTCTGCTTATGGGTTCACACAGGTTATCGGTGAAGGTCCTCCAGGTTCATGGCTCTTTCTTGACTCCCTGATGGGCCATAACTGTCCATCAAGGAGCCCTTCTCTCTATGGGACCTTGACTCCTCTCTGAGTCTCTAAGTGGGAGGCAGGGTGCAGGAAACCACTTAACTCCCTGCTCTCAGGACCGCCCCCCACCATCTCTCTTCCTTCCCTCCAACTTGAGAAGGGAGAGATAGCTTCTCTTTCTCTGCTGGGTCTCAACATTTTATCTCTACCTCAGCTCCCCTCCGTTCTCTTGGTGTTTTCCCATGAAAAACATGGGAATTCCCAGACAGTCCAGTGGTTAGGACTCTGCACTTTCACTGCTGAGGGCACAGGTTCAATCCCTGATCAGGGAACTGGGATTGAACCTGCATTCAAAAAGTTATGAAAAACAAATGCAGACACCCTGAATGCCTTCTATTTTCTCCTCTGCCCCACCATTTCCAGAAGCTATGAGCATACACCCACTAGAAGATTGAATAAGGAACAGGAGAAGGGGAAATAAGCAGAGGAAGAAAGGAAAACAAAAAATTAACCTCACAAAAATATCATGCCTCCCCCAATTCAATTTCTTCACAAATGATTATTATTCCTATTTAAAGACAAAATGTCTTTAAATAGGAACTAAAGTTCAAATTAAACTTCAAAATGGTTATGCAAGTTACCCAAGATCATGGAACGAGCAAGGGGAGGCTGAGCCCATACCAAGATCTGAGTGACTGCTTTGCCCTCATGGCCTCTCCTCAGTGTTGGCCCAAGTGTTTTCACAGGAGCTGTTACCAAGTCAGAAAGCCCATCCTGCCTAATGCACTGATCTGAATCCATGGTCAGGTTGCTGAGTACATCTTATCCTGTTGAATTCAATTCAGTGTATCAGTTTGAAGAAATTGATTCCTTCATTAATCTTGTTAACAATCTTTTCCAAGTTTTTGCTACATACAAAGTTAATAATTACGTTTCCTATATTTGGAAGATTTACATAGAGGTTCTAGTATACAGTCTGGTCAGAAGAAATGCATGGAAAAGGACATATAGGGAAATGCAAGCATATAGGTGTTTCTGTTATTGCATTACCCAGTTTTCAAAAGCACTCCAAAGCTGGCTTTCACTAGGTGGGTGGATATTCATTAATGTTTCTGAGAATCCAGTTGTATATATATAATACACTGCTTTTGTAAACTTCACAGTTTCAAAAACTGGGAAACACTCCTGAATTATATAAGAAAATCAAATATGGGAAGAAATGCAATAATGAGAGCTATATTCATCCAGGTAATAATTAATTGCCCTTTTCTTTCATTCATTCATTCATTTGGTAAAAATATTGATCACCTACTATATGGCAAGTATTGTTCTAGGCACTGTCATGACAGCCATGAACAAAAATAAAGTTTCTGCGTTTGTCGAGCTCATATTCCACTTGTAGTGGGAGGGGAAGTAGATAGTAAAGTAATAAAAAAATAGAGAGAAAGAGATAAAGAATATAGATGTGATAAGTTCCATGAAAAAATAAAGCAGAAAGAGATTAAAGAAGATAGGGATGTCAGGTGTTATTTTCTACAGAGTAGTCATGGAAAACCTCTCTGGTAAAATGTCATTGTAGAAGAGACTTGACTGAAGTAGAGAATAGAGTCAGGCAGTTGTAGAAAGGAAGAGTTCCCCAAACAAGAAGAACAAGCAAGTGCAAATGCTCAGTGGCAGTATGGACTTGTCCTGCGTACCAGAGCAAGGAGAACCGAGAGGCTGAACTTGAAGGGAAAAAAAATGGAATGTGGGGCTTCCCTGGTGGCGCAGTGGTTGAGAGTCCGCCTGCCGATGCAGGGGACACGGCTTCATGCCCCAGTCCTGGAATATCCCACATGCCGCGGAGCGGCTGGGCCCGTGGGCCATGGCCGCTGAGCCTGCGCGCCCGGAGCCTGTGCTCCACAACAACAGGAGAGGTCACAAGAGTGAGATGCCTGCGTACTGAAAAAAAAAAAAAAAAAGGAATGTGGTCTGAGAGACAGCAAAAGGCCAAATTTTATGCCTAGTGGGCAAGAAAACAATCTTTGGATTTTATTGTAAGATAAGTAGTCATTGTAGTAATTTTGAATAGAAAAGAGCACAGTCTGGGGCTTCCCTGGTGGCGCAGTGATTAAGAATCCACCTGCCAATGCAGGGGACACGGGTTCGAGCCCTGGTTTGGGAAGATCCCGTGTGCCACCGAGCAACTAAGCCCGTGAGCCACAACTACTGAGCCCATGTGCCACAACTACTGAGCCCCCGTGCCTAGAGCCCATGCTCCACAATAAAAGAAAGCCACCGCAATGAGAAGCCCATGCACTGCAACAAGAGAAAGCCCGCATGCAGCAACGAAGACCCAGCACAGCCAAAGATAAATAAATTTTAAAAAATAAATTAAGAAAAAAGAAAGAAAAGAACACAGTCTGACGTATGCATAAAATAGACTCTAGGAGTTCATAAGCATAAGCAGAAGGCTATTTAGCAGGCTACACAATCAAAAAAAAAGATATAATGATGGTTTGAACTGTGGAGGTAGAAATGGAAGTGGTGAGAAGTAATTGGGACTTGGGATAGTTTGAAGGAGTTTTGCTGATAAACTGGATATGGAGTATGAGATAAAGCAGAGACAAAGTATACTCTGGGTTTTTCACATATACAGCTGAGTGAATGGAGTTGCTAATAACAGGGTTGGAGAAGAATGAGGGAAAAGCATGTGTGGGAGGGAAAAATCAAGAATTCCATTTTGGTCATGGTTAGTCTGAGATGTCTATTAGACCTTCTAACACATGCAACTACCACACTGCCTGGAATATATTTGGTGCTCAATGAAAGTTAATTAATTAATTAAGCAAGCAAGCATTGCATTCTAAGGTTTTACCTGAGATCAATGCCAAGCTTCTTTAGCAATTGTTTGTAGAATAAAATTCCATAGAGGAGTTGGAAGTTTAGTTAAATCTTGAAGAATGGGTTAGAGTGACAGCTAAAGAGGCAAAGAGGGAGAATTTGAAGCAGGAGAACTATTTTTAACAATGTAGGGAATCCCTGGTGGTCCAGTGGTTAGGACTTGGGGGCCCAGGTTCAATCCCTGAGCAAGGGATTGAGATTGAGCAGGGGATTAAGAGCTTGCAAGCCACCTAGTGCAGCCAAAACAGCAACAACCACAATGTAGGAATAAATATCTGAGGGTAAGTGGGCAAACAGTCTGGATGCATTTGTCAATTCTAGGAAAATAAAAGCTAATTGCTGGTAGACTGTGGAAGGCTTAAAGGGTCAGGCTAAAGAGTTTGTCTCATTTTTCATTGTCTTCTGTTTTTATGTATCTTGTTGGCAAGGGAGTCACATGATGAAAGCAGTGTTTGTGGAGAGCTAATCAGGATGGACTGCAGCAGAGAAGATTTATGCAAGGAGATGACTGCAGTAACACCAGATGAGAAAATGAATACGTGCAAACAATGTAAATAGAAAGGAAGTAATGAGTTCAAGAGCCTTATGAAGTAATGAAGACTTGATTCTTATCTAGTCCAAACCCACATAAGAGTTATCTAACCTCTTGACGCTTGACATCATGCAGACAAAGTATGCTTGGCTGCATTCTTGCTAATTTATACAATTATACATGATCTTTCACTATTTGTGCGTGATACATCTCTGGGAGTCATTAGGGCTGTTTATCAGGGTGGTGCTTCACCTTCTCTGCACACGGTAGGAGTGCTCCATCCTTTCCCTTGGATGTTAGGCATGATAATGTGACTTGTTTTGGAAAATAGGATGTGAGTGAGTATACATGACGTGTATCATTTCGGGGCAGAAGTTTTTAAAATATAGAGTGCAATTTGTCATTGTCTCTTCCTTTGACACAGCAACTGGCATCAGCCTGGATTCCAGAATGAGGTTGATGTGGAACGGGTTCAGCCAGCCACAGGGGAAATATAATGTAAGTGACAAATAAGCTTTTGTTCCTATAAGCCACTAAGATTTGGGGTTATTTGTTACTAAGGTAAAATCTAGCTGGTGCTGACTGATATAATAACTACTGTGTAACGAATCGATAAAACAATATACGGTCAAATGTCAAAGATATTTAAATAATGGAAAGGGACCTATTTTATGTGGGGAGTCTTACCTTTCCATTTCAAATGTATTAAACAACAGATATATCACTTGAAGTTTGATGATATTCGTAAGTCTGGCCAAAAAGAGATAAGCATGAACAGGAAGTAGAAGTTTTTATTATGCATTTGCTGAACTGTGTTGATTTTATATAAGTTTTCTGTGATCTGTATTTTAAAAATCAAAGTAGTTTTCCAAGGATTTTGCAGAAAATGGAAAGTGTGTGTGTGCGCGCATGTGTGTGTATCTGTGTGTCTGTGTGTGTGCACGCACGTGAGAGAGGAGAAAATCAAATTCCCTATGGAAGAATGACAAACCTGGAGTAGAAGTGAACACTTTGTGAAACCAAAACTAATGTCCTTTATTGGTGCAGAAATTAATATCCAAGATACTTTTCTACAATTGGAGAAAAAGTTGATTAATTTTAATTAAAAAGGATAAACACACTCCTTAACACAAAGAACAGCAGTTGATTAATTTTAAAAACATGCTATTTCATTTAGAACTATGCAGCCGATGAATTTATAGAGCAGAACAAACAACCAGTTTTACATTTTAGATGTGTTGGAACTGACAGAGACTCTCCTTGACCAAACTCTAGACAGATTCCTTTGAACCTGACTAGGCCCCATCCTTGGGCATTCCTCAAAAGTCTAGTTTTAGTGAGAATCCCATTAAGTCAGTTTAGCCAGAATCCCCACCCTCAGTATCTGATCAGATTCCTCATCCTCACACCCTACCAGGTAGTATCTGATCATCCTGGCTTCTCTTTGGCAAGAATCCTGTCATGTTGGTTTAGGCAGAAATTTCCCTTTACCTCTGTTGTTCCCTCACAGTAATTTTCCGTCTACCCTGCTACTTACTATAAATCCTCACTTTTCCTTGCTGTATTAGGAAATGAATCCAGTTCTATACTGAGGTCTCTTTTCCCTGTTGCAATAATTCCTAATTAAAATCTGTTTTTACCACTATAACTACTGTCCAGCTCTGGTTTTTCTTTGACAGAACACATTTCAATGATTTTCTTAAAAAGAAAATGCAGTGGGAACCCATAGAAGTATTATCTAGATATAACTAAGCAGTCACTGTTTTAAAAAAATGTGAAAACCATTCCTGGAACAAGGTGTTTTCGTTTGGATTGGTTACCTATAGAAAGCACCTTCAGCTGAGACCTGATTGACAAAATGGAGCCAGTTATACAAAAATTTGGGAGAAGGGGATTCACAACATTGGGGTATAGCTACTACAAAAATCTAAGGCAGGAACACATTTAAATGTTTAAAAATCGTGGCTGGGGACTTCCTTGGTGGTCCAGTGGCTAAGACTCCGCACTCCCAATGCAGGAGGCCCAGGTTTGATCCCTGGTCAGGGAACTAGATCCCACATGCTGCAACTAAGAGTCCGGATGCCGCAACTAAAAAAGATCCCACATGCTGCAACGAAGATCCCACGTGCCGCAACTAAGACTCTGCACAGCCAAATAAATAAATATTAAAAAAATAATAAATAAAAGTTGTGGCTGGAACATAGTGGGTAAAGGAGAAAAATAGAAAATGAGTGCAAAGATATAAGCAGGAGTCAGATTTTATAGTCTTATAAGTCAGGTTACAGAGTTGGAATTTTCTTTTAAGTACTATGGTATGCTATTAAGGAGTTTAAATGGGGATCTGACAGTTGGAAGTGGGGTTGAGAATGGATTAAAAAGAATAATGGAGGCATGGTGACCACTTAGGTGAGTATTACAGAGGTCTGGGGTAGGCAGTAATGGTGGCTTGGATTAGGGTGTTGTTTGTAAAGATGGAAAGTGAAGTAGACAGATTCAGGACAAGTTTTGGAGGTTGAGGTGACATGAATTATAATGGTTTGGATGCAGGATGCTGAGGAATCAAGGAGGACAACTGGGTTTTAGTCTTGAACAGCTGACCGGGTGGTGGTGGGTAAAGGCTGACACTGTGGAAGGGGTAGTTTTGGAGGAAAGGGGACACGTTGAGTGTGAGATGAGTACAGAGTCTAAGTAGAGATACTAAATAGACAATTGGTTTATGTATCTGGAGTTTAAGGAGTAGATGTGGGAATCATCAGCATACAAGTGACATTTAATTCTCTTAGAATGAGTCAGAGTGTTATCCAGGGAGACATATAGAGAAGAGAAGGGAGCTGAGACCACGCCCTGGGACAAGTCAATGCATAAAGAGGAAGAAGGGCCAGCAAAGAACACAAAGAAGGAGTGACAAGTGAGGTAGAACAAAAACAGGAAAATGCGTCTTCATAGCAACCAAAAGAACATGTTTCAAGATGGAAGAAGAGCTCAGCTATGTTAACATCGCTGATAAAACTCTATGTTGCCACATCCATCTATGTTAGATTTGGCAACATAAGCTCCCCGGTGACTCACAGGTCAGTGTCAGTGCAGTGGCGAGACCAGAAACCATAATGAAAGAGCCTGAGGAACAATTGGCAATCTTCAAATTTTTCAAGGTACATAGCTTTGAAGCAGAGCAGAACAATGGAACACGGTATTCTTGAAAAGGAGTGTGGCACAGATGTTTCTCTCCAAGTGGAGATGCAACAGTATGTTTGTCGGTTGATATAAATGATTCAGGAAAGAAGAAGAAACTGATGACAATAGGAGTGGAGGGTAACTTCAGGGGTGATGTCCTTGAGAAGCAAGAGGGAACTGGCAACGAATCCGGAGTGCATATGGAGGACTTGGTCTCCAATAGTGCCCATCACACTATCCAAGAATGGTGTCTGCAAGATAGTGATTGTATTGATGGATCACTAACATCAAGCAAGAAAGTGAACTCATGGTGGGACTGATAGGTGGTGAAAACCCTTGATAAGACTGAAGAATTGTTAGAATTCAGATGAAAGAGCAAGTGAGCTTCGTTCAGTTTTAGGAAGGAAGAAGTTGACTTAGATTTTTAAATCCCTATTTTCCTAAGCAGAATGATGACTAGTTTAAAATATTAACTGCTTGAAAAAATAGGTATAACATCATACAAATTTATACAAATTATTTTTCAGTCAAAGA
This sequence comes from Hyperoodon ampullatus, assembly GCF_949752795.1. Taxonomy (NCBI): domain Eukaryota; kingdom Metazoa; phylum Chordata; class Mammalia; order Artiodactyla; family Ziphiidae; genus Hyperoodon; species Hyperoodon ampullatus. The sequence goes on along the minus strand of NC_136925.1, from coordinate 67,408,319 downwards.
CACCTATTCACATGTCAACTTTTGAACATATTTTGTCTACAAATTTATGCATACTTAACTGGATCACTGATTATTCATTTGATATTTGCTGTGCCAACTGGTATGAAATATCACCAGAGTTTGGACTTTTTACTTTCTTTAACAGTGCTTTTAATCACACCTTCTCTCTACTGGTCTTGGAGAAGCTACTTTTATTGTTAGTTAGAATTGTGTGGCAGAGTCAGAACAATTGGAAACAAAGAAATGCACAATCCCAGACCAAGAAATATAACTGAAAATAAGACATGCTGTTAGAACATAGATGAGAAAAAGGATTGAGGAATCAGATTTGTTTAAAATGAGGCACAAGGAATTTAACTTTGGAATAGAGGTCTCAGAGAGTAAAAAATCAAGAGGTTAGAGGCTCTGCATCCAGAAGAATAAGTGATAAACGTGGTGTCCAGTAGAAAGCAGAGCACAGTGGGAAAAACACACACTTGGGAACCACAGAAGCAGGAATATAAACCCAATCTATAAACCCAGTCTCTACTGTTCACTCATTAGGTGGACTTGGCAAGGACTGGCCTCTCCACGTCTATAAAGGGAAATAAATGATGCCTATCTTCATTAACTGTTATTATGCTTAGAGGTAGTACTTGTAAAATGTCTGGCAGAACTGGAGCTTAAAGATGATAGGAGCTATTGTTATTAATAATCATTTCAAAGTAGAATCGCATTTTTCAATGGAATTAAAAAAAGATCCCCTCAGTGAAGAAGGCAAGATTTACTACCAGAAAAATTAGTTAATTCATACCAGTTTGTATTCTGTGACTCTGTTTAGTATCTGACGGTTCCCACCCTGGTTATCGTTTGTAGCCAGCAGTCCTTGAATTGTGGTGTAATAGATTTTGCTATCTCAAATGTCTTTGTCTGGCTGAATTGCTATGGAGTAAAGTACACACATCTTGGACTGTGGAAGTGTGATGTGATCACTGAAGATTGCTTAGTGTTTTTTCATGTTTACAGTACAAATGTACAAGCCAGGTAAACTAGGTGTTCAGCCCATCTGAACTGAAACCCTTGAAACACAACAATTTTGTGAGCAATACCATCATCAGAAACAACTTTTTCTGAGTTCTCTATAAACCAGCCCTGTTTCTGATTAACAAGAAAATTACAACAAACTCTTGTTCTCATAATTTCTCTAAAGTTCCATTTGTATACTTGCTGTCTGTATTACATACAATTTTTTGTAATTTCTTACTTATTTTATTGAAACATTCCAAAATGTCTTTTCAAATTACAGTTAAAATGGTGTATTGAGCTATATCAAATTTTTTATTGTAATATAAACATTACATAAGTTCACCATTTTAATTATTTTTGAGTGTACAGTTCACTGGCATTAAGTTCATTCACATTGCCTGTCAACCATCACCACTATCCATCTCTAGAATTTTTCATCTTCCCAAGCTGAAACTGTATATCCATTAACAGTAACTCCCCAGTCTTCCCACTCTCTAGCCTCTGGTAAACTCTATTCTACTTCTGTATCTGTGAATTTGACTATGCTAGGTACCTCATATATTTTTTCCTTTGTGGCTGCTTTATTCCTGATGGAATCGCACACAAGTTTAAAAAGTGGCCAGTAACTCCAAGGCTTTTGAAGTGGAGTGAAAGTGGGTGGTCAGAAATTGGACAAGTTTGGCAGAGACCATCCTGATTTCCCATAAAGATTGATGACCCTGTGCTACCCTCATTTCATCTCTGATAACAGGTCAAAGAATTATGAATGTAGATAATAATTTCCCTATTGCAGAACTTAATTTTATCATTGAAATTTTGCAACATCTCTTTTGGAGAACCAAAAAGAAATTCAACCTGGAGGAAAATAGAACAAATTCAATGCACCTCTCTCACCCCTTTTCCATATCTCTTAGCCAGCATTAAATATTTGAACAAAAACAAAAGCAAAGAAAATGATTGGAATGCTACCTGGTAAATGAGAGAAGTGTACTTCTACAGAGTTAACAGCTAGCAAAATCTTACTTCCAATAAAACTTTTGCTTTGTAGACTATTTTAATATGCCACAGAATGAATAATTATGTTTAAAAAGTGGCAATAAAATTAAAGGAGACAAGAAGGAGGTGCCTGCCATGAAAGCCAGAATTGAAAACTTCGTTTGAAGCTGTAAAATATCATTAATCTTTTAGTGAAGCGAAAACAATCCTCCCTCTCTTCTCACATAGACAGCTGCTAATAGTTAGGTAGTTTCAGGAAAAAAAATATTTTGACATGGAAAATGTTAGTGCATTTAGACATGGGCAACTATGTCTAGAATCCAAACTAATTCAACCAATAAAATGTTTTTTAAAATGAATTTCATTAAAATATTTTTAATCAGTATATTCGACAGCTTTACCCATAATGATTTTTTTTTCTTAATTGTTTCTGAACCGTATTTATACATTTATAATCAGCTTCTCTTCTCCCTTTTAAAAAATAATGGCTGGTATCAAAGAAATCATCATTTATACCACAAGTTGTTTTTGTTTGTTTAGTTTTAGTTTATCAGCATCCCCAAGTGAGTATGTTAAATTTAATATAGCTACTGTTTAAATGCAAAATGCCACTTATAATCTATAAAGTTGCACTGTTAACTTATATATTTCTCTTTTTATATGTGGCCATTGATTTAAGTGGAAATCTTTGCCAAAATTAATAAGAGTCATGTTTGTGAGCCCATGATCATTTTTATGGTTTCCCCAAATGAACCTGAATCTCAGATCTTGCTTTCTCAGCACAGCTAGACTCAACAAAGTTTTATAATCAAGGCAGAGGTCATTGCTTTGGGTAGGAACAGTCTCCAGTGGAACTCAAGAGAACTATTAATCTATTCATCTTGGACATTGTTTGGTGTTCAGCCTTTTTCATCACACTCACACGGAAAACTGTACAGTCATATACTAAATGGCTAGACTGACTATTCAAACATAGTTGAAATGGCCACTGCATTTTAAAGGAGACATTACCCTTTCAGTGAATCATTATAAAAACAGGCAAGATAATATACAATTATTTTCCATAATCCTTTGTTTTTAACTCTCAGAGCTAGATTAATGAAGAAATCTGGAATTTCTTACATTTAATTATTAACAAATCAACATTTGCTGAGTTTAAGGTATATAGAACTCAATGAGAATATTTGATATTTCATAGAAAGTGGAGTGATAATTCCAGACTAAAAGACCATTTTTTGTTTTGTTTGTTTTTTGTTTGTTTGTTTTTATTTTTATTGGGCTATAGGGGATGGGTTGGGAAATATCTCTGCAAGTTATGCCCTACTAGGGAAATGTCCATTCTACTTTTCCTGGGACAGCTTTCGGAGCTTTTTCTTTTTCTTGGAGCTGCTGCTCTTGCTGGCAGCATCCTCGTCAGGTCCACGCTGAGTGTCTCCTACTTGGAAGAGAATTTCCTCTTTTTCTTAAGGACTCTCTTATTTCCTGACTCTTCAGGGTCACTAACTGGTTACTCTTTGGGGAAAGATTTCTTCATCTTGGTAAGACTTCCACTGCCAACTGTAAAAGACCATTTTTTGTGTGTGTGCTATTATTTACAGCCAATTTTCAAATGTGTTAAACTGAGTTTGAACAATGTAATAAAGTTTCCTTTTTATATTTCACTGAAAGGGATGATAAACATAAAACATTTACTAATTATGCAGCCTGGCACGAGTAGGTATTCAATACATTGCAGTAATTATTATTGTTAACAAAAGTATTACATTCTACTTTTGTAGTATTCTTTTGTCATCAAAACAGTTTCCCATTCCTGTCATTAAAGTAAAGAATTGGATACCATGTTCTCATGAATTACGTATTCATTTTTTTTGTGTGTGCATCTAAAGTTCTTCCTTAAAAGGTAAGCTTCTTTTTTTCAAATCAAACTTAACCTTAAATTTCTGCCTCATATTATAGGTAATTTACTAATATATTCATGCTATATTTTTTTCCTGTTTGGTCATGTTTCACCTTGTCTATATTGTGAAACTTATAACTACTTATATTATGTATTTTCCTTAATGTTTATGTGTCAAATAATGATATGCTAAAATTAGTATTTTGGCTTAAATTGATGAGCTATATATTACATAAATATGAGTTATGAGCTCTGTAATTATATGTAAATATATATGGTTTGAATTTAATCTAAGTTTGAAATACAAGAATATTTTTTCATTTCTTGGTTTTTGGATGGAGTTATTGATTAGAATTATAAAATTCACATTTTTTATATAATCTCTATTAGTCCTACAATATTATAGCTATGGAAGCATAGTATAAATGAAAGAAACATTGCTTTTGGAGTGAAAATGAATATGAACCCTTACCAAAATTCCAGACAAGCTCAGCTGAATGGCGTGTGGCATGGTCCATGGGGACGTTAGAGCAGGATTGTCTCATGCATCCCATAAATACGCATCATAACTGTTATGTGTCACAACTGCTATCTAAAAAGTTTGAACATTTAATTTTGGTAAAATTGGAATTATAGCAACACCTATTCCACACATAGTGCAGTTGGTGTTAGATAATAGGTGGGGCAATATCTGAAAAATTGCAAAATCTAGGCAAATGTTTGTTATTATTTGAATCTTTTCCATGTGATTTTAATTGTTTTCAGAATTCTGGTTTTTGGATATCAGGAGACAAATCCAAATAACTCCATGTTTGATGATGTTAGGAAGCACTTATGTTATTGAACCATAATAAATAAAAAGAATCCTAAGTGGGTAAAATCCTGGCCACTGTAAGAGAGAACACAAAGACAAGACCTCAGGCAGAGTTGACAGAGGTCAGTCAGAGTTCTTCAAAGCAAGTAGAAACCTCCAAAGTCTAAACCAATGACCTATTGTTTGTTTGGGACAACTAGATCGGGGAGACTGGATGGTCTCTCAAGCACCCCGAACCCCACTGGCATCATGTTCTGGAAGAAGAGGCAAGACTGAATGAGAAAATGTAAAAACATAGCACCTTAGCAAGAAACAGTCCGTTGGTATGACAGTGTGGTGGAGAGACGCCCAGTGCGAAACAGTCCTACAACTGTCAATTTTCATCAAGCAAATTTAAGACAAGTCACATGCACACACACACACTTTCTGTCATATGAATTTTTTCTCTTGAGCTATGGAATCTTCCAGATGTCAGCTAAAAAACAAAATCAAACAAACAAAAACCACAGCAACTGAAAGCCAAAAAAACTAAGCAGAGACATGTTACCACATACCTCATGGAGACAGTTTTCATAATTTGAGTCCAGGCAAGTTCCAGACTACTAGACAAAAACACTGACACTACTCAGAAGAGCAAAACAGATTCCATGGTTTCTTGAGTGCCTAATTTCCAACTAAAATTTATTAGTTTTGAAAAAAGTTATACAAAACAAAAACAAAAACCAGGGAACAGACCTGTCGATAGACAGTAATTTAAAGTGGGGCCAGAGGTTCAATTTAACAGTTATAAACTTCAAAACAGTACTAAAAGTATATTCAAATAATGAAAGGAAATTTGTTCAAATAATTTAAAAATATATATATTAATGAGTAAACATTTGGGGATACCACTAGAAAAGTGGAAAGTATTTAAAAAAAACTAAAAATTCTAGGACTTACCTGGTGGCGCAGTGGTTGGGAGTCCGCCTGTCGATGCAGGGGACACGGGTTCGTGCCCCGGTCCGGGAAGATCTCACATGCCACAGAGCGGCTGGGCCCGTGAGCCATGGCCTCTGAGCCTGCGCATCCGGAGCCTGTGCTCTGCAATGGGAGAGGCCACAACAGTGAGAGGCCCGCGTACCGAAAAAAAAAAAAAAAAACCTAAAAATTCTAGATCTAAAAAGTACAATAGGGACTTCCCTGGTAGTCCAGTGAGTAAGACTCTGTGCTCCCAAAGCAGGGGCCTGGGTTAAATCCCTAGGGGGGGAACTAGATCCCACAGCCATGCCACAACTAAAGATCCCGTGTGCCGCAACTATGACCCAGCACAGCCAAAATAAATAAGTAAATAAATATTTTTAAAAAAATGAAAATTACAATAACCAAAGTAAAAAACTGGCAGTAAGCTCAACTGTAGATTTTAGATGACACAAGAAAAAAATTAGTGTACTTGAAGACAGGTCAATAAAAACTAACCTGTCTGGGACTTCCCTGGTGGCGCAGTGGTTAAGAATCCACCTGCCAATGCAAGGGACACGGGTTCGAGCCCTTGTCCAGGAAGATCTCACATGTCGCAGGGCAACTAAGCCTGTGTGCCAAAACTACTGAGCCTGTGCTCTAGAGTCCACGAGCTACAACTACTGAGCCTGCATGCCACAACTACTAAAGCCCGCACGCCTAGAGCCCGTGCTCTGCAACAAGAGAAGCCACTGAAATAAGAACCCTGCACACCTCAATGAAGAGTAGCCCTGCTCACTGCAACTAGAGAAAGCCCGCACACAGCAATGAAGACCCAATGCAGCCAAAAGTAAATACATTAAAAAAAAATTAGTTTATTAAAAAAAATTAACCTGTCTGACAAGTAGAAAGAAAGGAAAGATTGAAGAAAATGAAAACATTTTTGTGACAATATCAAGTGTTGCAGCACACATGTAATTTGAGTTCCAGAAGGAAAAGACTGAAGAAATGGCAGAGAAAAACATTTAAAGAAATAATGTCTCAAATTTTTCTAAATTTGTTGGAAAACATAAACTTATAAATCCTAGAGGCTCTGTGAAACCTAAGTAGAATAAAAACAGAGAAAATCATACTCAGGCACTTTAGATTCAAACTAACGAAAGCCAAAGATAAACAGAAAGTCTGAAAACAGCAAGAGAAAATGAAATATTACCTAGATAGAGATAATAGTATAATTAACGTTTGACCTTTCATCAGTAACAATGCAGGCTAGAAAATATTGGGGTGATGTATTCAATTTTTTGAAAGAAAAATTATTATTCAAGATACCTGTACTCAGAGAAATTATCTTTTGAAACTAAAGCTAAATTAAAGACATTTTTAGATTAAGATAATTGAGTGAAGTGAATTCTAGCTACACTATTTAAAATGCAATTGAAAGCCCTTCAGACTGAAAGAAAATTGCACCAGACTACTGTCTGGTGCAGATATGCTGAAAGGAATAAAGAACACTGGAAAAGATAAATATATGATATATGATATATGAGTTAACACAAATATGTCTATTTTTTCTTTTTTTATAGGATTTAAAAATATATATTTGCATATTTAAAGCCAAATTTATACTACTGTATTGTTGGAATTATAATGTATAGAGTTGAAAACAATGCAAAGATGGGAGGGATAAATAGAACTATAACGTCAAACGTTTCCTATATTCAATTGGAAGTCATTTCAATATTAATTAGGTAGATTTTGATAAAAGTTGCATTTATGATCCCTGGAGTAATTACTAATAAATTAAGACATAAAAATGTCAATATAAGATTTATATTAATATACTGCAAATGTTTGCTTAACACAAAAGAAAACAAGGAAAGAGGGGTAGAGGAGCAAAATGAAATGAAACAAATAAAAATAACAGCAAAATGACAGACTTAAAATCCACAATATAAATAATTTTATTAAATATGGATATACCAAACACACAAAATAAAAGGCAGAAAATGTAAAACTGGATGTAAAAAGCAGGATTCTACTCTATGCTGCTGAAAAGAGACACACTTTAAATACAGACACACAAATAGGTTGAAAGAAAAGGTTAGAAAACAATGTACATGCAAACAATAAGCATAAGAAAACTGGAGTTGCTATCTGAATATCAGACAAAATAAAATTCTAGCCCCAGAATATTACTACATAAAAGTGGAGTATTTCATGGAGTTAAAAGACTCTATCCAATAGAAGATGCAACAATTTTAAATGAACATGCACCTAATAACAGAGTTCCCTAAACTGGCATAAATGAAAGGAGAAATAGATACATTTAAAATTTTAGTAAATGATTTTGTAGGAGAGCAGAATTTGCCACCACAAAATATGTCTCTTTGGCATATTAATTATTTTAAGTTGGATATTTTCTAAGAAACAGCTGTCATGGGAGAAACTCTTAAAACCAAGTAGGAGTTGCCTTTTTGTAAAAAACATTTACATTTACAAGAGAAACTTCCATTTGTAAGGGTGTTTCCCTCGATTACCAGGAAGAAAAGGATGATGAATATTCTAGAAGCCCTTATCAATGGAGAAGGCAATGACTTAAATCTGCACAACCTTACCCTTGTTTACTGTGCTTGTCCTGGCAACCCCCCATAACTGACTCTTCCCACCCTCAACATCCTCTTTTACCTTTAGTTGAAGATGGTATTTAAGGTGAGAACTTCAGCTGTTTTAGCGAGTTACTCAGTTTTCCTTGGTCTCTCCCATGTATATATGTTATTAAACTTCTGTTTGATTTTCTCCTGTTAATCAGTCTCATGTCAATTTAATTGTTAAACAAGTCGGAACAGAGGGGCAGAGGAAAACTTCTTCCACCTCCAACAACTTCAGTACTCCTCTCTCAGTATCTAATAGAAAAAGAAGACAGAAATTTGGGAGGAATATGGAGGACTTCAACAATTATCAACTAACTAATTGACATGCATAGAAGACACCATACAGCAGAAACATGATACACAATTTTTTCAAGCATACTTGTAATATTTACCACAAAAAAGTTTTGATAAACTTAAAGGACTGAAAGCAAGTGTGTTCTCTATGTTGGTGGGAGAAATATTCCTCCCCAACTTCCCCTCCTAGTTCTTTTGGCAAGTCAAATAATTAAAATGACATAAGGCAGATTAACAGGAGAAAAATCAAGTTTATCAAGTACATATGGGAAATTCACATAAGCCTGAAGAATCCCAAAGACAGTAAGTCAAGATAAGGTATATATGTCATTCTGGACTAAGGAGAAGGAAGTAGGGGTCTGGGACTTCACAGGGAAGTAAGGTAATTCACAGGAAGATGAAAAGAGTTAATGTTCATTAAATAAATGTTGGCTGAGCCATCTAGAGACAATGGGACACAGAGAGCACTTTGATCAAAAGGACCTTGATGGTTCCTCCCTGTCTACCATACAAGTTCATAGTTTACTATAGTTATCTATGGTGATATCTTCTTCCTGGAACAGGCCTTCTATCTTAAATTCCAAAGCTTCTTCCTGAATCTTTTGGGCCTTGGTTGATTTCAGCTTGAAATAATCCATGTGCCAGAGTGGCATATCTTGGGGTGGTCGGCCTTAAACCCCATCATCTAACAAAAAAAAATTGAATTCAAACAGAAACATAGCTGGAAATTCCCTTGAATATTTAGAGAGTAAACAATTTGGCAATTAAACAAATACTTGGAAATTAAATTAACCCATTGGCCAAAGAAGATATCAAAAGGGGAATTAGAAAATATTTTGAGGTGAATGATAATGAATGTACAATATTGCAAAATTTGTGGAATGAAATCAAAGCAGTGCTTAAAGGGAAATTTATAACATTCAATACTTACATTAGAAATGGAAGATCTAGGGCCTCCCTGGTGGCGCAGTGGTTGGGAGTCCGCCTGCCGATGCAGGGGATACGGGTTCGTGCCCCGGTCTGGGAGGATCCCATATGCCGCGGAGCGGCTGGGCCCGTGGGCCATGGCTGCTGGGCCTGCGCGTCCGGAGCCTGTGCTCCGCAGCGGGAGGGGCCACAACAGTGAGAGGCCCGTGTAAAGAAAAAAAAAAAAAAAAAGAAATGGAAGATCTAATCAATGATATAAGCTTTCAATCTAAGAAGCTAAAATTAAATCCTTTCTAAGTAGAATGAGTGAAACAAAGAAAGAGCAGAAATCAATGAAACAGAATAGAGGAATAAGGAAAATAAGTGAAATAAGAAGAAATAGGAAATTTTTGAAAATTTTGATAAAATTGATGAAACTCTAGCTAGTCTTCTCAATAAAAAAAGAGGAAACACACAAATTATCAATGTCAGGAATGAAAGGGATGAAAGTGTTGCCGAATGCAAGTTCCTGTGCTTGACACACAGTGAGACCAAACAAACAGAAACACTGGAGTCTAGAGCAGAGAAAGACAAGGGTCAAACAAGGAGAATGGGTGGCTCATGCTCAAAAAACCCTAAACTCCCCAGTAGTTCTCAGGGAAGAGTTTTTATAAGCAAAACTGGGGATGAGGTCTGCAGGGTGTGACTTTCTTCTGGTTGGTTGGTGGTGAGGTAACAAGGTGGTGTTCCAGGAATCTTATCCTCAGCCTGAAGTTACCATCCTCTACCTGGGTGGGGGCTTTAGTTACTGTAGAAGAACTCAGAGATATGTACCAGATTATTCTGTTTATCCTTTGAGGAGGAACCAGGAACCTGTCCCATGCTGCACTATTGTTTCTTGACTGCTCATTCTTTGTTTTTACATTCCTTCCCTTCCCTGATTAGTAACTGTTTGAATCTTCCCTTTGGAACTCAGGGAAGGTCTAGGAGGCTGAAGCCTTTATCCTACAGGCAAGAAATGGGGGACATGTAAAGGCTTTTGACCCAGGAGGACCCGACATGGTCCTGCTCAGTTTCAAGAGGATTCTACAGATATCAAAAGATAGTATTATGGAAAATCTTATACAAATAAATATAATACTTTGGTTAAATGAACAAGTTCCTTGAAAAAAAGAAAACTGTCAAAATTTGACTCAAGAAGAAACAGAAAATCCGAATAGCCCTACATCAATTCAAATATTGAATTAATAATTAAAATGCTTTCTATAAAGAAAAGTCTGAGCCTAGATGGCTTGATTGGTAAATCCCATCAAACATTAAAGAAAAAAGTAATATCAATTCTACACAAATTCTGTCAGAAAATAGAAGAAAAGGGAACATTCCCCAACTTATTTTATGAGTCCATTATTCCTCTGATGCAAAAATCAGAAAGGAAAAAAAATTCAGGACAAGAAAACTACAGACAAATATTCCTCACCAGCTTAGTTGCAAAAATCCTTAATGGTATTAACAAATTAAATACAACATGACACAGAGAACATAAAAAGGGGAACACAATATTTGTGTCTGAGATAGAACATGTAAGTTGGGAAATTTTCCAGATAAGAGAAGGAAAGGAGAAGAGTGTCAGATAAAAGTGGATTCACATCCTGCTTCCATTTACTTTATAACTGAGGAAGTTTACTTAATCTCTGCTTACCAACTATAAAATAGGGAGAAGAAAACTCATCTCATGGGGTTGTTGTGAGAGATAAGTGAGATAATGTATATACATTGCTTAAGCAGAACCCAGAACATGGCATAAGTTCAATAAATTTTAGCTGTAGATATGATGCTGAGAAAAGAGTGAGAAGCAGCACAGAATCAGAAAAGCACAGCCATGCTTGGGAAAGACTGAGTCTTCTTTTCTTGGATGACCGGTTGGCAAATAAGGAAATAAAGTATTCAGATAGGAAACAAAGAGTTCATATTTTGAAAATCATGTTAAATAGGATATGGTTTTCATCCTACACTCATCAATGGATAGTTGAATCAGGTAGTGAAATATACAAAACCTTAAGAAGACTACTCTGGCAGTGTAGAAAATGGGTTGAATGTTTAAAATATTTATGTGTTTATTGCAATAGTCTAGGCAGGGAAATTGGCAGTAAGGCTTTTTCAGTGAAAATAAATGTTTTGAACACTGCCAAGATAGAATCAAGGGATCTTGGATTTTGATGTCAAAAGTGGAGATGAAATGGTTCTGAGGCTTGTGCCTGGATAAACAGAAGGATGGTAATTCCAGAATTAGAGAAAAAAGTGTAGGCATTCTTTTTCAGAAATAGATCCGTAAGCCACTTATGGGATTAAAGGGATGCAAATATCCTTTACTGCACCTAGTATGCTCTGCACCCACTGGAACTTTCTCGTCTTTAGGCAAGACATTTAACTTCTCTTAGCTTCAGATGACTTATCTCTACTTGAAACAGAAAAAGAGACAGAGACACACAGAGAGAAAAACAGACACAAGAGAGACACAGAGAGAAATTAACAAATGCCTGACATCATCACAGACTGCTCTATTTCAGTGAGGATAAAGACCTATGCAAACATGAATACTACTGTTATTATTCAAATAGTATGTAATATAATCACATAGAGTATTTGTTTAAGGGAGGCTGTGTTCTAGTTTAGAGCATGCTTTTCTTACAGCCAAAGGCAGCCTCTATGTGTCCGCACTGTGATCTGAGGTTATAGTTCAGGGGAGCTTCACTCATTCCGTAAAAGAAGAGTCTTTCTTCCCCTTCCTCATGCTGTCACTGAAGAATTAAATACTGTATAAGGTGACTTGCCTCGGGTTTATGCAAACCCGCTGTGAATTAGAAGGACAATAGGGGAGACCTTCAAGATGGAGGAGGAGTAAGACGTGGAGATCACCTTCCTCCCCACAAATACATCAGAAATACATCTACATGTAGAAAAACTCCTACAGAACACCTACTGAACGCTGGCAGTAGACCCCAGACTTCCCAAAAGGCAAGAAACTCCCCACGTACCTGGGTAGGGCAAAAGAAATAAGAATAAACAGAGACAAAAGAATAGGTACGGGACCTGCACCAGTGGGAGGGAGCTGTGAAGGAGGAAAGGTTTCCACACACTAGGAGCCCCTTCGCGGGCGGGGACTGCGGGTGGCGGAGGGGGGAAGCTTCGGAGCCGCGGATGAGAGCGCAGCAACAGGGGTGCGGAGGGCAAAGCGGAGAGATTCTTGCACAAAGGATCGGTGCCGACCGGCACTCACCAACCCGAGAGGCTCGTCCGCTCACCCGCCGGGGCGGGCGGGGCTGGGAGCTGAGGCTTGGGTTTCGGGTTTCAGTCGGAGCGCAGGGAGAGGACTGGGGTTGGCGGCGTGAACACAGCCTGAATGGGTTAGTGCACCACGGTTAGCCCGGAGGGAGTCCGGGGAAAAGTCTGGAGCTGCCGAAGAGGCAAGAGACTTTTTCTTCCCTCTTTGTTTCCTGGTGCGCGAGGAGAGGGGATTAGGAGCGCTGCTTAAAGGAGCTCCAGAGAAGGGCGCGAGCCGCGGCTGAAAGCGCGGACCCCAGAGACGGGCATGGGACGCTGGGGCTGCTGCTGTCGCCGCCAAGAGGCCTGTGTGCGAGCGCAGGTCACTCTCCAGACATCCCCTCCTGGGAGCCTATGCAGCCCGACACTGCCAGGGTCCCGAGATCCAGGGACAGCTTCCCCAGGAGAATGCACGGCACGCCTCAGGTTGGTACAGCGTCACACTGGCCTCTGCTGCCGCAGGCTCGCCCCGCATCCGTACCCCTCCCTCCCCCCGGCCTGACTGAGCCAGAGCCCCTGAATCAGCTGTTCCTTGAACCCCATCCTGTCTGGGCGAAGAACAGATGCCCTCAGGCGACTGACACGCAGAGGCGGGGCCAAATCCACAGCTGAACCCCAGGAGCTGTGCGAACAAAGAAGAGAAAGGGAAATCTCTCCTAGCAGCCTCAGGAGCAGCGGATTAAATATCCATAATCAACTCGATGCACCCTGCATCTGTGGAATGCCTGAATAGAAAATCAATCATCCCAAAACTGAGGCAGTGGACTTTGGGAGCAATTGTAGACTTGCAGTTTGCTTTCTGCATCTAATTTGTTTCTGGTTTTATGTTTATCTTAGTTTATTATCATTGGTAGATTTGTTTATTGATTTGGTTGCTCTCTTCCTTTTTTTTTATATAGAGATATATTTATATTATTTTCCTTTTTCTCTATTTGTGAATGCTTCTTTGTGTGACTTTGTCTGTGTAGCTTTGCTTTTACCATTTGTCCTAGGGTTCTGTCTGACTTTTTTTTTTCTTTTTCTTAATTACATTTTAATTTTTCTAAATTTTTAATAATATTTTTATTTTTTAATTTAATAATTTTATTTTTCTTTCTTTCTTTTTTTCTCTCTTTTCTGAAACGTGTGGCTGACAGGGTCTTGGTGCTCCGGCTGGGTGTCAGGCCTGTGCCTCTGAGGTCAGAGAGCCAAGTTCAGGACACTGGTCCATCAGAGACCTCCCAGCTCCAAGTAATATCAAACTGTGAAAGCTCTCCCAGATATCTCCATCTCAACGCTAAGACCCAGCTCCACTCAATGACCAGCAAGCAACAGTGCTGGACAACTTATGCCAAACTAGCAAACAGGAACACAACCCCACCCATCATCACAGAGGCTGCCTAAAATCATAATAAGGCCACAGACACCCTTCAACACATCACCAGACGTGTTCGTGCCCACCAGAAAGACAAGATCCAGCCTCATCCACCAGAACACAGGCTAAAGTCCCCTCCACCAGGATGCCTACACAACCCACTGAACCAAACTTAGCAACTGGGGGCAGACACCAAAAACAACAGGAACTATGAACCTGCAGCCTGCAAAATGGAGACCCCCAAACACAGTAAGTGAAGCAAAATGAGAAGACAGAGAAACACACAGCAGATGAAGAAGCAAGGTAAAAACCCATCAGACCAAACAAATGAAGAGGAAATATGCAGTCTACCTGAAAATGAATTCAGATTAGTGATAGTAAAGACAATCCAAAATCTTGGAAATAGAATGCAGAAAATACAAGAAAAGTTTAACAAGGACCTAGAAGAACTAAAGAACAAACAAACAATGGTGAACAACACAGTAAATGATATAAAAATTCTCTAGAAGGAATCATTACCAGAATAACTGAGGCAGAAGAATGGATAAGTGACCTAGAAGATAAAATAGTGGAAATAACTACCACAGAGCAGAATAAAGAAAAAAGAATGAAAAGAATTGAGGAGAGTCTCTGAGACCTCTGGGACAACATTAAACATGCCAACATTCGAATTACAGGGCTCCCAGAAGAAGAAGAGAAAAAGAAAGGGACTAAGAAAATATTTGAAGAGATTACAGTTGAAAACTTCCATAATACAGGAAAGGAAATAGTCAGTCAAGTCCAGGAAGCTAAGAGTGTTCTGTACACGATAAATCCAAGGAGAAACACGCCAAGACACATATTAATCAAACTATCAAAAATAAATACAAGGAAAAAGTATGAAAAGCAGCAAGGGAAAAACAACAAGTAACACACAAGGGAATCCCCATAACGTTAACAGCTGATATTTCGCAGAA
This sequence comes from Hyperoodon ampullatus, assembly GCF_949752795.1. Classification (NCBI taxonomy): domain Eukaryota; kingdom Metazoa; phylum Chordata; class Mammalia; order Artiodactyla; family Ziphiidae; genus Hyperoodon; species Hyperoodon ampullatus. The sequence goes on along the minus strand of NC_136925.1, from coordinate 67,393,189 downwards.
ACTCTGCAAGCCAGAGGTGAGTGGCAGGATATATTTAAAGTGATGAAAGGGAAAAACCTAAAACCAAGATTATGACAGAGAAATTAAAACCTTTACAGAAAAGCAAAAGTTAAAGATATTTTAGCACCTCCAAACAAGCTTTACAGCCAATGCTAAAGGAACTTCTCCAGGCAGGAAACACAAGAGAAGGAAAAGACCTACAATAACAAACTCAAAACAATTAAGAAAATGGTAATAGGAACATACATATCGATAATTACCTTAAATGGAAATAAATTAAATGCTCCAACCAAAAGACATAGACTGGCTGAATGGATACAAATACAAGACATATATATATGCTGTCTACAAGAGACCCACTTCACACCTAGGGACACATACAGACTGAAAGCTGAGGGGATGGAAAAAATATTCCATGCAAATGGAAATCAAACGAAAGCTGGAGTAGCAATTCTCATATCAGACAAAAGAGATTTTAAAATAAAGACAATTACAAGAGAGGAAGAAGGACACTACATAATGATCAAGGGATCAACCCAAGAAGAAGGTATAACAATTGTAAATATTTACACACCCAACACTGGAGCACCTCAATACATAAGGCAAATGCTAACAGCCATAAAGGGAAATTAACAGGAACACAATCATAGTAGAGGACTTTAACACCCCACTTTCCCCAATGGACAGATCATCCAAAATGAAAATAAATATGGAAACACGAGCCTTAAATAATACATTAAACAAGGTAGGCATAATTGATATTATAGGACATTCCATCCAAAAACAACAGATTACACTTTCTTCTCAAGTGCTCATGGAATATTCTCCAGGATAAATCATATCTTGGGTCACAAATCAAGCCTTGATAAATTTAAGAAAATTGAAATCATATCAAGTATCTTCTCCGACCACAACAGTATGAGACTAGATATCAATTACAGGAAAAAATCTGTAAAAAATACAAACACATGCACGTTAAACAATACACTACTCAATAACCAAGAGATCACTGAAGAAATCCAAGAAGAAACAAAAAATACCTAGAAACAAATGACAAAGAAAACACGACCACCCAAAACCTATGGGATGCTGCAAAAGCAGTTCTGAGAGGGAAGTTTATAGCAATACAATCCTACTTCTATAAACAAGAAACATCTGAAATAAACCATCTAACCTTACAGCTAAAGCAATTAGAGAAGGAAGAACAAAAAAGCCCCAAAGTTATCAGAAGGAAAGAAATCATAAAGAGCAGATCAGAAATAAATGAAAAATAAATGAAGGAAGCAATAGCAAAGATCAGTAAAATAAAAGCTGGTTCTTTGGGAAATAAACAAAACTGATAAACCATTAGCCAGACTCATCAAGAAAAAAAGGGAGAAGACTTAAATCAATACAATTAGAAATGAAAAAGGAGAAGTAACAAGACACTGCAGAAATACAAAGAATCATGAGAGATTACTACAAGCAACTATATGCCAATAAAATGGACACCTTGGAAGAAATGGACAAATTCTTAGGAAAGCACCTAAGAAAACACCTAAACCTTCTGAGACTGAGCTAGGAAGAGATAGAAAATATAAACAGACCAGTTACAAGCACTGAAATTGAAACTGTGATTTAAAATGTTCCAGCAAACAAAAGCCAAGGACCAGGTGGCTTCACAGGTGAATTCTCTCAAACATTTAGAGAAGAGCTAACACCTATCCTTCTCAAACTCTTCCAAAATATAGCAGAGGGAGGAGCATTCCCAAACTCATTCTACGAGGCCACCATCACCTTGATACCAAAATGAGACATAGGTGCCACAAAAAAAGAAAACTAAAGGCCAATATCACTGATGAACATAGATGCAAAAATCCTCAACAAAATACTAGCAAACAGAATCCAACAACACACGAACAGGATTACGCACCATGATCAAGTGGGGTTTATCCCAGGAATGCAAGGATTCCTCAATATACTCAAATCAATCAATGTGATACATCATATTAACAAATGGAAAGATAAAAACCATATGATCATCTCAATAGATGCAGTAAAAGCTTTTGACACAATTCAGCACTCATTTATGATAAAAACCCTCCAGAAAGTAGGCATAGAGGGAACTAACCTCAACATAATAAAAACCATATATGACAAACCCACAGCCAACATCATTCTCAATGGTGAAAAACTGAAAACATTTCCACTAAGATCAGGAACAAGACAAGGTTGTCCACTCTCACCACTCTTATTCAACATAGTTTTGGAAGTTTTAGCCACAGCAATCAGAGGAGAAAAAGAAATGAAAGGAACCCAAGTCAGAAAAGAAGAAGTAAAGCCGTCACTCTTTGCAGATGACATTATACTATATAGAGAGAATCCTAAAGATGCTTCCAGAAAACTACTAGAGCCAATCAATGAATCTGGTAAAGTAGAAGGATACAAAATTAATGCACAGAAATCTCTTGCATTCCTGTACACTAATGATGAAAAATCTGAAAGAGAAATTAAGGAAACACTCCCATGTACCATTGCCACAAAAAGAATAAAATACCTAAGAATAAACGTACCTAAGGAGACAAAAGACCTGTATGCAGAAAACTATAAGACATTAATGAAAGAAATTAAAGAGGATACAAACAGATGGAGAGATATGTTCTTGGATTGGAAGAATCAACATTGTAAAAATGATTATACTACCCAAGGCAATCTACAGATTCAATGCAATCCTTATCAAACTACCAATGGTATTTTTCACAAAACTAGAACAAAAAATTTCACAGTTTGTATGGAAACACAAAAGAGACCTAATAGCCAAAGCAATCTTGGGAAAGAAAAACGGAGCTGGAGGAATCAGGCTCCTTGACTTCAGACTATACTACAAGGCTACAGTAATCATGACAGTATGGTACTGGCACAAAAACAGAACTATAGATCAATGGAACAACATAGAAAGCCCAGAGATAAACCCACACACATATGGTCACCTTATTTTTGATAAAGGAGGCAAGAATATACAATGTAGAAAACACAGCCTCTTCAGTAAGTGGTGCTGGGAAAACCGGACAGCTACATGTAAAAGAATGAAATTAGAACACTCCCTAACATCATACACAAAAATAAACTCAAAATTGATTAAAGACCTACATGTAAGGCCTGACACTATAAAACTCTTATAGGAAAATATAGGCAGAACATTCTATGACATACATCACAGCAAGATCCTTTTTGACCCACCTCCTAGAGAAATGGAAATAAAACAAAGATAAACAAATGGGACCTAATGAAACGTAAAAGCTTTTGCAGAGCAAAGGAAACCATAAAGAAAATGAAAAGATAACCCTTAGAATGGGAGAAATATTTGCAAATGAAGCACCTAACAAAGGATTAATCTTCAAAATTTACAAGCAGCCCATGCAGCTCAGGATCAAAAAACAAATAACCCAAATGGGCAGAAGACCTAAACAGACGTTTCTCCAAAGAAGATATACAGATTGCCAACAAACACATGAAAGGATGCTCCACGTCACTAATCATTATAGAAATGCAACTCAAAACCACAATGAGGTATCACCTCACACTAGACAGAATGGCCATCATCAAAATATCTACAAACAATAAATGGTGGAGAGGGTGTGGAGAAAAGGGAAACCTCTTGCACTGTTGGTGGGAATGTAGATTGATACAGCCACTATGGAGAGCAGTATGGAGGTTCCTCAAGACACTAAAAAAAGAACCACCATATGACCCAGCAATCCCACTACTGGGCATATACCCTGAGAAAACTATAATTCAAAAAGAGGCATGTACCACAATGTTCATTGCAGCACTATTTACAATAGGCAGGACATGGAAGCAACCTAAGTGTCCATTGACAGATGAATGGATAATGAAGATGTGGCACAAACATACAATGGAATATTACTCAGTCATGAAAAGAAACGAAATTGAATATTTCTAGTGAGGTGGATGGACCTAGAGTCTGTTCTACAGAGTGAAGTAAGTCAGAAAGAGAAAAAAAAAATACCGTATGCTAACACATATATATGGAATGTAAAAAAAAAAAAAAGATTCTGAAGAACCTAGGGGCAGGACTGGAATAAAGACGCAGACGTAGATTATAGACTTGATGACATGGGGAGGGGGAAGTGTAAGCTCAGATGAAGTGAGAGAGTGGCATGGACATATATAGACTACCAAATATAAAATAGATAGCTAGTGGGAAGCAGCCACATAGCACAGGGAGATCATCTCCGTGCTTTGTGACCACCTAGAGGGGTGGGATAGGGAGGGTGGGAGGGAAACACAAAACAGAGGGGATATGGGGACATATGTATATGTAGAGCTGATTCACTTTGTTTTAAAGCAGCAACTAACACACCACTGTAAAGCAATTATACTCCAATAAAGATGTTAAAAAAAATAAAAGGACAATAAAAGAGGATCAGAGAAATTTATAAAATATATCTATGCACAAAACAGGAGTTTAAACATTTGTAAAAACTACCACAGTGCAAGGGAGTATGTGGGATTATCAGGACATTGGTGCTGAGTCCTCCTAGATTTGATAGGAGAGTGGTGTCATCTTGCTTCTGATCACACACATGGGGAGGACTTCAGGGAGAAAGTGACATTAAATTGGCTGTTAAAAATGTGAATCTTCATGCCTAATCTCCCAATAATGCTCCCCTGCTTGTCTTTTCTTTCTTTTATAGCATCTCCCCCAACTCCTCAGGGTCAGGCTTCCTCGTGGTCTTTCTGTTCTTGCTCTATCCCTCCATCAAAATCTGTTGCCAACTGAACAGTTGGGAAGGCTGTAAATAAGAATCAGAACTAGGAGCATTATGCTACCTTTGTCCCAAGGTATTTGTAGTTTAAAATATAGGGGACAAAATTAATAAATATCAAATGGTAGAATTTAGGGAATTTCCAATATTAGCAAAGGTAATATTCAGGAGAAGACCTTTGCCAACAGCCGGAAAATCAGCTCTGTCCATCGATGTTAAGTGGCCTGTGATCTGCAGCTACATTCCAATCACACGAATCAGAAAGATATCAGAATGGCAACTGGAATGTGACTTTGGGGGGGGGGGCGGATCTTCAAAAACATCAAAGGAAAGCAGCACCTTGTTATTGTACAACACACCAAAACCCAAATAATTTGTAAAAAGATGTTAAAAAAAAAAAAAAAAAAAACAGAAATGTCTTTCCTTGTATTGTACCTAGAGAAATCACTTGGTCAAAAGAAAAAAAAATCCTTTATGTACCTCCCAGATGTATAGAAATGCAAATCATGTACACTTGATATTTGAACTGTTGAGAAACCTGAATATTAAATTGGCTTCTGGGCAGCAGTTGTCATTTCCAAGTCATTATTAAATTCCTCCTTAAAATGCCCCATTGGTTGAGCAAGGGGAATATTTTGATAAGTGCCCAGAATTCCACTAGAAATTTGTATACTCTCTCTGTACTTGAGGCTAATAAAAATATGCCCTCTGAAACTTCCCTAAATATGATTTCTCCAGGGTATCTTTGAGTTTCATTTTATTTTGTTTACAGGAAACTTTATTCTTTGGCCACCTAGATTTCATTTCAGCACTTGTCTCTTTGCAGGCATTTAAATGCCTATGCTTAATGGTCAATTAATAAATCAAAAGAACACCTAGTTTCCCTCCCTTGAGGTAGGAGTTTCTACCAGAAATGTTGGCTGAAACTTCGTTTTAAAATTTATTATGCATGAAAAACAAGGAACTGGTGGGTGGTCAGTACAATGAGGTGGTCACAATGGAAACCAGAGCAAACTGAAAAGCTCCTTGTGGAAAACACTATGCGCATTTTTAAAAGTTAAAAACATATAAAGACTCTGTTAAGCAGTGAACTTCTACAGCAAAAATAAAGTTAATTTAATGTCACCTCGGAGCAGAGATTTTAGTGGTTTAGCTTAAAATGTAAACCACCAAAGGTGGTAGAAGAAAGCATAAAACGTAATTGAGCTAAATTTGTAAATCAGTGAAATGAATAAATTACTGATGAAAGTAGAATCATCTACTTGCTTTTAAAAATAAGAAGGATGATCTTGGTATAGATCATCATTCAAGTACAGTACTACCTGGATACAAAGACATGAAACCCATGACCCCCATTAACATTTTTGTTTTGCTGTGATTGATTACTTGTGTTCACTGCTGAGTTAAAGGGTTAGATTTCTGACTTCCTCTACCTCGTAAGCTCTTAACTAAAAAAAGGAAAGTATATACTGAAGATACTGCCTCTCATCAGAGATGCTGATGGCATATTGGGAAGTTATACAAAGAGCTCATGGAGATCCCCAGGTTTCTGAGCAGGACATAAATGACAAGTAATGAGTAACTCCATGACTACTACGATCTCTGTTCCATGAACATTCTGAACTTAAATAGTTGGATACATATTCAAGCTTGATTTGATTTTAAAAAGAGACAGCCCAGAATATTGAGTTGTCTGACTCCTCCAATAGAGTTACTTCCCCACTTTCCTTCCTTCTGTGAAATTCAATTCTTAGTGCTTGAGTTCCCACAAATGTACTTAGCACTTTGACCAGCTTCTGTGGAAAGTTAAAAAGAAGTGAAAGATGAGATTCACATCTGTGTTTTTCCTTTGATTTCCCTTCTGACCTAAAAGCCCTTCCTGTTGTCTGGCCCAACTTCCCCCATTATTTCCTGATGAGGAAGGGTATCATCAGGTGCTAACTTCTTCCTAAAATCTTCTCTTCTTTAAACTGTGCTGACGTCCATCTTCCAATTCCACTATACATTTCCTGAAGTTTGGGGCTATCTTACTCTACCCTGAAGTCGGAATTCTCTAACACTGTGTCTTGTGCAAAGTAGGCACTCCCTGATATTGATTAAATTTTACTGCCTCATCAGGAAAACAAGCCCCAGACTCCTGAAGAAACAGTCACAATAACATTACAAAGTAAAGGATAAGTAGGTAACACAGTGAGTGACGCAGACACAAGATGAGTTCTGAGGAAAGCATCACAGAGAAAAAGAAAGATGAACTGGGCATCGAAGGAAGGTAGGAATGGGATAAATGTGAAAAAAGGAGAAGGACACATATATTTATAGGCAGAGGTACCACCATTCGAAGCTACCACAGGAGAAATAAATAAGAATCATGAGGTCTACCTGTCTAGCATGGCAAATTCTAAGGAGAATAGGAAACAATAATACCCAAATTTTATGGAACATTTTAAAACAGGCAGAAGGGATTTCCCCAGCGGTCCAGTGGTTAGTGCTCGGTGCTCTCACTGCCTGGCCTGGGTTCGATCCCTGGCTGGGTAACTAAGATTCCACAAACCACGTGGCACAGCCTAAACAAACAAACAAACAAAACAGGGAGAAGAAATAATCCATCTTGTATGAGAGGCCTTTTGACTTTTTTTCAATGCCTTAGAACAAGGGTCCCTAACCCCCGGACCGTGGCCTGTTAGGGACCGGGCCACACAGCAGGAGGTGAGGCACGGGTGGGTGAGCAAAGCTTCATTTGTATTTACAGCCGCTCTCCATCGCTCGCATTACCGGCTGAGCTCTGCCTCCTGTCAGCATTACGGTGAGTTGTATAATTATTTCATTATATATTAGAATGTAAAAATAATAGAAATAAACTACACAATAGATGTAATGCGCTTGAATCATCCTAAAACCATCCCCGCCACTCCCCCCACCCCCCAACCCCACGCCGGGTCCATGGAAAAGTTATCTTCCGTGAAACCGGTCCCTGGTGCCAAAAAGTTTGGGGACCGCTGACTTTGAAAGTAAAATATTTAAAATCGATGAATATGTCTAGACACTCCTATCTTACCTTTCTTGGACCTCTGCTAGAGCATGCTGCCCGCTTTATTGTATAGTCACAGCTCCACACTGGATGCACAACAGAACTCGGTAGTTCTCCCAGTAGAAAGTGGCCCTTGCCTGCAGGGTCTATGACTTGTTTTTCCCTCAGTCTTTCATACCAGTGGATACAGTGCACAGAGGTTCCTGCCTATAATATTTTTTCCTTAGATTATATAACCACCATTTAGTATTTTAGAAACATACTCCTGAGAGAGGTAAAGAGTATTTAATCCAGGATTTATTAACAACAACAACAACAAAATCAAAAGCTAGAATAAATACACTGATTGACTTAGGTGACCTAGAAAGTTAGAGACAAACTAAGACCAAAAGTCCGGGTCTCTCAAATTTATATCCAAGTGTCCTTCTCCTTCTGTCTCATGACCACACTTCATCATCTAAGGGTCTACATGCGTTGGACTTTATATTAAGTGCTTCTCTGTTCTTGAGCAAGGAGCGTTGCAAGCCTGCCCATGGGGAAGAGTCATTTCAGTTGTACTCAACTGCAATGTAAACCCCTAAAACAGGATCCATGCCTTCCTGTTCTCTCTTTTTTGTGACCCCTAGTAACCTGCTGGGAACACAAGGGCAACCAATAAAAGATCTGTTCAGTGTGTGCATTATGGGCTTCATCCTGCCAACTAAAGGGTTGAGGAAGGACATGCCCATTAAATTCAACATATATGACTCAGAAACTTTTTTTTTTTTTTTTTTTTTTTTTTTGCGGTAGGCGGGCCTCTCACTGTTGTGGCCTCTCCCCTTGTAGAGCACAGGCTCCGGACGCGCAGGCTCAGCGGCCGTGGCTCACGGGCCTAGCCGCTCCGCGGCATGTGGGATCTTCCCAGACCGGGGCACGAACCCGTGTCCCCTGCATCGGCAGGCGGACTCTCAACCACTGCGCCACCAGGGAAGCCCGACTCAGAAACTTTTTAAAGGGGATTCCTCTGGCCTTTCAGAGCAAAAGAGTTGAGGGCAGACCTTTGATCTATTTTCCTTCCACATCAGCTGACTCTGTTCACATCTGACACCACCTTCTCACTTCCCCAAATCTCTGTATATCACATGGAAATATTGGTGTCTGGGTCTCAGTTCCCACCCAAGAGAGGCATCTTTGGGTCTTGAATTTTGCAATTTATAAATGAAAATCTCTTAATTGGGTGAAATTGCATACAAATCCACTCAGGCTTGCCAAAATACTTAGAAAACAAAGATGTGGCTGGTTAAAATTGTCGCCTAACACATTTTCCTGATTAAAAATCAAGTTATTCCCATGCCTTGGCATTTAAGAGGGAGCCATGTTTTTTAGAAAAATATACTTTTTAGAGATGTCTGACACATATTTAATCAACACATATAGCTAGGAGCTTTTATGTTTTGGTGGCCTGGCTGAAGAAGAAAAGGTAGAGAATACTGTGTAACTGACTGATTATTTTGAGAACGGGTAAATAAAGGAAAAGAAACAGACATGCATCCTGATTTTCCTATAGAACTCTGTCACTGTGCAACCACATCATAGGTAAGGGGAGTTGCACTTTGTAGATATACAGCCAGGGTTGAGAATCACAATGCAGAAAGCCTCCTTCCCAAAAATAACTAATGGGTTAGATCACAATTTCCCTACACTGTGCTTCAAATGGGTTAAGAAAGTTTAGGATACAGACTGCATCAGTCCTCTGCATTGCTGGAGCCCCTGAGCCTCTCTTTATGTACTACAATGTGTTGTCGATATATGAGCATTTTCTGTGTGTGCCCACAGAGAACGGGAAGCCCAAGAGTAAATAAGAGCAGAGCCTTGTTTTCGGGGAGCACTAGGAAATGCCCAATTGTTACCAGGGCAGGGAGAGAAACACTAAAGGGGCACTTCTAAATTATTTCCCTGTGGCGGTCATGGTCATAAAAACACACCACTCAGATCCTCTGCAAAGAACATAATTGACTGACAGATGCAGCTGCTGCTCCCTCACTTCATACACCTGCTGTTCCCTTCAAGGCCAATCTTCCCCTTCCAGGCCATCTGTGGCTGAGCGCCACAGCCATTCCCACCTAACTTGAGTCTCTTGACTTGAGTCTCTTGAGTCTCTTGGCTCATTACTTGAGTAATGTGTAACATTGTCTCAAGCACTCTCCATTGGCCTGGCTGAAATCTTCTCAGAACTGTGCTGTAGTCTGAGAACTCCTCCCCAATCCTGCTTCCTTCACCCTCTCCTTCACAGATGTCGGAACTGCGTTGCAGACGGAAGGATTCCTCGTCCTCTCCTATTCCTTTCTCTTTAAATTTCATGAGTATTTCCCCCCAGAACTCTCTTACCCTCCTAATCCCATCTCCTTCTTGGAGGTCTAAAATTAACACACTCCCATTAGCACATGGGTAAGAATGAGTGCATCAGATATAGTAACTGTTTCCTTGGAAGATAGAAAAATCTGGCTTTGAGAAATAAGATAGGAAAACAAGTAAATTTCTGGAGAAACTAAAAGAAGTCATTTTTCAATTGGTTCAGTAAAGAATTCTTCAACTATGGATAGAGAGAGCAGAGCTTCAGGAGATATCCAGCTGGGAAATTAAGGAGTGAGTTTAAAAACAAAGAATTAAGAGTCACAAGCTCCAGAGAAGAGTATTCTAGGTGAGTTCTTGGCAAGGATGTGGGCTTAAGGTGGGGGACATACATTCAGTCAATAATTAATTCAATAAATAAGTGTCTAGTCTGTACTAGATCTTTTAAAAATATTGTTGAAAAGGAAAAAAAAAGTCAATATTCCTTCCCCGTGGAGGTCCAGTGTCATGGTGTATACTAAAGATGACCTGGCTACTTTTCAGTCTGGTGTGCGAGAGTCCTAAATTTTACTTCTCTGACTTTGAGCAGTTGGGATCTTTATTCTCCACTGCACTGTTAATGCAAAAGCTTGTTCTTCCTTATCTTATAGTATCTTTCTAACCTGGAGCCAACCTTGAACTGAGTCTATTTATAACAATTTGTTTGCATATCTGCTTTTCCAACTAGCCTTTGAACTTCATGAGGTCTCTAGCCTCCACCATAGTACAAGGTCCAGAGCAGGAATGCAATAAACAAATGTGTACTGAGTAAAATGCAAGACAGGACACTGAAAGACATAGGTTTCAGGGGCAGGAGTCCTCAACGTGTTTTCCTGGAACCACTTATTGAGTTAGAGAGCCTGAAGAAAATGGAAGATCACACAGTCATGTATAATAAACCCCTCTCTTGAAGAATAATTAATCTGATTAACAAAATAAAGGCTCTGAGAAGTCCTGTAATAAAGAAACGTTTAAATTTGTTTAATCTGGGTCTTCCCTGGTGGCGCAGTCATTAAGAATCCGCCTGCCAATGCAGGGGACATGGATTTGATCCCTGGTCCGGGAAGATCCCACATGTCACTGAGCAACTAAGCCCATGCACCACAACTACTGAGCCTACATGCAACAACTACTGAAGCCCATGTGCCTAGAGCCCGTGCTCCACAACAAGAGAAACCCACACACCGCCCCCACTCGCCACAACTAGAGAAAGCCCGCGCGCAGCAACGAAGAGCCAAAGCAGCCCAAAATAAAATAATTAATTAAATAATTTTAAAAATTAATTAATTAATTAATTAATTAAATTTGTTTAATCTGTAATTTTGCAGAGTTTACCACTATTACTATTTAGCTGGAACTATGAGTTTAGTAGGCGGTGATGAAGGTGGTCTTTTTTTAGATATGGTCATTTTCTGGTATGAAGTTGCCCTTACATTGATATCTTCAGCTTTTTCATGACAATCCTCTGACTGCTCTGTCACATTTCATTGATCAAAATTCTGTTCTAAATTCAAAATTTTCTTTGTTATCTATTCTCCTTGACAGATGTACTTCATGGGAGAACAGGACACTATTTGCAAGATTGAACATTCTTACACATTTTTCTCATACACTCTTATACATGAAGAATGTCAAGATGGGGTTGGTCTTCTCAATCAGTTGAACAGAAGAGAATATAGCTCTATCATTTAGAGTCATATGAGGAAATGTTTTTATCTAGCATTTTAGAGTATTTCTTTTTAAAAATTTCATTATACTTTTTAGTAGTCAAGAAGGGAGGCTGACCTGGGAAGTTCACATTCACACAAAATAAACTTGAGTACAAAATTTTAACAACAAAATGGTATCTTTGAATGTACTCATCCTTCCTGTTTACAGCACAAAATTAGATCGAAGTGAGCCCATGCCTGTATACTTTATCAAGACTATGGGCAAGAACAATCACTATAAATTGACAAAGGAGAACAAAGCAATCACCTACTTTCAAAAACTGTGATGTATCTTTTCAATGATTTTTCTCATTTGATCCTTTTCTACATTAGGAATAAGGAAAGTAAGAGAGTGTTTCTTAGTGTTTATTAGTAAGAATTAGAAACAAGATAAACCTGGACTCAGTTATCAATTTCACTATTTATTAGTTGCCGCTTAAGTCCTCCAGTTAGTTATGTGAATATTTAGTTGTAAGAATAATAATTCCTACATCATATTTTTGCTAAAGCTATAGAGATTTTGTCAAATATACTTAGAGATGAAAATGTTAGTACAAATATGAACTATTTTGTTAATATATGGTAATAGTTATTTTACTCTTATTCACTGTCCTATATTTTAAAAGAACAAATTTTTGTCCTCAATTTTTTCTATGGCAATTATCAGAGATAATTGTACATAAACTTTTAAGTATGGGCATATTTTGGTAGACTAATGTAATTTGTACTACAATATAGTATAGTATAGAGTAGAAGAGTATTCTGTTTAAAAACAATAAATATGGATTACTTTCCATTACAAAATAATGCTGAATTCTTTCAATTACCTGTAAAAGTGTCTAAAGATATCTGGTACCTTATAATCTGATTTTGGACAGCAAGAATTTTGCCTATCAACTATTTCCAAAAGTCTGCCCCAGACTGATGACAAAGCTTTTATTTCATTAACAATAAATAAATTTTCAATTTTCAAAATTTTATAATTTTAATTTGAAACACAGAAAAGAGCACAGAAAATAATATGATATACATTTACCCAACACTGGCATTAAACATTAGTATTTTGCCATTTTTGTTTCAGATCTGTAAACTAAAATTTCCCTCAACCCCATTCCTTTTCCCAGCATACTTGCTGAGGTAACCATTATCTTAAAGTTGGGGGTTTTATGTCTGTTTGTTTTTATATATGTAGTGCTTTTGTAAGTCTTCACGAGCAGTATATATTATGTTTTTTATATTTCAAAACATTGGATAAATGGAGGCTTGCCAAACGTACTCTTTTGCAACTTGATCTGTTTCTCAACTTTATATTTTTTAGTTTCTCTATGTTGATCTATACAGACGTTGTTTATTTAATATAATGCAGTATAAATTATATTAAATGAAGAAACACCATTTATATGTAGCCATTTTCCTACTGCATTTTCCCACATTTTGGACATTACAAACTGTGCTTCAAATGAACATCCTACAACTTCCTCTTTTGCAAATGTGAGAGTCCATTTAAATGAGGAATTACTGTGCGATAGGGAATGAAATCTTCATTTTTACTTGATAATGAAATTACTTTCCAGATTGCTTCTTTCAATTTAAGCTGTCAACCACATGGTTTAAAAATGGTTCCCTACAATCTTGCTAACTTTATATTCTCAGGTCTTTTTATTTTTTTTAAAAAAGCCATATTTAGTGTAAAAGTTGATATGTCTCATTGTTTAATTGATAATTTCTTGATGAATGCTGAGGTTAAGTTTATTTTATTTGTTTCTAGATCTTTCCAGTTTCTTCTGTCACTAGCCAGTTCATAACGTGTGGCAGAGAGCACTGCCAAAGATTCATGCTCCCCTATGGTTTTGTGGACTTGTTGCTGATAAATGATATCATCTAGAAATATTTCTAGGCACCCCTGTCATCTCAGTTGGACCAGATGACTTGCTCTTACCAGTGGATTAGGAGCAGAAATGATGTGTTACACCTGGATTGAGGTGGATAAGAAGTATGCCTTCTCTACTCCTTTTTCTCTTTTATTTGTTTGCAGAGGCCTCTGAAGCCCTGGGAGATGGAGAGCTTTCCAAGATGGAAGGAATCTGAATCCCTGAGGACCATGTGGAGGAAAGCTGGCCATTAACCAGGAATACTCTCTTTGAACTATTATATGAATGGAAAATGAACTTTTGTGTTAACCCAAGGAAACTTGGAGGTTTAATTTTAGACATGCTAGCAGCATTGCCTTAAGTAATGCAAATCCTTTACTTGTTTGTTGGGTTGTCTTTTTGTATTAATATTTAGTAGTTTTCTTATATTCAATGAATATATAAAGTTTCAAATACCTCCTCCCAATCTGTGGCCTGTTTTTCTCCACTCTTAATTATCTCTTGGTGTATAGAAGTGTCAAATTAAAAATAGCCATTTTTGTTAAATTTTTCCTTTATGGATTGTGCTTTTTTCTTTTTTTAAAGAAATCTTTCCCCAGATATGGTAACAATTTTCCTATGTTCATGCAAAAATTTTAACTAAAAATTAAAAAAAAAAGTTTTTCTCAAAACTTTCCAGGTGTTTTATTAGTATTTGATGTGCACTACAGATCTAATTTCACCTTTTTCTCCTATAGCTAATTGTCCCAGAACCATTTATTAAGTATCCACTGTTTCCCTACTGATCTTTAATGCCTACTCTAATGCCCTTCTGAGTTGTAATTCATCAAGTTCCCATTTATACTAGAATATAGGACTAGAAGAGTGAGCTGAGAATTGACCTCTCTTTCCCTCTATGTACATAATATGTACATAATATATATGTACATAATATAAATACACATGCAGAAGGATTTTTTAAAAATCATTTTATAAAAATGAGATTATATTAAATATATTTTATGTATCTTGCTTTTTCTGTTCAACATTACTTCTGGGAATATCTCCAAGTAAATTAGTAGAGCAGTAATTTTTTATTGGTTGAATAACACAAGGGCTCATGAATATGAATAAATGTTCATAAAATGCTGAAAAAGTGTCCTATAATTTCTTCATCTACTCCTCTATTAATGGATGTTAACATTTTGCTTGTTTTCTTGCAGCTAAAACATGGCTGCAACAAATAGCTTTTTGCATATGTCCCTACATGTTTGTACTTATATTTCATTGGGTTAGAGCCCCAGAAGAGGAATGGCCCCTCAAAAGACGTGTTTATTTTTAATTTTAGTGTTTATTTCCAGATTGCCTTCCAAGTGGTTATAACGCATCATATTTCCACAGAAAATATATGAAAGTAATATTTCCCCTCATTCTGCCAACAATAGGTCTTATAGATCTTGTTAATTTTTACTAGTCTGGTGGGTACAAAGTGATATCTTTCTGGGTTTTTTGAGCTTTTTTTTTTTCTCCAAATAACCATTTCTTTCAAGTGTTTCTTGCCCATTTAGATGACTCCTCTGCGATTTTTTTTTTACTCTTAGGCTGTACTATTGGATACTTTGTTTGGTTGTCTGTCATTTTCTTGTAAATTTTTGTATCTTTGTATATCATATATATTAATTCTTTAGCATCTACATTACAAATATTTTCCCATTATATGGTTGTTACCTCCTCATTTTATTTGTAACATTTTTGCCATCTAAAAACTTTTAATTTTGAGATTGTTAAACAATTTGGAATTTTCAATATTAAGAAGATTTTCTCTACCCCTATGTTTTACACAGACTCCTCTGGATTGTCCTACAAAGCTATACTCATTTCACATTTTGCCTCTATGTCTCAATTGTTAATCTGGAAAAAGTACAATAAGCACACAGTTTTTCTTGTGTTTCCATGGACTTTTTGGACAGTCCATGCAGTATTCAAAATTGAAGTCATTGCTTTAAATCTAGAGATACCTCATTTGAAAACCTGTCTGAACGATTTTTGTTTTAAAGAATACTGAAGATAATTTTCAAATTATAACGAACATACTGCTTAACAAGAAGTTTAGTCTATGTTTCACAACTTTTTGGAAACCTTGTAAAATATAACCTGATATTCTCTCTTTTATAAGTCCATTTATTTCTATTTATTCCTTCCATTAAATGTATTACTTAACTTTAGATTCTTAATCTCGTTCTTGCATGTTATTTTTACAGTTTGATCAAATTTTTATTCATTTCATTTTTCACTACCTTGTTGTGGAATTTCTACTGTGTTTTTACATTTTATCAGTGATCAGATTTCCTTTCTCTGTTCATGTAATGAGTCACAAACAGCACAAACATATGTCCAGTGAATTTCAGTTTCCCCTTCAAGATACTCTATTTTCCCCCTGCTTCTCTGCCATCTTAATATCAGAAGAATATTAGAAAACTTTCACTATCCCCTTCCATTTACTATTCCTTCCTACCTCCATGAGAACTCTGGAATGTTTCACTTCTCCCACCCATTTCCCATTCCACTCCTAATTCCTTGGGGAATTTTGCCATACTTTTATCCTCTGGAACAGTTTTTGTTTTTTTTTTCAGATAGATATAATATGTAGCTTGAAGAGTGCACATAATTTGCCAAGTAAAACATTGTGACCTGATGTTTTTCAGGAACTCTTTTTTCTTTTTTACCTTTAAATACAAATTCAAATTTCTCAATTAGTATTAATGTTGTATTTGTCCAAGAAATTGTTCATTTTATCTGTGTTCAAATTGACCAAATATCAAGTTATTCATGTAATTTTCTTTGATTAAAAAAACTCTATTACATATAGTCCACCCCTACACACTTTTATATTGTTTATTCTTGATCACTCTTATCAGAGGTTTGTTGATTTTCGTAGACAATTTTTGGTTTTGTTGATCCTAAATATGTTGTTTTCAATTATATTAAATTTACTCTCATCAGTATTTGAAATAGACTACCAGAGGTCAAGCCAAAGTGCAAGACGTTTTGTTAACGACTCTGTGGTGTGTTGTTAAGGGCAGCCAGATATACTCTTTGTTGTTACAAATGGTCACACTGTCACTTCTAATAAGATGATTTTTTTTTTTTTTTTTTTTTTTTTTTTGCGGTACGCGGGCCTCTCACTGCTGCACACCGTCACTTCTATTCAAGTCTTGTTGTTACTTTTACCTTTCCCTCCGTTTTATTTTTGTTTCTTTTCTTTTTTTTCTGAAACTCTTTCACTCTTCTATCAAAATGTATGTCAAGACTCTCTGGGACCGTTATCAATATAAAACAGAAATATATTTACTTGCCTATTTTTAAAATGGTTGACCCATAGTATCATTAAAAATATAAAACTGATTTGAGGATTGATACAAGACCGAAATATCCCTAACTAGTTATTTAACTAGGAATTATTTAACTAGATGAACCCATTTTCAATGCATATTGTCAACTTAAAAGAATACTACTGTTCAGAAACTGATGTGGTCACCACCCCATCCCCCCATTCTGGAATAAGGTAGGGACTGGAGGCAAAGAACAGTTCTCAAGAGTTAATAGAGGGGGAGGTGCTTCCCTCCAACTCTCCTCCAAAGGCAGTCCCCCACCAGATCCTACGGGGTTACCCATAGGGAGAGGTGGCCTTCTTGTACTTCTCCCTGCAGCATGGAGGGTGGTGTGTGGTGCCCCAGGTCCCTGTATATCATAACTCCCTGTATATCCACAGGAATGATCAATAATATTTAAGTGGTCTTCTTAGGGTCCAAGGGGTTTCCATTAACAGTGCTTTACTTGACCTTACTCTATCACATATGTTGAATGAAGCCAAGTAGATTGTATTCCCTCGTGTATTACCACTTGTACTTTATAAATGAAACAAACAAACAAATAAACAAAAAACAGTGACTCAGAGATACAAAGCAACATATTTTTAGCTTTGAGTGCAGAGCCAAGATGCAAAGTCAGATCTCCTGATTCCAGGTGCTGTACTCTTTCCACTACACTTTGCTGCCTTCCTAATAAGAGATACAAGAATTCTATGAGCTTTATCTACTTGTGTGGACCCTGGACTGTAGAAGAGAAGTAGGACAGATGACAGCCAGAGTCATCTCCTGAGAAATTCCTCTTCAACATTATCTGATGGTGACATAGAGAATGACAGGCATTCCAAAGCTACATTTTGGCATGGCCTCGCCTCCTACACTTCCCAGGGAATGAATTTTTACAGTGAGCCCTAACCACATTCTGTCCTGTCTTTCCATCCTCCTTTTCTCAGTATTCCGTACCTTTATCCTCTAACCTTTCACTCATCAGTCATTTACACTAGAACTGCACTGACCTATAATAGAGGAGCCACTGGGCACATGTAGCTATTTACATTTAAATTAAATAAATTAAGTAAAATTAAAAACTCAGTTGCTGGGGCTTCCCTCGTGGCAGAGTGGTTAAGAATCCGCCTGCCAATATAGGATACATAAGTTTGATCCCTGGTCCAGGAAGATCCCACATGTTGCGGAGCAACTAAGCCCGTGTGCCACAACTACTGAGTCTGTGCTCTAGAAACTGCAAGCCGCAATTATTGAGCCTGAGTGCCACAACTACTGAAGCCTGTGTGCCCTAAAGCCCGTGTTCCACAACAAGAGAAGCCACCACAACGAGAAGCTTGTGCACCACAACGAAGAGTAATCCCCCTCACCACAACTAGAGAAAGCCCGTGTGCAGCAACAAAAACCCAACACAGCCAAAAATAAATAAATAAAATAAATTCATAAAAACTCAGTTGCTCAGTTTTTCTACCCCCATTTCAAGCGTTCAACAGCCACATGTGGCTACTGGGCTACGAGTCAGACAGCACACTATATATAGAACATTTCCATCATCACAGAAAGTTCCATTTATTGGACAGGACTGCACTAAATTGTAAGTGACTAATGACAGCTTAAAATATTTTTCTTTTAGGGAGATTTATATTTAACTAAGTTCTTTTACTAAATGAATCCAACTCTGATTTTAGTCTGATATTAGTCTTTGTGCAGCCGGGCAGAAGCAGGCTGGCACACTGCTCTACTCACTCCCAGCCAGAGCTCCATCCAGTGCACGTTGCTGTCTCTTCAAGTAAACATTCATATAAAGCAACATCAGACAACTTGAAATCCATATAACAAAGGCAATGCCTTCATCCAAAAGAGAATGGCTTTAAAAAATAATAGGCTGGAAATGGGGACAAATCCAAGTTTTTTGGGTCCCTAACCTTATACAATGTGTGGGACTCTTTAATGAGAATAATGCATTAGATATTAAAACAAATATTTATTAAAATTATTATTTATGTTATTAATTACTAACTTATTATTTTAAAATCATAACTACAATTTCCAAAAACTGACACCACAAACCAGAAAATACAGAAAAAAGAATTTTATTAATTAACTGCTGACACACATTATAATGTGTGTATAACACATTATATATATATATATATATAATGTTGGTATATGTAACAACTGTTATAATATTACTCTTTTGTGAGAATGAAAAGAAAATTTAGTGTTTCCACTATTATGAAAGACTAATATTGTTACTCAATAACTATAGTTATTGATATTTTAGAAAACTTTCAGCTTCAAAACTGAAATGATAATGTCATAAATTTTTAGGGTTCATGTCAAATCTGGGGAAATTTTATCAGGTTTCCTTTTTCACATACAAGCTGTGGGATTTCTGATGTTTAAAGTTTTCTTGTCTAGTGGCTTATTTTAAATGCTCACTAAATTGCCAACACTCATTAACTGGTTTGTCATTGATTTCGCTTAGTGGTTTATTAGGAGTTTGTGTTATTTTTGCTAATGTCAGGCTCTGGGTCAAACAAAATCACTGAAGGAAAGGCTGAGGTCTTATTTGATTCTAAATCTCCCGTGTGGCAATGACACATGTGCTCTTTATATGGGTAAATTTCTTAAAGGACTAGAATTTATGGACACCATCTAGCTTCATTTGTAAACTCTGTAGATGATTCTTCAAGACACAGAAATATAAACCTCTCTAGACAGAGTCAGGGTGAGAATTGTTTGCAGTTCTCATTATTTTCCTAAAGAATGAGGCACCCTTCTACATTGTGGGGAAAACAAATATATCTTCTGACTATATTAAAGCATGGGAACCACTCATAATAAAAAAAATTTTTTTTTTTAAATCTTCCTTTTAACTGAAGCCAATGGAAAGAGACAGAGATCTGCATGCTAAAACTCAAGCCATCTCCACCTCTTTTGTTGGCCTTTTTCTAATAATTGGAATTTCCTTTGGAAATCATTTATTGTAGGTAGTTTCCCTCCTCCAGAATACTATTCTTAGAACACGCTTATTGGTTGTAATTTCTTGCCAGCTTGCGAGTTATTTATAATGTTTTCCACCATCAAGAATTCCTGTTGTGGTTTATTTTTAATGGACTTATTGCCTAGTCCCACTGGGAAAATTTTATGATGGAATTTATAGCTACTCAATTACTTTTTTCACATGTTTTATATTTGTAAGCCTCCTAGGGGAATAGTATATAGAAGACACGTAGATTTGGCTTCGTTTCTGATTTTTTCCTCTGTTCCACTGCAGGAGTCTTTCAGCCTAC
Organism: Hyperoodon ampullatus; assembly: GCF_949752795.1. Lineage (NCBI taxonomy): Eukaryota > Metazoa > Chordata > Mammalia > Artiodactyla > Ziphiidae > Hyperoodon > Hyperoodon ampullatus. The sequence goes on along the minus strand of NC_136925.1, from coordinate 67,372,796 downwards.
ACAGTGGCCAACCTCACCCCCTCCCTCTTTCAACTGTGCTGCAGCCTCATCCATCAGGAATTCGAATAAAAGTAAAACTGGAAAGTTCTCCTTTACCATCAACATTATTGTCAGTTCATTTCAATCTTATTCCGATTGCAGGTTTGAAGCACCTCAGCTGCGTGGGAGAAAGCAAACTGAACTGGGACTCTTTTAAGACTTGAGCAGATTAGAAATTTTTTCAAGTATGGATTTTCCTTGTCTTAAAAAAAACCAATCGAAAACACTTTCATCCTTTTGAAAAAATTCTTGAAGATTTTCAAACTGAATAATGTTGACGTAAAACAAATAGACTGCCATTTATTTCTCCAGCAAAAAAAAAAAAAGGGGGGTTTATTCTGGATCAGCATAGTGTTGCAATTCAGTGTATGCAACCCTGGCAAGCCACATGCAAGTCCTGCAGGACAAAGGAAGAAGAACTCTTTTATAGAGGGAAAAAGGAAGTTGGGAGGACTACTGTAAACAAAGAGTCCATGGCTTTTCATTGGCTGAATTATTGCCAGGAAAGAAGAGGAGTCATACTTCTTCCTGTTGGGCTCTGCTGTCTTCTCAGGGCCTGAGAACTCCCCCTTCTGGTCTCCCAACTCTAATTGAAGTTTCTGTTTAATAATATTTTACAATAATAAAAAAATATGCAACTGCTTTTCAAACTAAGAAAACTTGTGACAACATGGATGGACCTGGAGGGCATTATGCTAAGTAAAGTGAGTCAGAAAGAGAAAGACAAATATGTACCTCAATTATTTATGGAATCTGAAAAGTAAAACCAAAACACCAAAACCAAACAAACGAAACCCCCAAACTCATAGACACTGTCGGCCCTCTATATCTTTGGGCTCCTCGTCTGCAGGTTCAAACAACCACAGCTTGAAAATACTTGAAAAAAAATTCCAGAATGCTCTAAAAAGCAAAACTTGAATTTGCTGTGTTAGCAACTATTTACACAGCATTTATTATTATTATTATTATTTTATTTATTTATTTATGTTAACATCTTTATTGGATTATAATTGCTTTACAATGGTGTGTTAGTTTCTGCTGTATAACGAACGAAGTGAGTCAGCGATACATATACATATAACCCCATATCCCCTCCCTCTTGCCTCTCCCTCTCACCCTCCCTATTTCATCCCTCTAGGTGGTCACAAAGAACCTAGATGATCTCCCTGTGCTATGCGGCTGCTTCTCACTATCTACCTATTTTGCATTTGGTAGTGTATATATGTCAAAGCCACTCTCTCACTTCGTCCCACTTTACCCTTCCCCCTCCCCAACCTCAAGTCCATTCTCTATGTCTGCATGTTCATTCCTGTCCTTCCCCTAGGTTCTTCAGAACTTTTTTTTTTTTTTTTTAGATTCCGTATATATGTGTTAGCATACGGTATTTCTTTTTCTCTTTCTGACCTACTTCACCCTGTATGACGGACTCTAGGCCTATCCACATCACTACAAATAACTCAATTTTGTTTATTTTTATGGCTGACTAATATTCCATTGTATATATGTGCCACATCTTCATTAGCCCATTTTTGGATTGGGTTGTTTGTTTTTCTGATATTGAGCTGCATGAGCTGCTTCTATATTTTGGAGATTAATCCTTTGTCATTTGCTTCATTTGCAAATTTTTCTCCCATTCTGAGGGTTGTCTTTTCACCTTGTTTATGGTTTCCTTTGCTGTGCAAAAGCTTTCAAGTTTCATTAGGTCCCATTTGTTTATTTTTGTTTTTATTTCCATTTCTCTAGGAGGTGGGTCAAAAAGGATCTTGCTGTGATTTATGTCATAGAGTGTTCTATGTTTTCCTCTAAGGGTTTTATAGTGTCTGGCCTTACATTTAGGTCTTTAATCTATTTTGAGTTTATTTTCGTGTGTGATGTTAGGAAGTGGTCTAATTTCATTCTTTTACATGTAGATGTCCAGTTTTCCCAGCACAGTTATTGAAGAAGCTGTGTTTTCTCCATTGTATATTCTTGCCTACTTTATCAAAGATAAGGTGACCAGATGTGCACGGGTTTATCTCAGGGCTTTCTACCCTGTTCCATTGATCTATATTTTTGCTTTTGTGCCAGTACCATACTGTCTTGACTACTGTAGCTTTGTAGTATAGTCTGAAGACAAGGAGCCTGATTCCTCCAGCTCCATTTTTCTTTCTCAGGATTGCTTTAGCTATTCAGGGTCTTTTGTGTTTCCATACAAATTGTGAAGTTTTTTGTTCTAGTTTTGTGACAAATGCCACTAGTAGTTAGATAGGGATTGCATTGAATCTGTAGACTGCCTTGGGTAGTAGAGTCATTTTCACAATGTTGATTCTTCCAATCCAAGAACATGGTATATCTCTCCATCTGTTTGTATCATCTTTAATTTCTTTCATCAGTGTCTTATAGTTTTCTGCATACATGTCTTTTGTCTCCTTAAGTAGGTTTATTCCTAGGTATTTTAATCTTTTTGTTGCAATCATAAATGGGAGTGTTTCGTCCATTTCTGTTTCAGATTTTTCAACATTATTGTATCAGAATGCAAGAGATTTCTGTGTATTAATTTTGTATTCTGCTATTTTACTAAATTCATTGATTAGCTGTAGTAGTTTTCTGGTAGCATCTTTAGGATTCTCTACATATAGTATCATGTCATCTGCAAACAGTGACAACTTTACTCCTTCTTTGCCAATTTGGATTCCTTTTATTTCTTTTTCTTCTCTGATTGCTGTGGCTAAAACTTCCAAAACTATGTTGAAGAAGAGTGGTGAGAGTGGACAACCTTGTCTTGTTCCTGATCTTAGAGGAAATGGTTTCAGTTTTTCACCATTGAGGATGATGTTGGCTGTGGGTTTGTCATACATGGTCATTATTATGTTGAGGTAAGTTCCCTCTATGCCTACTTTCTGGAGGGTTTTTATCATAAATGAGTGGTGAATTTTGCCGAAAGATTTTTCTGCATCTATTGAGATCACATGGTTTTTATCTTTCAATTTGTTAATATGGTTTATCACATTGACTGATTTGCATATATTGAATAATCCTTGCATTCCTGGGATAAATTCCACTTGATCATGGTGTATGATCCTTTTAATGTGCTGTTGGATTCTGTTTGCTAGTATTTGGTTGAGGATTTCTGCATCTATATTCATCAGTGATATTGGCCTGTAGTTTTCTTTCTTTGTGACATCTTTGTCTGGTTTTGGTATCAGGGTGATGGTGGCCACACCTCTTAGAATGTGTTTGGGAGTGTTCCTCCCTCTGCTATATTTTGGAAGATTCTGGCAAGGATATGTGTTAACTCTTCTCTAAATGGTAGTTAGAATTCACCTGTGAAGCCATCCGGTCCTGAGCTTTTGTTTGCTGGAAGATTTTTAATCACAGTTTCAATTTCAGTGCTTGTGATTGGTCTGTTTATATTTTCTATCTCTTCCTGATTCAGTCTCGGAAGGTAGTGCTTTTCTAAGAATTTGTCCATTTCTTCCAGGTTGTCCATTTTATTGGCATATAGTTGCTTGTAGTAATCTCTCATGATCCTTTGTATTTCTGCAGTGTCTGTTGTTACTTCTCTTTTTGCATTTCTAATTCTATTGATTTGAGTCTTCTCCCTTTTTTTCTTGATGAGTCTGGTTAATGTTTTATCAATTTTGTTTATCTTCTCAAAGAACCAGCTTTTATTTTATTGATCCTTTCTATTGTTTCCTTCATTTCCTTTTCATTTATTTCTGATCTGATCTTTATGATTTCTTTCCTTCTGATAACTTTGGGGCTTTTTTTGTTCTTCCTTCTCTAATTGCTTTAGCTGTAAGGTTAGATGGTTTATTTCAGATGTTTCTTGTTTATAGAAGTAGGATTGTATTGCTATAAACTTCCCTCTTAGAACTGCTTTTGCAGCATCCCATAGGTTTTGGGTGATGTGTTTTCTTTGTCATTTGTTTCCAGGTATTTTTTGTTTCCTCTTGGATTTCTTCAGTGATCTCTTGGTTATGGAGTAGTGTATTGTTTAGCCTCCATGTGTTTGTATTTTTTACAGATTTTTCCTGTAATTGATATCTAGTCTCATAGCGTTGTGGTCGGAAAAGATACTTGAAACAATTTCAATATTCTTAAATTTACCAGGGCTTGATTTGTGACCCAAGATATGATCTATCCTGGAGAAGGTTCCATGAGCACTTGAGAAGAAAGTGTATTCTGTTGTTTTTGAATGGAATGTCCAATAAATATCAATTAAGTCCATCTTGTTTAACGTGTCATTTAAAGCCTTTGTTTCCTTGTTTATTTTCATTTTGGATGATCTGTCCATTGGTGAAAGTGGGGTGTTAAAGTCCCCTACTATTATTTTGGTCCTTTTGATTTCCCCTTTTATGGCTGTTAGCATTTGCCTTATGTACTGATGTGCTCCTATGTTGGGTGCATAAATATTTACATTTGTTATATCTTCTTCTTGGATTGATCCCTTGATCATTATGTTATGTTCTGCTTTGTCTCCTGTAATAGTCTTTATTTTAAAGTCTATTTGTGTGATATGAGAATTGCTACTTCAGCTTTCTTTTGATTTCCATTTGCATGGAGTATGTTTTTTCATCCCCTCACTTTCAATCTGTATGTGTCTGAAGTGCATCTCTTGTAGACAGCATGTATAAGGTTCTTGTTTTTGTATCCACTGAGCCAGTCTATGTCTTTTGGTTGGAGTGTTTAATCCATTTAAATTTAAGGTAACTATCAATATGTATGTTCCTATTACAATTTTCTTAATTGTTTTGGGTTTGTTATTGTAGGTCTCTTCCTTCTCTTGTGTTTCCTGCCTAGAGAAGTCCCTTTAGCTTTTGTTATAAAGCTGGTTTGGTGGTGCTGAATTCTCTTAGCTTTTGCTTGTCTGTAAAGGTTTTAACTTCTCTGTAGAATCTTAGTGAGATCCTTGCTAGGTAGAGTGATCTTGGTTGTAGGTTTTTCCCTTTCATCACTTTAAATATGTCCTGCCACTCCCTTCTGGCTTGCAGTTTCTGCTGAAAGATAGGCTGTTAACCTTATGGGGTATCCCTTGTATGTCATTTGTTGCTTTTCCCTTGCTGATTTTAATATTTTTTATTTGTATTTAATTTTTGATAGTTTGATTAATATATGTCTTGGCATGTTTCTGTTTGGATTTAACCCATAGGGGACTCTTTGCACTTCCTGGACTTGATTGACTATTTCCTTTCCCATATTATGGAAGTTTTCAACTATAATCTCTTCAAATATTTTCTCAGTCCCTTTCTTTTTCTCTTCTTTTTCTGGGACCCCTATAATTCAAATGTTGGTGTGTTTAATGTTGTCCCAGAGGTCTCAGAAACTGTCCTCAATTCCTTTCATTCTTTTTCCTTTATCCTGCTCTGTGGTAGTTATTTCCACTATTTTATCTTCCAGTTCAGTTATCTGTTATTCTGCTTCAGTTATTTTGCTATTGAATCCTTCTAGAGAATTTTAAATTGCATTTATTGTGTTCTCATCATTGTTTTTTTGCCCTTTATTTCTTCTAGGTCCTTGTTAAATGTTTCTTATATTTTCTCTGTTCTATTTCCAAGATTTTTGATCATCTTTACTATCATTACTCTGAATTCTTTTTCAGATAGACTGTGTGTTTCCTCTTCATTTGTTTGGTCTGGTGAGTTTTTACCTTGCTCCTTCATCTGCTGTGTATTTCCCTGTCTTCTCATTTTGCTTAATTTACTGTGTTTGGGGTCTCCTTTCTGCAGGCTGCAGGTTTATAGTTCCCATTGTTTTTGGTGTCTGTCCCTAGTGGTTAAGTTTGGTTCAGTGGTTTGTGTAGGCTTCCTGGTGGAGGGAACTGGTGCCTGTGTTCTCATGGATGAGTCTGGATATTTATTGTCTTTCTGGTGGGAAGGACCACATCTGGTGGTGTGTTTTGTGGTGTCTGTGAACTTATTATGATTGTAGGCAGCCTCTTTGCTAATGGGTGGGGTTGTTTTCCTGTCTTGCTAGTTGTTTGGCATGGGGTTTCCAGCAGTGGAGCCTGCTGGTCGTTGAGTGGAGTTGGGTCTTAGCATTGAGACTGAGATCTCTGGGAGAGCTTTCACCAATTGATATTACATGGGGCTGGGAGGTCTCTGGTGGACCAATGTCCTGACCTCGGCTCTCCCACCTAGAAGCTCAGGCCTGACATCCGGCTGGAGCACCAAGACCCTGTCAGCCACACAGCTCAGAAGAAAAGGGAGAAAAGAAAAAAAGAAAGAAAGAAAGAAGGAAAGAAAAAAGAAATAAAATAAAGTTATTAAAAATATTGTTAACATAAAAAAATAAAAAAGTAATTAAAAATAAAAGAAACAAGAGAGCAAGCAAACCAATAAACAAATCCACCACTGATAACAAGCGATAAAATCTATACTAAAATAAACGGACAGACAGAACCCAGGACAAGTGGTAAAAGCAAACCTCTACAGACAAAATCACTGAAAGAAGCATACACATACACACTCACAAAAGGAGAAAAAGAAAAAATATATATATATAAAGAAGAGAGAAACCAAATCAATAAACTAATCTACCAATGATAATAAGCTCTAAATACTAAATTAAGATAAACATAAAACTAGAAACAAATTAGATGCAGAAAGCATACTCCAAGTCTACAATTGCTCCCAAAGTCCACCGCCTCAGTTTTGGGATGATTTGTTGTCTATTCAGGTATTCTACAGATGTAGGGTACGTCAAGTTGATTTTGGAGATATAATCTGCTGTTCCTGAGGCTGCTGCGAGAAATTTCCCTTTCTCTTCTTTGTTTGCACAGCTCTTGGGGTTCAGCTTTGGGTTTGGCCCTGGCTCTGCATGTAGGTTGCCCTCTGGTGTCTGTTCTTCACCCAGACAGGAGAGTTTTAAAGGAGTGGCTGATCCATGGGCTCTGGCTCACTGAGGCCAGGGAGTGGGAGGGGTACAGGTTATGGGGCCAGCCCGCAGCGGCAGAAGCCAGTGTGACGTTGCACCAGCTTGAGGTATGCTGTGTGTTCTCCCGGGTAATTTGTCCCTGGATCACGTGACCCTGTCAGTGGCGAGCTGCAAGACTCCTGGCAGGGGAGGTGTGGATGGTGACCTGTGCTTGCACACAGGCTTCTTGGTGGCTGTAGCAGCAACCTTAGTGTTTCATGCCTGTCTTTCGTGTCCGCATTGATAGCCTCAGCTCACACCCATCTCTGGAGCTTGTTTAGGCGGTGCTCTGAATCCCCTCTCCTCGCACACCCCAAAACAATGGTGCCTTGCCTCTTAGGCAGTTCCAGACTTTTTCCTGGGCTCCCTCCCAACTAGCTGTGGCGCACTAGTTCCCTTCAGGCTTTGTTCATGCAGCCAACCCCAGTCCTCTCCCTGGGATCTGACCTCTGAAGCGGGAGCCTCAGCTCCCAGCCCACACCCGCCCCGGCAGACAAGTCTCTCAGGCTGTTGAGTGCTGGTTGGCACTGATCCTCTGTGTGGGAATCTCTCTGCTTTGCCCTCCACACCCCTGTTGCTGTGCTGTCCTTGGTGGCTCCAAAGCTCTCCCTGCCTACTCCCCATCTCCACCAGTGAAGGGGCTTCCTAGTGTGTAGAAACATTTCCTCCTTCACAGCTCCCTCCCAGAGGTGCAGGTCCCATCTCTATTCTTTTGTCTCTGTTCTTCCTTTTTTCTTTTGCTCTACCCAGGTACATGGGGAGGCTCTTGCCTTTTGGGAAGTCTGAGGTCTTCTGCCAGCGTTCAGTAGGCGTTCTGTAGGAGTTGTTTCACATGTAGATGTCTTTTTGATGTATTTGTGGGGAGGAAGCTGATCTCCATGTCTTACTCCTCTGCTACCTTGAAGGTCCTTCTAGGTTCTTTTTTACCATCATCTTTATTAAATAAATGTGCCATTACAGTAATACAAAAGCTCTATTCTATTTCCTAACTAAATTCTTGATCAATTCAAAGAAAATAATCAGCTAAACTGGATGTTTGACTTTATGTTAACAAACAGCAAATTTAGTGAACATTTCCCAGCCTTGACAATGTTTCCCTGGGACTAATTTAATAAACTAGTTTATTAGCCTTAGTCTCTCTTTTCACAGATGTTTGTTGCTAAAGCAGCGTGAAGAGTGAGAACTGGGGTTTTTTACTTTGTTCTGTTGTTGGGATTCAACTAAGTTTAAATATCCGAAATAAAAAATCTGTTGTAGTGAATATTTTTATAAGCCTCAGTTATAGAAGGCTTTCTAAGCATTTCACAAAACCTAAAAGCAACGAAAGATAAAGAGAAATCAAATTTGACTCATATAAAATTTAAACTTTTTCTTACTGTATACATATGAAAGCACAGATAAGGATGAAATACAAGCTGGAAACATACTTGAACCATACATGAAAGACAATGGGCTCCCAAAGAACTGAAAATAGTGAGCTTCACTAATAATAAAAGAAGTGCCAATTAAAAATGAAATGGGGAGCTCCCTGGAGGTCCAGTGGTTGGGACTCCAGGCTTCCACTGCTGGGGTCCCGGGTTTGATTCCTGGTTGGGGAGCTAGCATCCCACAAGATGTGGGGTGCAGTCAAAAATAAAAAAGAAAAGTAAAGAAATATACTTTGCAAAGGTAAAAATATGAATAATACCAAATGCTGCAATGTAGAGGACATTGGGAAAAGGGCTCTATTACATATCCTTGATGGGGCTGTGGCTTGACATAACCTTTCTGGGAGCAGATAGAAAATATATTTAAGAATGTAAAATATTCAAATTCTTTGATCCAGCAATCCCACCCACATAAATATCTACCCCCAAAATCAACACCTAAATGCCAAAAGATATACCCACATTTATGTTTGCTGAATAATTGTCAATTATAACAGCAGACAGGGAAGATATTAATTAAATTACAACAAACACATAAAATTGAGTACTATGTTGCACTACAATTGATGACATATACTTTTATTGTGGTGATTTGAAAAAATATAATAGATATTGCTAAATAAAAAGAATCAGGATATAGAATTACATGAGTGGTATTACATGATATAAAGAACTTACAAATATATAATCCTGTAGAAAGGGAGCATCTTTATCAAAATGTTTACAGTGATTATCTCTGGGGCTTGAGGTGGTTTTTCACTTACTACTTTGTTCTTCCCTACAATGTTGGATTCTTTTTCCCACTGAGAATGAGTTATTTTTCCAAAATAAGAAGCTATACATCTCATATCCGTGAAAATCAACCTATGATGATTTGAATACTAGAGCTTGTTCACAAAGGCTGATTCCTCTTCCTCCTGGGCACACAAGCTATACTGAATTTCTCATCCTCCTTTGCAGTTAGGTGTGGTCATGTGACAAATTCTTTCAATAGAACTTGAGTGGAAATGATGTGTACAACTTCTGGGGAAAATCTTTTAAGAAGAGGGTGTATCACCTCCAAGTTCTTTTCCCCATTCCTCCAGCTGGATATTGATGATAAAAAGCCTCTGGGGGATGAGAGAGCCACAAGACAGAATCAGCCTGGGCCCATCACTCACCACTTGCAATACTATGTTGAAAAAAAGTGGCTAGAGTGGGCATCCTTGTTTTGTTCCTGATCTTAGAAGAACAGGTTTCAACTTTTTTACTGTTGATTGTGATGTTGGCTCTGGGCTTGTTATATATGGCCTTTATTATGTGGAGGTACATTGTCTTTATACCTTCTTTGTTGAGAGTTTTTTCATAAATGGATATTGAATTTTGTCAAATGCTTTCTCTGCACCTATGGAGATAATCATATGATTTTTGTCCTTCATTTTGTTAACGTTGTGTATCACATTGACTGATTTGTGAATATTGAACCATTCTTGCATCCCTGGAATAAATACCACTTGATCAAGGTGTATGATATTTTTAATTGAATTCAGTTTGTTGATATTTTGTTGAGAATTTTTGCATCCATGTTTATCAGTGATATTGGCCTGTATTCTTTTTTCTTGAGGCTCCTTGTCTGCTTTTTGTAGTACATTATTTTCTATTATATTAAAATTAATTTAAAAAATCAGAACGGTCAAGCACTGTTTGTATCTCCAATAGGTATTTCCTCTCTTTTGTCACCACTTACCATACAATGCCCAGCATTTAGGAAGTTTTTAGTTATATGACAATACCAATAAAATGCTGGTCTCAGTTGAGGGTTGCTATTAAAGATGTGAGATATTTTTCAGGTGTGAGAGTATATAATTGCTTTAGTGAAAAAGTAAGTCCAAACTTTAGGAAGCACAACTTAAATGTTTGATTTTTCAGCTGCATTTTAGCATCACTTTACTTTTTCTACATTTTAGAAAACTCCCTGCAAGACATTCTGAAAATCTCCTATGTGATAATAGATGTCATTTAACACAACTTTCTGTACCTGAGGCCGGATGTGCATCTCTATTAATGAGAAACATTAGTTTTGAATTCCTGAAAATGCATCAAGGTTCATAAAGTACAGAGAGCAGATGTATCACTTAACTTAGACCTTGCACAGTGGAAAGCTGGCAACATTACTGTTTTGGCATTCCATTTTGTCCAAGGTCCAGATATTATACTTTATTATACACTGTATGTTCTTGACTTCAACAAAACTATCATGTCTGTCTTTCATTACCCAAAGAAGTGAGTCCTGGGAAGTAATGATTAGATTACTATATGTATATTTTCCAAAGCAAATTGATCAGTGATTTACAATTTTATAATGTTTGCATTGACGGTTTTAATTAAAAAAAATTTTTTTTTAATACCCACACGTACACATTTAACAAGACTGCTTGTTACAAGAGCATGCGGAGGCTGTGCTGATAAGTGTTTTGTAAGTTTTAACCAGCAGCAGATAAACCATGCTGCTGTTGACATAGGTATACTTGTTGCTTTTTTCATGGTGTGGTTTTACGTAGGGAAGAAACAGGTCTTTTGGAATAAGAATTTCTTTTTTTTCTGATAGACTCCAAAGCAACAGATAAGAATGCACCAGTAAAATTGTATCAGGCATTTCCCTAGAACTTTACAGAACACAAATATCATTATCAATTTTAATTAACAAGATAATTCAAAAGGTGCATATTTACACTTAACAAGTAGGAAAATGGAAACACTTTTTAAAGTCATTTTGGCATCAACATTTTATACCAGGATTAGAAATGGACCCCCGGAATTCCAACAAAGGAATCATCAGAGACCCTATCACTACTGGGAATGGGAAACACATCTCCTTTGGCATATGTCCTCTTACTGGATTTTCATTTTTTTACAACAATTCCGTAGCACGATATTTTAGTAGCTGCTGGGTTCATTTGGAAGCTTGTGAAGTAACAATGTCGATTAAAAGGATTAAAATCACTCTTCCCTTGGCTCTCATTCCTGCATGAATGAGTTTCGTATGTGAATGTAATCCAGACACGGAAATGGTGGAAGCCAGAAAAAATAAGAACCACTGAGAAAGAAAAGTACTGAGAAAAAGCCAAGTCTGAAGGAGAACTGTACTTGTGATTTTGCTACAAAAATATTTACTGGAACATTTGGACAATTGTCAAAAAATATATATATATTTACCTTTGGGGTCCCAGTAGACACTGACTGATGTCAATGTCAGATTACCTAAGGTTTTCCTTTTAACTGTAGCAACAGACACTACTACTAGGCAAGGTTTTTAACCTGTACTTGTGCATGAACATCTTTGGTGAAGTTCTCAGAATAATATTTTAAATGAATAATATAAATAATATACTAGATTTCAATTGCTGCCATAACTACTTACCACAAACTTAGTGGCTTAAATAGCACAACTTTATTATCCAACAGTTCTGAAGATCAGAAGTCTGGTAGAAGTCTCACTGGGCTAAAATTAAGGTGCTGACAGGGCTGTGTTCCTCTTTGGAGTATCTAGGGGAGAATCTGTTTCGTTGCCTCTTCCAGTTCCTAGAGGCCATCCACATTCCTTGGCTCATGGCTCCCTTTCCTCATCTTCCCTTTCCTCGTCTTTGCATTTGCCTGCAAAGGCAAATCAAGTTCTTTTCATGTCCCCCTTTCTCACTACCACTGGGAAAGATTCTCTTTTTTTAAAGAATGCATGTGAGTAGATGGAGACCACCTAGATAACCCAGGATCCCCTCCCCACCTCAAGGTCCTTAAGTTTAATCACATCTGCAAAGTCCTTTTTGCCCTGTAAGGTAACATATTCACAGGTTCTGGGGATTAGGGCTTGGGGATCTCTGGGGACCATTATTCTACATAATTAGGATTATGGATAAAATAATTATGTGGAAATCAGTAATAAAAATATATTAAGAAAACAAACTTGTCCTATAATAATGTGTATTTAATAACATGATCTAGAACAGGTCTACTCATGTCCATAAATTCAAAATAGTGGTGAGTGTAAATGATTTTTCAATGTATCAGTAACAACTGCAATGACTGTGATGAGGTATGAAAATATCTGTAATTTTTATTGGTAACAGAGTCACTGGAATTGCTCATACCACTGTGGTTTGTTGTTTATATTTATATTTACAAAGAATGGTAAATTTCAGCTAGAGTTTAAAACAGTAAATATGTTTTTTTTCTCAATCAAGAGACTATTTTCTCTCTCACTGATTTGGCATTTTATCATATATTGCCTTGAGATGTTATATATCTTTCATGCGTATGTTTCTTACCACCCTGATGAGCTTGGATCTCTATAAAGTAATACACATCTCTGTTCCTCAGTGGAGCTTTGAGAGCTTTTAAGAGTAGTAATGGGTGAATATGTATGAAGTGATTGACCAGTTAATCAATTAATGATCCACACTGTATTTACATACATATTTAGGTGAAAATGACAAATTTCAAGAATGTGCTTAGTCTTTTTGAGCTAGTCCTCAGAACAAGATCTATTATATGAAAAGATTCTTGCTCTGAAAGTTGGAGTTTCTTCTTTTTTCCTCTTTCACTCATCAGTTTTGTGATCCTGAGCAAGTAAATGCATCTCTCCTGGGTCTCAATTCCATCCTTAGTAAAAATGGAAGGATTGGATTAGATTACCTCTAGGGGACCTCTACCGTCTTTAAGAGTTTGTGAATCAAAGAGTTTATATCACCTTCATCAACATTATTAAAGTTTTTAACACTTCATTAGGACTGAATTCAAGTTTCTAGTATTATTCAGCTTCCTCAAGTAGTTTAAGAATTGAAATGCCTAATACTGAGACTTACCTGAGAAGGTGAATTTTATCGAACACATGCCTAATAAGATTCATTCCTTCTTGTCAAAAGACTCCTTTGGAGTGATATGCTAGTTCCAATTCTAGTCAAATTCTTTCACACCTAGATGAAAGAGGGGTTCATTGGTGAGTTCCTTGGAAACTTTTTTATGAAAGCATTTTGTAACCTTTTCAACAATTTTCTTATAAAAACTGTAGCATCCCAATGACTTACCTAAGCATTTTTTGATCAGATAGATGGCCATGGCAACAAAATAACCAGTGATTCTCTGAGCAGAACTTTAGTGATATTTCATGTCAATTGTTGGGGCTTACAAGAGTTACACCCTTACTTTTGCCTTTTAAAGCTCTGAGTAGGGGACTTCCCTGGTGGTCCAGTGGGTAGGACTCCGCACTCCCAATGCAGGGGACCTGGGTTTGATTCAACTAAGAGTCTGCATGCTGCAACTAAGAAGTCCACATGCCACAACTAAAGATTCCACATGCTGCAACAAAGATTCCTGCACGCTGCAACTAAGACCCCATGCCGCCAAAATACATAAAGAAGTAAATAAACAAGATGTCTATAAAAAAAAAAAAAGCTCTGCGTAAAATATTCCATCCTTTTCCCATTTCTTTCCTCCACTTTATTCTCCTAGCCCTGTCCAGCCCTTTCTGCTTTACGTGGCGAACGCTTCTCTCACTTTGATCTTTAGGTGCCTGAGAGATGTAAGGCATAGATAGTGTCTGGTTTAGGGCAGGGTGTTTGAAGATCATGAAGAGAGCTAGAGCTTGTACAAGGTTGGGATCTACAAGTAGGTACACATTCAGCTTCAGAAAGGATAAAAATACAAATATTTCAGTTCGACTTACCAATTCCATCTTTAAGAGATTGCTGTCTATCTCACTGGGACCATGTGACTATACTCATCCTGTTACGCAGTTTCTCCTTAGGACGAATATGGCTAGTGTGCTGTAACTGAAAAAAGTTATCATGTGCTTTCCTATAATTTTTTTTCTTCAGATGCTTCCCTGTTATCTTAATTACCCACCTTATTTTCTCTGTTGGAATAAGGTACAACTCAGTGTCACCAGTTCAATGAAATGTCTGCTCCAGCTCCCCCAGTTTGGAAAAAAAAATTAAGTTCAATAGCAATTCATGAATGTTTTCTTTCTGGCACTTTAAACTATGCTTCCAATTATGTTTATTTGTGTGCATCTGCATCTCTAAGTAGATTCTGAGCTTGTGGGTAGCAGAGACTTCTAAGGAAACTTTGTGCCTCAGGTTACACAATTCAGGTCTTTGTACTTTGCAACTTCTTAAGCAAAGCTTGTTGAACTGAAGTAGATTGAAAACCTACAGTATCTGTTCCTCAGCTCAAAGATCATTCATTAGAAATGTTTGGATCATCTCTTGCACTCCATTTTGAGGAGAAATAACTACCCAGTAGGGTAGGAACAAAAATGCACCTCCAGTCTTAGCAGATAATGAAATTATAATAGAAAATAAATTATTTATGATTTTCTTTGCTTTTTGTTCCACATAATTCTAAAAATAATTTTCAAAAGGATTACTGCCATTCATGAAGCAATTTCATTCTTTTTCCAATATTGTCTTAAGACACTGTTTATAAACATCTCCTGACTTTCTAAGTGTTTTCAAAAGTCTGCCAAACAAGCAGCTTGGAAAAAATTTATTCCAAGTCACTATAGTAGAAGCTCTCAGATTAATTATATATACATATGTAATATATGTAATTATATATGTAATTTATATAACATAAATATAATTACATATTACATATACACAAACACTACACACAATTATTTAACAGGATCTTCTATGTTATTCTACCTGTGACATTGAGAGTTTTCTCATATATGGTACCAATAAAGAATTAGAGAGCTTTTGTAATAGTGACTTGGAGGAAATATTTTCTATGCTGCTTGGCTGGCAGACATTTGGAAATATATAGAAAATCAGGGGATGTTTATAGACAGTATCTCAAGACAATATTAAAAAAAGAATAAGTATATATATATATATATATATATATATATATATATATATATACACACTCTCAGTAAGTATATATACTCATTTGTAAATAACTTAGCACACCCATGCATTTCCCTTTAAATTCAGCATCAAAAAAAGCAGACATATTGCTTGCAGTCTTCACACATGTAGAAATAAAATCTCCAATTTTGACAAACAGGGTCAGAAGATTATTCTCATATCATCCTATGTAGGAGTCACTACAAAAGAAGAAGAGCAAACAAAACCCACTGCAAAAAGAAAAAAAAGATACATTGGTTTTATTCAGGGTCATAGACCAATTTTAAGGGTCATATTTTCTTATTGTTCCATCGATTAATAAGATGGCTATTGGGGCTTCCCTGGTGGCGCAGTGGTTGGGAGTCCGCCTGCTGATGCAGGGGACACGGGTTCGTGCCCCGGTCCGGGAAGATCCCACATGCTGCAGAGCGGCTGGGCCCGTGAGCCATGGCTGCTCGAGCCTGCGCGTCCGGAGCCTGTGCTCCGCAGCGGGAGAGGCCACAACAGTGAGAGGCCCGCGTACCGCCAAAAAAAAAAAAAAATAAGATGGCTATTAAAGTCCCCAATTATAATTCTGAATTTTTCTATTTCTCCTTGAAATTATACTAGTTTTTGCTTCATGTATTTTGAAGCTCTGTTGGTAAGTACATAAACCTTTAGGATTGTTATGCCCTCTTGATTAACTGACCACTTTTTCATTATGAAATGACTCTCTTTGTCCCTGGTAATATTCTTTGTCAGATTTTTGCTCAATGGCAATCTTTGCATTGGAGTAGAAAATTCCCTGCCCAAAGGAACAACAATTATTTTGCTCTCTTGGTCCTTGGTTTCAACTTTGTTCAAAAGTATTTATTTACTGAATTCTTGGCTTATTAATATAAGATATTCAGGGTATATTTATTCATTAAATAGGATGGATGTCAGAATTTAAGTTTTGAAAACATGGTATAATGTGTTAAGTTCAAATGAAGACTAATTCAAGGACCACTGACCTAACCTCAAAATTTGCCTACAGAAATCTATGGAGTAGTCAGAGACTTAAGGAATCTTAGATCTTTAAAGGACATTAGATATCTAACCCAAGATGCTTATTTTACATGTGGGATGACTAATGCTCAGAGGAAGGTCAGGGAGGGTAAATTTTCTCTAGTCAACGGGCAGAAAAGATTACAGCAACAAGGGTACCGGAACCACGGTTCCTGACTCAGAATAGAACACTTTGCATTATATCACCCTGTGCCCATGGTTTTATAATCTTCACACCTTTCCTTCCGTTGCTTGTCTTTGGAGCAGTGGATAGAATAAAGTAGTATATACTGAGGAAAAAAATTCGAATGAGTTCTGACTTTTCTCAAAATGTTCAGGTCTCAGTGGCAACTTCTAAAATTTTAAACTTTTATTTGCCCATTCATCTGTAAAAATAATCTTTCAGTTACAATTTCCTCAGACATTACAATTATTTCCAATTTTCACTGTGGCCTGAGTACTTTTTCCCCCTATTTTTAAAACAGAGGTTTTTTTGTCAAATAACTCCAATGGGCTTGAACATGTTAATTTCTGCTAGAGTATAGATAGACTGAGAACCTATAAGCTGCCAGCAGGGAACATGTATGTTGTTACAAAGATGTTATTAGTATATATTATAAGAATGTTCTGAGCATATCTAAGTCACTGTTATCCTTCATGTTTTCAACAGATAAAGAACCATGTATTTGAATTAGGAATCAAGACTTACTGGGTGGTATAGATGGATTCTACCAATATTCCAATATTCTGATATTGTGGAATGGGGGTTTCTTAGATAGTAATGATTAACAAATAATTTCAGAACTTTTGGATGTAATCATCCTTATAAATTTATCTTACACTTCAATATTTGAGAACTTTGAACACAATATTTGAGGTTTCTGAACACAATTAACATTTATGAGTTCAGTATAATGTCTTTATTCTTCCACCCATTCATCTATTAATTTTGCCAGTTAGGGATACTTAATATCAACAGACATCATGTGAAATACTAGGGATTCACAGATGTATAAATAGCTCTTACCATACTTAGCATCTAATGATCTAATGAAGGGAATATATATATATATATATATATTTAACTTACATGCTATATAAGGTGAAGATGTAAATAGTAATTTTGCCAAGTTACGGTTGTTAGAGGGGTATTAGTTTTATATAAAAAAGTATAGGGACTTCCTTGGTGGTGCAAGAATCCACCTAATTTAGGGAACATGGGTTTGATCCCTGGTCCAGGAAGATCCCACATGCCACGGAGCAACTAAGCCCGTGTGCCACAACTACTGAGCATGTGTTCTAGGGTCTGCGTGCTGCAACTAATGAGCCCGCGTGCTGCAACTACTGAAGCCCGTGCATCCTAGATCCCGTGTTCTGCAACAAGAGAAGCCACCGCAATGAGAAGCTCGTGCACCACAACAAAGAGTAGACCCTGCTCGCTGCAACTAGAGAAAGCCCGCACGCAGCAATGAAGACCCAACGCAGCCAAAAAAAAAAAAAAAAAAAGTATAAAAGCACAGCACAATAGACAAATCTAAACATTCTTCTTCCTTCTCAAGGGGCTTTGAATGGCTCCTGTATCACAACACAAATAACACAGCTGAGGGGTCAAAAAGAAAAAACCAACTTGATGGTTTACCAATATAAAGCAAGCAACCAATATGTTAGGAGCATATCTGAGGTGATCAAAGCCTTAAACTGTGAGAAATTTAGGTTGGAAGTCCAAGATCAAGGTGCCATCAGGGTGGGGTTCTGGTGAGTTCATTTTTTCTGGCTTGTAGGTGGCCGTCTTCTCATTGTGCCCTCGCGTGACCATGGAGAGAAATCTGGCGTCTCTTATTTCCAGTAACACCAGCCCTATGGACTTAGGGTCCCACCCTTATGACCTCATTTAACCTTAATTACCTCCCCAAAGGCCCTATATCCAAATATAGTCACATTGGGAGGTAGGGCTTCAACCTGTGAAGTTTCGGGGGGAGACTATTTAGTCCATAACATCTTCCCACGTATGCAAGCTCACATTTATAATTCTTGGTCTTGATAAGCCATCTGCCATAGCAACACTAAATTTCTCAAATTCCCTGAATTTCTAACATTTTTTTCTCCATGTTTTTGATCATGTTTTATTTTTGCTAAGTTCTCCCTGCTTCTCTGTCTGGCAAACCTGCAGGTCAATCTCTTTTCCCAGGCCTTCCCTTTCTGCAGGAAGAATGACTGTGTCTCATACATAACCTCTCATACGGTACAGCACTATCACATTAGACTTTAATTTATGGTAGACGCTCAATACATATTAGTATTTTTCAACAAATGGATGATACTAACATTTTTACAAAATTTCCCAATATTGCTCACTATGAAGATAGTTCTCCAGAAAGTTATATTCATGGATTATTGTTATGCATTCATTTCTTTTCCCCCCAATTTTAAGGGATATCTAAAGTAAGGGATAGGTGTTCTTGTCTCATACTTTTAGGCAAAAATTTAATTTAAAGAAATAACTAATTATAAACATTATTATTTTGAAGTCCTGTGACAGCTATGTAATTAGGAAAAATAGTTATGTTGTTTAAAATAAAGAGAAAAAAACAGGTGTGTCTGGGAAACCCAGGACTCCCTAGTGATGTGGGACTCTCTCCAGATGACATATTAATCCATTGCACCAGCCATTCAAATCTGCCTATTTTCTCTCTGGACACAAACTCCATTTGCTATCAGGCCATGGCTCCAGCGTGTGTGTGATCATGCCCTGTATTCACTGCCTAGCACCCACAGTTAATTGGAACATATTGTCCAGATAACAAAAAAATCTGGTTGCTACACGTCCCACTAATAAAAGGAATTGTCCAGTGGCCTTGATAACATCTCACTTTTCTCATAATAATTTAACTGATCCTTTACCTACATGGATGATAATATTATTGCCTGAAATAGGCAGCCTGAGCTTAGAAAATTTCAATATTAGCTGTGTAGCCTCAGGCAAATTTATTACCCTGTGGTTGTCTCCTCATCTGTAAACAGGGACCAATGGTAGGACCCACCTCTCAGGATCGCTGGCAAGATTAAATGAATACATGTAAAATACTCAGAATAGTGCCTGAGATTTAGTAAACACTCAAATGTTAGTTATTATATTTACTATTATTAAAGTATCACTTAGTTGAAATTAGTCCTACTTAAGTATACTCCATTAAATGAGCTTTTAGTCTCAGAATCCCGCATGGACATCAAAGATTACAACCAACCAGGTGAGCATACTTCCATATGAGGGACGCCTTAAAATTCTGTGATCTCTTGAAAATAGAACTTTTCTACTGGTGGAGGTTTATGTACTGTCCAAACTAGATGATCTGATCCAATTGCTTTGGAACATAAAATGAGTAAAGTTAAAACAAAAAATGGGGATGGGTAGAGAAAGCTGTGCAGAAAACCAAAACCATTCAACCCTGAGTCAGTTATTGCTCCTTTCAAGTTGAAGATAATTTTAACAATGCTATTAGGATTTAAGTTTCTTTAGAAACGACAGTATATAACCATTTCTTAACCCATACACAGTGATGTCACATTTCTAGAAGTACAAGTTATATATAAATAAATTCTATGAATACTAGGATGTTAATTTTCAAGACCTGTAACTGGGGTCTTTTTCATGGGTATGATCTTGAAGCCTGCAAACTTCCTTGACCATCACCTTGGGAACCGTTCTTGGCTTCTAGGTCCAGTTCAGCAGTGATTTGGTGAGATGTCTGTGACAATCACTGTAGACAGAACTTATCTTTTCTTCTTCCTCCTCTGTCTGTATTGACAAAACAATGTTATCAAATAGTTTTACTGGGATGCTCACAAGAACTTGGGAACACTGTACTTCAGCCTAAGTGTCAGCAGAATTCCACGACTTTCCCACTACAATTAATGACTACTTGCTCCTTCCAAGCATTCAAGTTAAATTTGGGGAGTCAACCTTCATTACTTCTATGCTCACACCTCAGATCCGGTTTATCAGAAATACTGTGGCTCTACAGAAACCCATTACACTGTATAACCTCTTCTACTCCTGATCTAAGCCATCATAACATTTCACCTTGAATTGTTGCAGTACTCTTTTTAACTCCTCTCCTAGCTTCCACCCTTGCCCACCTTATGGTCTTGTCTCAACACAGTAGCCAATATGATCCTTTTAAAAGTTGTATCAGGCTACTCTTTTGTTCAAAACCTTTGAGTGGCTCCCTATCTTGCTCAGAGGAAAAGCTAAGTGTTCTACAAAAAGCCTGTATAATCCTGAGCTTCTCGCTTCTTCACCGCCTTCCTCACTTATCCCCTCTTCCCTCCTCTGTCGACCTCCCTCTGCCACGAATACTCTTCCTCCCTTTCCCTTTTCACTCAACTGTCACCTCAGTGAGGCTTATCCCATCCTATTTAAACTTGCACAGGCCCACACACACCCAAGCATTTCCTATCCCATACTGTGCTTTTCTCCAGAGCATTTATCACCGTCTACTACAGAAGCTCCTGAAGTGTGATTCCCATGCCACGTGACACTGATGCTGGGCATCCAGGCACACTTCTGGCGAATCTTCCTCCCAGACTCTCAATCTTTCCGATGGGAGTGGGGCTAAACCACTCAGACTCGAGGGACCACCAGATTACAAGAAGTGTTTTGTAAAGTGTTTCTTAAAACTCAGAAGGCTGGGCCCCACTCTTGGAATTTCTGATTGGGTAGGACTGGGGTAGGGACTGAGATTTACATTTCTAACAATTACATGTTCAAAACCACTGGTTGAATAGAATATATGATATATTTTTTATTAAGTTTGTCCATTTCCTCCCCATTAGAATAAACTATGAGGCAGGGATTTTTTTTTCTTGTCTTCTGCTCTTTCCTCATGCAAAGGACAATACTAGGCACATAGTAGCTGCTCAATAAATACATGTTGACTGACTAAATGAAAACTATTTACCCTAGTGTTACATCAGAAAAATTCTAACTTTCTCCTGTCAGATTTTATATGCAGAAGTACAAAGCTAAAAAATCTTTATAGTTCAATCCCTTCATGCAAGAAAGCATTTTAACGTAATGGGCCACAGAAACAACTGGGATTTCCTGATAGTCAGGAAACAAATGATTAACAATTTGCATTATTATTGTAATATTAATGTTAATAACAATAAACATTTATGGAATGCTACTACTTGCTGAGCACTTCATGTGTAGTACCTTAGTGCTCAAAACAAACTCTGAGGTGGCTAGTGGTGTCACCTCCATTTTACAGGTAAGGGGTGTTACATCACAGCTCACTTCTCAGTGGACTCCGTGGTTTCCACAGCATCTTCTCCCCTCCATGTGCTCTCCCAACTGGGAGCAACAGGTAGGGTGTGAAATGAGAGGTGACAGTTTTCTTCCTAGTGGCCAGACATGTTAGGATTTGAATTAAAATTTGCTGAACTGTATTTTACATTTACCTTTTATAAAATGAAAGATCACCCTAGTCATTTTTCTATTTCAATAAACATCTATAGAACTATATCAGAGTCCTGGAATTCCAGATGCCAATGTTGAACCCTGCAAATGTTTTAAGAATTCAGCTGTGAAAGATATGAAAATGTTTTTCAGGAGGCATGTTTTTGGGGGGCTTGTTTTTGCAATAATTTAGAACAGTTTATTCTGTCAATATTCATTCTATTGAACTCTATATAAATAACATTACACTTATGCAAAGAAAAATAGAAAGACATAAGAGATTATGAGATAATGATTCATTTCCTTTCAAACAGACTGTCAGAACAGGGGTCAGCAAACTTTTCCTTAAAGGACCAAGTAGTACATATTTTAGACTTGCAGGCCATATAATTCTGCCATCGTGGAAAGCAACCAAACGCAAAACATAAATAAATGGCTATTATTTGGTTTCAATAAAACTTTATTTACACAAATGGCCAGACCATGGACCATAGTTTGCTGACTCCTATGTTAAAAGATTCCCAATATTAGTGGAATAAATGAAATGGACCAGATAATTTCAGGTAAATCTGCCAAATTTCTCTCTCTTTATATTCTTATAACTAAAAATAATGACTTTAGAAAAGTGACAATTTTAGCATGCAAAACAGACATTTGGCTCTGTGATAAACTGAATTAGTTAAAAGAATCCTTGTATTTATTTTTTAAACAGCACAAATGCAGGTGACATAGGAAGTCCATAATTCCCACATAACTTATAAACTTAACAACTGAGAGTCTATGTTTTTATAATCTTCTGCATCATTCATAACTATTCACTCTATGGAATCCATTCCATAGCAGCAGAGGAGAACCTTAACTCAAAGCACCAAGTTTCCAGGCATTATTACAAATGTCTTGTTTTCATTCTCTAACACATGCAGTCAAACTGCCTAGGAAGCAAATACCAATTCACCTTAAGCGTAAATGAAAAAGGGAAAACAGTTGAGCAACCAACATTACTCTTACGTCTAAAACTGATTCTACCTCTTTACCTTATTACATTTCCTTCCATGAACATTTTAACTTTTAATGTAGCTATATTTAATATGAATATAAATTGAAATTTGAACATAATCTCTTTCAGATTCAACTAACAGTTTAGGATGTTCGTATCTGTTTCAGAAGTCCTGAGGAAAACAAAAACATTTCTAGACTATTCTGGCAATCTTTATTAAAAGTTAAATTTAGAATTTTATAGCAAAGTAATATGGTGTTTGTCCAAATTATAGATTAAAAAATTCCTTAATTTATGTAGATTAAGATACAAAGCTAATTCCTAATACATTTTATAGAAGTGTGTTCTCATTTTTTGAACAAGCAGGGTTCAAATGGGCATTTTTAGGACCTTGCTCACATCAGCCCTATACACCCAGAGACTACTGAATCCACTAAATGGACAATGAAAACTGGTTGAGGCTGCTGATGAATGCTTCAACAGGAATCTGATACACAGACACAGATTCCATTGTTATAGTCAATGGAACTGAAGTCTTCCTTAAAATATGCTCCTGATAGGCTGAAGATAGAGTAGTGGACTGTTAGTTCTTTAAGCCAAAAATGCATGGATGTTGTACAAAGGCTTCATTCTCTGCCTGTAGTCAGTAACTTGAGGGCCTTCTGTAGATTCTGCACTGCAGTGCTGACATCTTCATATTGCAAAGCACTGCCAGCATATTTGCAGTATTTCTGAGCTCTAGCAAAGTCCTCTGGTGTTAGTCGGATATCTCCTAAGAGAAATACAGAGTAATTAAGATATTTATAAAGAATATAGGAAGTGTTCTTTCAGGCTAGGTACGTGCTTATATTCAAGATTACAGAAAATGTTTAATGCTATATTAAAAATGAAGGTTTTTTCCCCCAATCCCCAGTTGTATTTGAATAAAGTTTCTTTATGCTTTTAAATTTTTAAATTACTAACATAAACCATACAGATGTCAATACATAACAACTTATATGAGCAAGATTTTCCTACCAGAAGTCATAAACTGGAAGCCTTTATATTTTGGCAAACTAACTGCAAAAAAATTATATTCTGTATAAAACAAGGAAAATTGCTTTGGTGTGTATGTTAGAATTGCTGAGACTCTCTTTTCATGGAACAATAAATACACACAGACTAAACCATTCAACCCTCATTTGAACTAGAATATAAATATAACTAAAAAAAAATTAAATAACAAACTTTATGTTAAAAAATTACATAAGTCATCTTTTTTTAAGCATGAAAATAGTTTGCATTTTTGTGCTGTCCATATACAAAACTCTAAGGTTTAACTAAGATATATCATTACACTACACAATTTTTAAACATGTAAACAACCCTTACCAATTATTTGTCCACAATTTTTTCCAGCAAGTTTTCTAATTACACATATGATTGATATGGATAAACCCAACTAAATAATTTGGGCAAAAAAAACACACTGAAAACATTTCATTTAATCTAAGATTTGAATATACTTGAATATATATTTCTAAAGGTGAAATTAAAACTGACTTTATGTCTTACCTTTGGAAATAAATACAATTTTCTTTAGAAATTTTTATGCGGATTCTAAGGAGAACTGGTCAGAAGGCTGGGGGCATACAATATAACGAAAAGAATCATATTTCGATTCTGTTTCTAAATGAACATATATTTTGATCCTATTTATAAGCTTGTAGTTATAAATATAATTACTTTTTTTAGTTGCTTTTAACTTTGCCAGATAGTACAGCATTAAATGAAAACTTTGACATTCCCTAGGCAAGGACTTGAAATTATGTAGCAATTCCAGGTACTCTGATACTAAATTCTTATCCAAATTATTACATTCTAAAAACTTGCAAAAAAGAATACTGAAACAATGTATCCTAAAGTTTCTAGCCCAGTGTAAGTGCTGAATAACTTCAACAAAGGAATATAAAAAAACTGTCTGTACTTTAAATTCTTTCCCACATTTTAAAAGGAATAAAAGTTCACACAGAATTAAACATTAATTAAATTTCAGATTTTAAGATAATGCACTTATACATCTACATATAGTAACTAGCCCAGTGTGTTACACATAACAAGCCTTCAAATATTTGTTGAATTAATATTATTAAAGCTTATATTAAGAGTTGGTCCTTACTGTTGTGAATCAGAGATTACACATTCCAATTTTAACAGAACTTATTTTAATTTCCCTGAATTCTGGTCTTGCCTACATGTAAGAAATACAAATGAATAAACTAGTAAAATGTAATTATATATTTAAAAAACAAAAAACAGTTTCTCCACAGTTCTATTTTTAGTATTTTAGTGACTTGGCATTTGTTACCCATTAAACCTAAAAAACAATTGTCCTGCAGTTCTTTGGACAATTTAGTCAGGCACACTTCTGCTTATTTTTTTTTTACTGAAAGATTCATCAATGTTTTTTCAAAGTATATTGAGAGGCTCTAGTCACCTAGATGTATACTATTATCTAGGTGAGTGAGACATATTATCTAGGTGAGTGAGACATCTATGAAAATTAAGTTTACCTTAATACTACTCATTTTGTGCTTTAATAGTCTATTCTTCTATCTCCAGGCAACATTTAAATATGTAAGACATCTATCCAGAATTTACTGGACTTGCTGGAGGAAAGCCCTAATGCTCAGGACTAATTTTATTTTTTACAGCATCAGCTTTAACACTGTTTTGCTGACATATCACTTATTTATTAATAAGATAAAAATGTGTATAATAGTAAGAACTCTGTTACTATATTTTAGTTTTTATAAACTAAACTTATCTACTAGTGATAAAACTATTTTAAAGCACAAATATTGCATTTTTTTCATGGAATAACAATTTCAATATTTATAAAATGTGAATAAAATATCTTAGAAAACTATAATTACAGATACATAATATATAGCTTACAGCATGTATGACAAATTATGTAACTATCTTATAAAATGTAATAACTAGATGATAAGAACCAACTTAGATTTAGATGCAAAATGTAATTTACAGATTTATACAGATGTTAAGATTTTTACTAATTAAATAAATATATAAACATTTATAAGTAAATATATATTTATGTAGAATATATAAAAATATTCTATATAAATATGTAATATAAATATATAAAGAACTTAAAAAGCCATGTCAAATAGTTACTTCTGCTATTCTGTAATATTTCAAGCTTTCTTTCCTTTTAAAATATTATCTATGTCATTAATAATAAAATGCATGAATTAAAATTTTAAATTAAATAAAAATGAAATCTGCTTCCTAGTTAGGATTCTTTTAACTTAGCATTTAAAAACTAAATAGAGAAAGTGAAAAAGACATAACAAAGGAAAACACATTTCAGGAAGAGAACAACTTCAATTTCAGTTTATCTGATTTTATATTCAAAATAGTAACTATTACTTAATGCACCTAAATGAAAGCTGTTTTTTTTTTCTATCATTAAAATTTACCAGAAGCCATAATCAGAACCAGAGAGAGCACACTGTGGACCTAAAAGGTGTTTGAAGAATTAGGGGGAAAAAAAAAAAAAAAAAAAGCAAGATCACATACAGCTAATCCAACCATAAAAAAAAAAAAAAAGAACTAGAGAAGTTGTCTAATTTAATATAATATCTCTTTTTTGAAATCTGTGCTTATAAGTTCCAGATGCCTTCAAGAAGACTGTCTTTATCACAGAGCTGCTTCTCCCCTTCATAGGGAAGGACAAGAACCGGGCAGAGGAGAGGTAGAGCCATCAGTTAAGTTCTCTATTCCGGGGGAAAGAGCCTGGGTCAGCACTGGATCAAAGGTAACATTATTTGGTATAAAGAGAAATCCCTGCATGCTCAGTTGCTAGAAGCATCCATTTTCAAGGTTGATTTATCTAACCTTGACAGAATATAGAATACTTAATTGTAAATATTTCCGAAATGGGTCTTTAGAGATTTTTTCCTACTTAACTAGAAATTCACGTGAAGGACCCTGGATAATCTGATCCTAGTGTACTCAATTATCCTCTGACTTGAATGGAAAGCATAGGCAAAATCATATGGGAATCAGCTGATTCCCTGAAGTAACTCTTGGAGGTAAATATAAGGTACAGTATTGATCCCTTAAATCCAGGCATCGCCAGGACACATCACTTAATAATGGCAACAGCAATAGTAATGATAAGAGGCAGAATATTATTATGTCACGAACCATGCTAAATATTTTTCATATATTCCATTTAATTTTTAAAAAACCTTTTAAGAGGTAAGTTGTTATTTGCACTCTAATACTATCAGGTATACCCAAGTTAAAAAAGTAAATGCTGTACTTCAAATACCTGCCTTCCCAATTCCATTCTCCTCTTCAGAGTGAGCCACAAATTCATTATGAAAGTATTTAACCTTTTTTAACATGTACACAGTATTCCATAGGACAGATGGACCATAATTTCTCATTAACAGACATTTAAAATTGTTTTCTACTAATACAAGTGATGCTGAAATAAAATATCCTTGTAAATACATTTTGTGCTCATGTCTAAATATTTCTCTAAGATAGATTCCCTAAAGTGGAATAGCTGAGTCAAAAAAACATCTGCAATTCTGACAGTGACAGAATGCTACTGAAGAAGGCTTTACCAATTTATATTCCCACCAACAGCATACAAGTCATTCCCTATGTTTATTTCTGGTTTTTTTTTTTTTCCTATTGAGTTAAGTTTTATTTATTTATTTGCAGGAGCTGTTTATGTATGCTCTGAACAGTAATTCTTTATTTTTTTAAGTATTGATTTCCTCCTGGTCTATTAGTTGCATTTTAACAATATAATG
The DNA here is from genome assembly GCF_949752795.1 of Hyperoodon ampullatus. NCBI lineage: Eukaryota > Metazoa > Chordata > Mammalia > Artiodactyla > Ziphiidae > Hyperoodon > Hyperoodon ampullatus. The sequence goes on along the minus strand of NC_136925.1, from coordinate 67,345,236 downwards.
GGGAGAGGAAATCTTTTGCTGTATGCAATTTATTACTTTTCATTAGTCCAACCTGTTAAGATACAACCAAATGAGATACAGGAATTGGGGGATAGTATCTAATATATATTTTTTCTAACATCAGTTTTGATGTTTTGTTTTTCTTGCCGCACTGATCCAAATGCCACTTTTGTCATTATTTTAATTCCCATACTGTGTGGCCTGATTTCTGGATTCTTTATTCTGTTTCACTGTTCTGTCTATTTCTGCTTCATATATTTTTCACATCATATTTTAGGGAGAGCTTTTACAGGTACATGGGACTGTAGAGAGGAATCTGGAAAACAAGTTTAACAGAGGAATATAGCATTTGCTGGGCAGGTTATCTGTCTACTAATAGACATTTTCCACTATGTTCTTGGGTAATTTGCTAGTTTATTATAGTTTCTTTACTCTTCTTACCTTAGCACTATGTTCCCCCATGAAACATACACATACTCTTTTTTTTTTTTTTTTTTTGCGGTACGCGGGCCTCTCACTGTTGTGGCCTCTCCTGTTGCGGAGCACAGGCTCCGGACGCACAGGCTCAGCGGCCATGGCTCACGGGCCTACCCGCTCCGCGGCACGTGGGATCTTCCCGGACCGGGGCATGAACCCGTATCCCCTGCATCGGCAGGCGGACTCTCAACCACTGCGCCACAAGGGAAGCCCCATACACATACTCTTAAACTAGGCCTTTCAGGATTCAAAGGCCATTGCAGCTCTTGATTTTAGGTTTTATAACTTATTTGCTTTTAATAAAACCAGGAAAAGTAGAATAAACTTAACGTAACTCATACACTTAAACAAGTCATCTACCTTGCCCCTCCCCACTTCACATTTGAATTATTTCTATTTTTTGTTTTCTCTAGGTTACTTCCCTAACCCCAGTTGATAAGCTTATACCACCATTTCTTGATTTATCAGTTTTTAGGCTTTATCTACTGACACTCTGCTATGAAAGGTAAAGAATTTATCTCACTTTCCTCCTCTCCTGCCCTATCTCCTTCTAAATTTATTAGTGCTTTTAAATTTCTTAGTTGCTTACTTTTGTCTTCTATTTCTCATTCCATCAACTCTAGAAAAAAATCACAACATTTCACTTCTGGACACTTGTCCTAATAACAGCTTTCTTTTATTCCACCTTTCAACTTCCAGAAATATCTCTCTACCTTCACTTGTCAGTGCTGATTTATATTCTGCCCTGAATAAAGTATTCTGTTTGTGATAAGCCTATGCCATTGCAAGGAGAATGTTCTTTGTGTCCAAGTCAAACAAAATCCCTTTTCTTATATTTCATAATTCTATTATTGCTCAAAATCATGGCATATTTCAGTTTGCTTCTTACTTGAAACTACTTGTACGATTTAAAATGTTTTCTTGGATCTTTTCGTTCTTGGGAAAGGAATTCTACAGCTTCTTATCTATTTCTTTCCCATTCTACAGCTTCTTATTCTATGTATTGCATAGAATCTGCTTGATTTTTCTTAAAGGAGGGGAGCTCTGATTTTCTGTTCTAATTTTAGAGCAATTGTTTTTCAAGCCTATGGAAAAGCTGTCAATGGAATTTTTTTCTTTAGGTGACCTAAGATTAATTTCACCATTTCTTATATCTCATATTTCTTTTCTTGGTTATCATTCTTTTCTTGATGGAGTAACTTCTGATAACTTCCTTAGAAATGGTGTACAGTAGGCAAAACTTCAGAATCCTTAAATATTTAATAATATTTATTTTGCCTTCACACCTGACAGTTTGGTTGGGTAAAGAATTCCAGGGTTCTAGTTCTAGATGGTAGACTAAGCATATATAATTGACTATTTTTCCTTCTGAAACTATATTAAAACGATAAGGTAAAACAAAAGGAAATAAAATTCTAAAACTGAAGGAAAAGCAGAGAAGAGAAAAGAGTGTAAAAACTGGAAAGGATAATTGACAAGAGATTTAAAGAAACTTCTAGAAAAGTAGAAATTAAGTGAAGGTATGCTGTTAGATAAAACAGTATCCAGAAAAATCCCAACTCAGAACATGTAATATAGGAGGCAACTGGGGAGCCTATCCAGAGAAACTTCAGAGAGGGTCCAGCTGTATGAGGAGTGGGACTGGGGGGATCTTTACTGAGTCAGTCTAAAACAATTATCTGCACTAGTTTCACATCCTTCCCCCCCTCTATCAACCTCTGCATACCTGTACACCCTCAGCCTTAATGGCTTCCCATCTCTCACATGAGACCTTAGGCAAAAAAAGATAGAGAATGTCTCTCCAAAATTGTGGAATTAACTTCCTGGACAGAGCTAGGACTGACAAGGCATGTGTGGTACACCCTTTGCCATCCACCTCCAAGAAAAGATCTCCTCATCCATGGCTGAGATGCAGGAGGAAGCTGAATGGCCTGTTCCCACTCACAGGGGAGAACAGAAAAATCAAGTGGGAAACAGACCTGCAGACATAGTATCTGGGGAAATTCAATAACATCTACTGAAAATAACCAATCAACATCTTCATTCTAAATATAAAAGGACTAATCTCAGCAGACATATGAAGAAAACTCTGAATAAGAATGACCAAATTAAACAAACAGAACAATCAAGTGGGGGGAAAAAAAAGAAGTTGAAAAGATTAAAAAAAAAAAGAGAAAATGCCTTTGGATTTAGGTATTTTTGATAATAAGAAACCATCTTGGTTTACTGGAGAATCTAGTGAATAAAGGCATTCAAAGAAATGTGTTTCAAATTACCTAGACATTCAAATACACTGCACTCCTAAGATAAAAGTACAAAACAACGCCCCCAAACAGCAGAAACACTATATCTCATAAAACAGCTGACTTACCCTGGGAAACTGTATTGAAAAGTGCAGGATCAATGGCCGGAATAGTCTGTGGAGTAGGCTGGATAGTGTTACTTGCTACACCTGCAAATCAGAAAACCATAAATGGGTATAAAAGTGTTACACCTCTCAATTACATTCTAGGAAAGCGCTCAAAGGATCATGGAGGAATTTCATTACTTCACTTAATTACTTTCTTGAAACCTTAATGAACTGAAATTTGATATACTTATTTGATGGTGGAGGCTGCTACAGGAAATATGCAGAAAAATACATTTTGAGTGTTTACACACATGTATTGGCCACACATTTCTTATTATGTATTTTGCATTTTCTATCATGTCTAATACTTCAAGTTGCTTCTCAAGTAAAGCTTACCTAATATCTGTAGAAGTAACAGACTCCCTTCCTACCTTTTAATTTCTTAAATAAATAATTAATTTGGGGGATAAGGTGGGATATAATTATGATTTAGTTTAACTAATGGGATGAGTCCCATTTCATCACTATGAATGAAATTATAAATTATATATTCCAGTTTTCCAGTTTACATGTTTTTAAGATAATATTTTTATATATCCAATAAGCAATTAGTTTTGACTTCCTATTAGAACTTGTCATGTCTGTCATATTCAGTGGATAACTAGCATTCTTGACTAATATTAAGTAATATACTAGAGTTGAAGATTATTAATCATCTAAAAAATTAACACAAATTGTTGAAACTTCCCAAAAGAGACTTAGGTGATTCAATTAACAAGAAAGCAAATGAACAGGAAAAGTTGATTGCTCTTGATTAATGGACTCAAATAGAAAACAGGATTCTTCTGTCCTAAGCTAAGAGGTTAAATCTGAACAGGCAATCTGTAGTAAAGGTAAAGTAGGATAGACACTAGGACAAGAAGACAGGAACAGAAGAGAGGAAGAAAACAAATTGTGAAGTTTTCAGGGTCACGGATACATAGCCAATGAGAGTTCTAGAGCTATGGTTTCACAAAGGTTGACTGAAGTTCTGAAATACATTCTGCAGCTATGAAGTCTTGACTGTGAAGGATCGTCTCAATCCTTATCCAAAGGAAAAAAAAATGGTTTAAATATATACTATTTTATCTCATTTAATTTTGTCTTAGGACAAACTAGTTTCACTTTACAGGTTTGGTGCTATTAATTCATGAAAATCTTACTTTTTTAACTAAAAATTGAACTAACAAAAATTTTAACAGTACAAAGGGGTATGGATGAAAAGTCAAGTACAAATTTTAAATAGTGAAAAAAAAAGAAAAAAAAAAAAGAGAGAGAGAAAAAAATGGTGAAAAGCCTGCCTCTCATTCCTATTCCAGGTCACTTGAGGGCTATCACTAGTTTTAGGATACCCTTCTATGCACATACAAACATGTGTGTGTCCAAGCCAGTGTGTGTGTGTGTGTGTGTGTGTGTGTGTGTGTGTGTGTGTGTGTGTGTGTGTGTGTGTGTGTGTGTGTGCGTGTGTGTGCGCGTGCGTAAGGAAATAAATGTACTTTGCTAAGAAATTTGTGTTCTAGCCTAAATCAAAACCCTCCGGACAAACTCCTTTCTCTATGGAGAATGCATTATTTGGTATGTATGTTTTGCCAATGGTAATATGTCTGCAAACTGTACTATTCTGTGCATTTTTCACTTAATATGCTTTAGCAATAATTCCAGATTAAATATATTTAAATCCGCCTTTTTTTTTAAGATTTTTTTTTTGATGTGGACCATTTTAAAATCTTTATTAAATTTGTTAAAATACTCCTTCTGTTTCATGTTTTGGTTTTTTGGCCGTGAGGCATGTGGGATCTTAGCTCCCCAACCAGGGATTGAACCTGCACCCCCTGCATTGCAAGGCAAAGTCTTAACCCATGGACCGCCAGGGTAGTCCCTAATCCTCCTTGTTCTTTTTAATGGCTACATAGTGTTCTATTCCATGCATGAACCACAATTTATAATGCTATCCATTACTGATGAACATTTACGTTGTTTCCAAACTTTTGTTGCTACAGCTAATACTACATGAATATTTTTATACACTGAATACATATATATGCATGAATATATTTACAGGAAAAAATTACAGAAGTATAACTGCAAAGTCAGGAGACATACAAATTTAAACTGACCAATTCAATGACTATCTTTTGCTTGATTTTTATAAATACTAACAAAATATATTAAACTGTAAAAATATGACATAATTCTCCCCACAAAACTTGAACTTTCAAAGGCACATAATTTACATAACATATATTTTTTTAAGTTAGAATGCAAGATTTGAGAGGGCTCTTGAGACTACCTGGTGAAGTCCAGTGATTTGAAGCAGCTGAGCATAAAAACACAGGTAGGTGACTATATATATTCTTCACACAGATCTTTAGAAAGGAGGATAAGTTGACAACCGTCTCACAATCTGGATATCAGTGCCATTCCTTACTAAGTAATTTGTGCTTCTGCCTAAATTAAAATTCTCCTAACAAACCCTTTTCTCTATGGAGAAGGCATACTTTCTTTGGTCAGCCTCCTGCATTAATTTTTAAATGCTTATTTGTACATCTCCAGATGATTAATTAAGTAGGTAATATTACTTAACAAGAACAAAACAGAATTTACAGAGAGATAATTTACTTATGTAGTAAAATTTTACTTGAGCGATATTAAACGAAAAACACAGGTAATCCGCATTTTATTAAGAATTCTGGTCACAGTCATTCAACCAAGACTTGAACTGACAGCACAGGCTGCTCAACACGCCTCATGCAGCAGTCAGAGATGCTGCTTCTCATTTGTTTCCATGCCCAAGGACCAAGGCCTGTGTTCTTGGCAGCCATCATGACATGTTCCCATGGGGGCCTAGCATACAGGTTCAACTAAGTGCATAAATATCTGTTAAATCAGTAAAAATGTTTTTTAGTTTATGTTATTTATTGTTTGAAATTCCCAAATCTAGCGAATTTTCCTTCTTTCTTGATTTGGAAAGATTTCAATTGTCAATTTGTGAATGGGTTGCAGCCCCCTGGACTACAGTATGTTGGAATGATGTCACCATAAAAACATTCCTGGGGGAAAGCAGAACTGTGTTAGAAATTTCTTTCTTTCTATTACTTAACATAAAGAAATGTTAACAAGTAACTTCTGGTTAATTTTTTAGCGGATGGTTGTTACACAGGCTATTTGATGAGATTAATATATATTCAAGAATTAAATGCTATATGATTTCTAATTAAGTACTAAATTGTTCTCCTGACTATGTGGTGTGGGGATTCTGAAAAGGGAGAAATGGGTGTTAGTTAGAAAACTCTAGAAGACGTTGTAAAAAGTATTAATTAAACAGAACCCTGAAGGTCAGTAGCATTTGAAGAGGCAGAGAAAGAGAAAGACATGCTAACTATGAGGAACACTGTAAGCAATGTAAGAAGATTGGGTTAAATAAACCTCAGAACAGTCATGGAAAATAGCACCGATAGAAATGGTTAGGCCAGAATATTAACCACTTTGAAAGCTGTACAGCAGAATTCAAATGCAGTACTTCTGTCACTTAAAAGAACAACAATAAAAGAGCTAAGTTTTTGATTTACTTATGAGGTGAGCTGCATTTATAATTAAAAGGCTAGCATTAATTCTAAAATAACTCTTTTAATCTATTTAGATTTATTACTGACATCTTCTTCAATATTTACAGACTGTGAAAAGCATGTTTCAAGAGAAAGAAAAACCTTAGGCTGTATTGCCTCTATCTGATATTACACAGTGGTAAAAGCACAAAGAGGTAAACACTTGGCTGTTCAAACAATCACTATCCCCACCCTCCTTGCACCCTCTGCTTTTCTGTGGAAGAACTAGAAACTGTATATTAGTACATACTATTCTTTTCAGCTATCTTAAGGATTTCCCTTTGATAAAAGTGTATCCTGGACCTTTATATGAGAGAAAGTAAATCATTCTTAAAGTGAGTAAAAGGGGAAACATCTGCTATATTTATAAACTAAAAATGTTATTTCACTTTCTATTAGGCAACTATGGACTATTTTTTTTTTTACTGTTTTAAATATAATAGAAAAAAAATCTGCCAGCAAAGAGGAGATTCCCATATCTCAAGCCAACCTTAAGAGGAAAAATATTATGAGAAATGTAGGTTTTGATTTGATAGAACTTTAGTTCCTTGGAAGGGAAACAGAAGACAGGTGCCAAAAACATGAAATCCAAAAGTCTTGGATTCAAATTCTAGTACTGTTACTTATTAGGTATGTTTCTATGTGTATTTTTTTTGGGATAACTGCTTAATTTCTTTAGTTTGTTAAGTAGGGATAGCAATATCTAATAGAGCTCTGTTAGAATAAGTTTATGAAATAGCTGTGATAATTATTTAAATGCTAAGTCTATAAGAATGTACACCTGATGCCCTAAAGCAGTTCCAAGGTTTTTAGTTTTATGTCCCACTCTGAAGAACATGAGAGTGAAAAAATAAAATAAGGCTCATGCCAGATTTAAATGGATCAAAATGAACTGCTCATGCCAGAAAACTTCCTAACAGAAATAGAAGACTACCTCCTGATATCTATCTTTATGTGTGGATATTCTGAGCAGGAGTCTATTAGCTTGAACATATGAAACTACTAATATTTTATCATTTTTGTTGTACAAAAAGACACTTTGTTTGGTTCAACCTATTACAACCCTCCTACTACAAGCATATTTTCCCTCTCGTATATACATACAATATGCCTACATATAAAGTATATGTATATGGACCTATAACCACAACTCTGCCCTAAGATACACTGTCTGAGCAATACCCCTTAGCCAATCTTTTTGTAAGGTCAATGTCTTACCCTAACAGTGACACTTTTCTTGATTCACAAAATGATTTAAAGTGTTCATTAACTTGCTATTAAATACCCTTTCTTTGGCACAGAAATAGGAAGGAACATTAAAAAAAAAAGGAAGCATAACTAAGGCACGTACCAGGCACCTGTGGAGGACCATGGACACCTAAGGGGACAGGAGGAAGCCCCAGCGACTGGATAGGACGTGGGGAGTGGGGGGGGGAGTGAAGGGGGAGGGGAAGTGGATGTGGGAGGGACTGGCACCCCTGGCGGGGGGGGGGCTGGGGGAGGGGAAGGGATCCCATGACCGAAGGGGGAAACTGGGGAACCACTGGGAAGGCAGAGGATCAAAAGGGAGCGTGGCCAGGTGTCCCCTGCCCACTTGGGCCCCCAGGAACCTGCTGAGATCCTGGGCCTGATCCTCTGCCCACCAACGCCCCCTCCAGCCATGCGGGTCCTGAGGGAGCGGGAGGGAAGGAAGGGGGAGCAAAAGTAAAGGCTGGACCTCAGGAACCAGCACCCCTGAGGGGTGGCTGAGGGAGGGGAGGAGTTCCTACACCCAGTGACCCACACACGGTTAGGGGTCCCGTGGGGATGGGGGAGACCCTGGCGGGGGAAGGCAGAGGGGGCGCTCTGAGGAAAAGAAGGGAATGGGGCCAGCGCTTTCCCTGTCCACTTAGCTACCGGGGAGCCTGCTGGGCTATCGGGCCTAATCCTCTGCCCTCAGAGCCAACCTCCTGCCGTGTGGAGCCCAAGCCCCACTCCCACACCCTCACCCAGGCCCTACCTCCAAACTCCGGAACTCCACACTCCAGAGGCCCTCCTTTGTACATGCTGCCTCTCGCCTTCCCTTCAGGTCCTAAGCAGAGGCCCCGTCCCCAGGGCCTTTTCCAGCTGGGTACTGAGCAGAGGCCCCGCCCCACGCTCAAATGTCACCCCCCACCCGCCTAGGCCCCACCCCACCCTAAACCCCACCCCTGCCTAAGTTCCACCCCCGCCTAAATTCTGCCCCATACAAAGCCTTTTTTTTTTTTCCCTCTTTTAGATTGGGGTTCTATTTTACCGTGTGGATTCACTGTTGTTGATTCATTTACATTTCTATTTTTCCTAATAAAGCTTTAATTTTTCTAAATTTATTTTATTCTTTATAGTTTGTTATTGTTCTCTCCCTTTGGCTTGTTCCCCCCCACCCCCCTTTTTTTTCTTTCTTTCTTTTTTTTTTTTTTGCTGTGCCACGCAGCTTGCCGGATCTTCACTCCCAGGCTGGAGGTCAGGCCCCAGCTCCTGTGGTGGGAGCTCCAAGTCCAACCCACTGGACTAACAGAGAACCTCAGATCCCAGGGAATATTAATCGGAGTAAGGCCTCCCAGAGGTCCTCCTCTCAGCACCAAGACCCAGCTCTATCCAACTGCCTGCAAACTCCAGTGCTGGATGCCTCAGGCCGAACAACCAGTAAGACAGGAATAAAGCCCCACCCATCAAAAAAATTTTTTTAATTGGAAACGACAAAAAAATATGTTACAGATGAAGAAGCAAGGTAAAAACCTACAAGACCAAATAAATGAAGATGATTAGGCAACCTACCTGAAAAAGAATTCATAGTAATCATAGTAAACATGACCCAAAATCTGGGAAACAGAACGGAGAAAATACAAGAAACATTTAACAAGGATCTAGAAGAACTAAAGAGCAAACAAACAGTGATGAACAACACAATAACTGAAATTGAAAATACTCTAGAAGGAATGAATAGCAGAATAACTGAGGCAGAAGAACGGATAAGTGAGCTGGAAGATAAAATGGTGGAAATAACTGCCAGGGAGCAGAATAAAGAAAAAAGAATGAAGAGAATTCAGGACAGTCTCAGAGACCTCTGGGACAAAATTAAATGTATCAACATTCGAATTATAGGGGTCCCAGAAGAAGAGAAAAAGAAATGGTCTGAGAAAATATTTGAAGAGATTATACTCAAAAACTTCCCTAACATAGGAAAGGAGATAGTCATTCAAATCCAGGAAGTGCAAAGAGTGCCATATATGATAAACCCAAAGAGAAACATGTCAGACACATATTACTCAAACTATCAAAAATTAAATACAAAGAAAAAAATATGAAAAGCAGAAAGAGAAAAGCAACAAATAACATACAAGGGAATCCCCATACAGTTAACAGCTGATCTTTCAGCAGAAACTCTGCAAGCCAGAAGGGTGTGGCAGGACATATTTAGAGTGAAGAAAGGGAAAAACCTACAACCAAGGTTACTCTATCCAGCAAGGATCTCATTCAGATTCGATGGAGAAATTAAAACCTTTACAGAAAGCAAAAGGTAAGAGAATTCAGCACCACCAAACCAGCTTTACAACAAATGCTAAAGGAACTTCTCTAGGCAGGAAACACAAGAGAAGGAAAAGGCCTACAATAACAAACCCACCCAAATTAAGAAAATGGGAACAGTAACATACATATCGATAATTACCTTAAATTGAAATGGATTAAATGCTCCAACCAAAAGACACAGACTGGCTCAATGAATACAAAAACAAGACCCGTATATATGCTGTCTACAAGAGACCCATTTCAGACCTAGGGAACATACAGACAGAAAGTGAGGGGATGGAAAAAGATATTCCATGCAAATGGAAATCAAAAGAAAGCTGGAGTAGCAATTCTCATATCACACAAAATAGACTTTAAAATAAAGACTATTACAAGAGACAAAGAAGGACACTGCATAATGATCAAGGGATCAATCCAAGAAGAAGATATAACAATGGTAAATATTTATGCACCCAACATAGGAGCACCTCAATACATAAGGCAAATGCTAACAGCCATAAAAGGGGAAATCAACAGGAACACAATAATAGTAGGGGACTTTAACACACCACTTTCACCAATGGACAGATCATCCAAAATGAAAATAAGGAAACACAAGCTTTAAATGACACATTAAACAAGATGGACTTAACTGATATTTATAGGACATTCCATCCAAAAGCAACAGAATACACTTTCTTCTCAAGTGCTCATGGAACATTCTCCAGGATAGACCATATCTTGGGTCACAAATCAAGCCTTGGTAAATATAAGAAAATTGAAATCATATCAGGTATCTTTTCCGACCACAATGCTAGAAGACTAGATATCAATTAGAGGAAAAAAATCTGTAAAAAATACAAACACATGGAGGCTAAACAATACACTACTCAATAACCAAGAGATCACTGAAGAAATCAAAGAGGAAATGAAAAAATACCTAGAAACGAATGACAAAGAAAACACAACCACCCAAAACCTATGGGATGCAGCAAAAGCAGTTCTCAGAGGGAAGTCAATAGAAATACAATCCTACCTCAAAACAAGAAAAATCTCAAATAAACAACCTAAAGCAATTAGAGAAAGAAGGACAAAAAAAACCCAAAGTTAGCAGAAGGAAAGAAATCATAAAGATCAGATCAGAAATAAATAAAAAAGAAATGAAGAAAACAATAGCAAAGATCAATAAAACTAAACCCTGGTTCTTTGAGAAGACAAACAAAATTGATAAACCATTAGCCAGACTCATCAAGAAAAAAAGGGAGAAGACTCAAATCAACAGAATTAGAAATGAAAAAGGAGAAGTAACAACTGACACTGTAGAAATACAGAGGATCATGAGAGATTACTACAAGCAATTATATGCCCATAAAATGGACAACCTGGAAGAAATAGACAAATTCTTAGAAAAGCGCAACCTTCCAAGACTGAACCAGGAAGAGATAGAAAATATAAACAGACCAATCACAAGCACTGAAGTTGAAACTGTGATTAAAAATCTTCCAACAAACAAAACTCCAGGACCAGATGGCTTCACAGGTGAATTCTATCAAACATTTAGAGAAGGGCTAACACCTATGCTTCTCAAACTCTTCCAAAATATAGCAGAGAGAGGAACGCTCCCAAACTCATTCTATGAGGCCACCATCACCCTGAAACCAAAACCAGACAAAGATGTCACACAAAAAAGAAAATTACAGACCAATATCACTGATGAACATAGATGCAAAAATGGAAATAAAAACAAAACTAAACAAATGGGACCTAATGAAATTTAAAAGCTTTTGTACAGCAAAGGAAACCATAAACAAGACAAAGACAACCCTCACAATGGGAGAAAATATTTGCAAACAAAGCAAATGACAAAGGATTAATCTCCAAAATATACATGCAGCTCATGCAGCTCAATATCAAAAAAACAATCAACCCAATCCAAAAATGGGCAGAAGACCTAAACAGACATTTCTCCAAAGAAGATATACAGATTGCCAACAAACACATGAAAGGATGCTCAACATCACTATCATTAGAGAAATGCAAATCAAAACCACAATGAGGTATCACCTCACACCGGTCAGAATGGCCATCATCAAAAAATCTACAAACAATAAATGCTGGAGAGGTGTGGAGAAAAGGAAACCCTCTTGCACTGTTGGTGGGAATGTAAATTGATAAAGCCTCTATGGAGAACAGTATGGAGGTTCCTTAAAAAACTACAAATAGAACTACCATACGACCCAGCAATCCCACTATTGGTCTATACCCTGAGAAAACCATAATTCAAAAAGAGTCATGTATCACAATGTTCATTGCAGCACTATTTACTATAGCCAGGACACGGAAGCAACCTAAGTGTCCATCGACAGATGAATGGATAAAGAAAATGTGGCACATATATACACTGGAATATTACTCAGCCATAAAAAGAAACGAAATTGAGTTATTTGTAGTGAGGTGGATGGACCCTGAGTCTGTCATACAGAGTGAAGTGAGAAAGAGAAAAATAAATACCGTATGTTAATACATATATATGGAATCTAAGAAAAAAATAATGGTTCTGATGAACCTAGGGGCAGGAAAGGAATAAAGATGTGGATGTAGAGAACAAACTTGAGGACACAGGGAGAGGGAAGGGTAAGCTGGGCCAAAGTGAGAGAGCAGCACTGACATATATGCACTACCAAACGTAAAGCAGGTAGCTAGTGGGAAGCAGCCTCATAGCACAGGGAGATCACCAAGGTGCTTTGTGACCACCTAGAGGGGTGGGATAGGGAGGGTGGGAGGGAGACGCAAGAGGGAGGGGATATGGGGATGTATATATATACATATAGCTGATTCACTTTGTTATACAGCAGAAGTTAACACAACATTGTAAAGCAATTATACTCCAATGAAGATGTTAAAAAAAAAGATAACCAACAAGGGCCTACTGTATAGCAAAAGAAACTCTACTCAATATTCTGTAATAAAATATATGGGAAAAGAAAAAGGAAAAAAAAAAGGAAAGGGAAGCTAATTTGCTGAACACTGATTTTGTGTTAGGAATAGTAGTCAATTTTCATACTTCTTCCCTTTTAATGAAACAACTATGAGAAGTATGATTAATTTCATTTTAAAAGAGGGAAAAACCTCAGTCAGAAACTGAGTAACAGTTGAGTTTGTGGTTTAGCAAGGAGTAGAAACTAATAACTAATACTATGTGACTCCCAAGTGTATTTTATTCTCACTTCACCCTTCTGTAAGGATGCTTGTGTTGGAGGCTCTTGGTCAGTTTTTAAATTTACTACCAATAGTATAACTTGAGCAGTATTTATCAAAGGCAAATACATCTAAATATGTAGCTGGTTTTGCTTACTTCATTTTACCCTGGAAATACTGAATATTCCCAAAAGATAATAAAATATTAAAAACAGTGTTCCATGAAATTTTACTTACAAAACTAATGGAAATTGGCCTATTAATTCCATCACATAGACCTTAAAGCAATGAAAAGTCAGGCAGGGTAAAATATACAGAATGATGATACTAAAGAGATCAGTGTTAAAATTATCATGTTCATCAACATGCTTACAAAAATGTTTGCATTATTTGTAGATGATATGAAGTTGAAAGCTTTAAAATAGGAGGAAAGAAACTAATCATAATTGCTGCTACAAGGGTCAAAACAGAAAACTCTTAAATGTTGTTCAACTCATGCAAAATAACCTAAATGGTTTGGGTAAACTGAGGCTGAAAATTTGAAAGTCAATGAAGTAATGGTGAATAACCGCAATAGTAGAAATCAAGGCACAAAGACAACTTTTATTCTATTAATTAAATATTTTGAAATATATAGGTTACTACCATAGATTACCCTTATGCTGAGATAAAAGTTTAAAAACAATTTTTGGAAAAAAAATTACAACTAATTAAATTTAAGATTTATTTAAACTATGGTTTTAAATGCGCCTCTATTTGGAAGTAAGGGTGATACTCTGTCAACAATACAAGTAAACAAGAGTATCTGAAACTTTCAAAAGTTTATCTTATGACACTGACTTATCCCTGGAGACTAGTTTTGTCAGATCTTTTTTCTATGAAAACACAGACATATAGTACTAATTTATTCAAAGATAGCAGGCATCACTTCTGTGGTTTATTTTTAGACACGTTTGTAATATTAAAAAACCAACCAAACAAACCCCAACCCCCCTCCTTTCACTTGTCTGTGAATCCACTGCTATTGAGATTCTGTGCCTCAAAGCTTGCTCCTTCATCAATAATACCCATGTTGAGGGCGGAGACAGGGTCCTAAGGGAATAAGTCAAGAAAAATGAATCTTGCGATCACAGTGGGAACCTGACAGACACATCCTATAATAAGCCCCACTCACCTCAGTGCTATTCTTGAACAGTGAAGGGGAAAGAAAGGGAGGTGAAGAAAAAGAAAACAGCTACACACACGAAAAGCACAGGAACTTTACTAATAAAACATAAGGTCAATAGTAATCAATTGCACATAAATATATTTTGTCATTTCTTAAAAAATTAAAATACAACTAATATTAAAACTTCAACAAAAAGGATGTAATTTTTTGGTGGGTTCAAGTGGAACTTAAAAGATCTTATCATGCTTTAGGACCATCATTATGAGACACACATACGAGAAGTGCAGTTGTTATTTATGAAAGGAGAGTTCACACTCGTTAAGCTTCAACTTCCTACCTGTGCTATGAGGCACTTCTGCTGGGGTATTAGCTGGAGCGTGGGCACCGGGAGGAATCTGTATTCCAGTATAGCTGCTCGATGGCATGTTGCTTGGGTCATACGTTGAAGATGAAGACTGAGGTGGCTGACTGGGCAGAGAGGCTGTTCCAGCGTCTTCATTTTCCTCAACATCTATTATATAATATACATGCAATGTTAAATGAGGTCCACACAGTCCCTGATTCATGGGGTTTTTGTACGATGGTGCAAAAGTGATAGGAACTCAGTAGAAACCACACTTTGAACTTTGATCTTTTCCCAGGCTAGCGATATGCAGTATAGTACTCTCTGTGATGCTGGGCAGCTGCAGCCACAGCTCCCAGTTAGCCACGCAATCACAAGAGTAAAAAACCGATACACTTATAACCATTTTGTTTTTCACTTTCAGTACACTATTCAGTAAATTACATGAGATATTCAACACTTTATTATAAAACAGGCTTTGTGTTAGATGACTTTGCCCAACTGTGGGCTACTGTAAGTGTTCTGAGCACTTTTAAGGTAGGCTAGGCTAAGCTATGATGTTCAGTAGGGTAGGTGTATTAAATATATTTTCAAATTATATTTCAAATTTAAGATGGGTTATCAGGATATAACCCCATTGTAAGTTGAGGAAGATCTGTATTTTGAAATAGAAATGCCAAATATTCTTATTTTGCTATACGGACGTGACAGACATTTGAATGTAATTCTATTTAATGCAATTGATAAGCAGCTTCTCTTAAAATAATTGTTTTAATTTTTTTCCTTTTCTTAAAACACTTAGTTGTGCCTGGCAGTATGATCAACATTTCTTTAAATTAATACTTTCCAACTCTGTAACATCTTTGCATATATTATATTTTTCTTAAAAATAAATTTTCTTTAAACCCATTCTTTAAATTTATGAAAAATGGAGGACATTTTTGGCAAAACATGTCACATTTATGCTCTCCATAAGAACTTTACTCTCTGACAGCTGTCTTTTACTCAATATTTATTGTTTACTAGCTATTAAATGATTACCTGTGTGTTGTTCAACAAATTAATAAACAAAAACAAAGGAATAAAATTTCACATTGAGCTGTCTATGTAGAAAGAAGTAATAAGGGAGCCACTTTTGGGAATTTTACTAAGTAAAGTTGTAGATGTAAGTATACTTTATATATATATCATTTTCTCCCATATTAGAGAACTCTAACACTAATACACCCTGGGAAGGAAAAAACAAACAAACAAACAAACAAAAAAACCCCCAACACTTTTTAAAGACACTGGCAAGTGATCAAAAGCTGGTAGAAATTAAAGTGAAGATGGCCCTTGAGAGAGGAAATCTCACCAGGTAAAGTCTGCTTTCATGCGGTTTTTCACCTGAGGGCACCCAAAAGTCTATGCAAAAGAAAGAGTTGCAGAGAAGTGAGCCTTGAAATGTGTGTACGAACTTCAACTAAATACCCATATGGCCCTGAACTATGCACGCACACTCAGGGAAGATTCTAAGGGGCCTGAAGAAAGCAACAGCCTTAAAGCTGAAAGAAAAGAGGGGCAGTGTTTGAGTTCAGGCAAGTTAACCGTCTGCTAGAACAAGAATCAAGACTTTGCAGAGGAAGATAACTGAATGCAAAGCTACAAGATGTTATCAATAATAAAAATTATTAGAAATATGGGGGCGGGGGGGGGAGAAAATGTGACCAGAGTCAGTAGAAAAGGAGAGCCTATAGAAAAAGACCCCAGGGCTTCCTTGGTGGCACAGTGGTTGAGAGTCCGCCTGCTGATGAAGGGGACGCGGGTTCGTGCCCCGGTCCGGGAGGATCCCACATGCCGCGGAGTGGCTGGGCCCGTGCGCCATGGCCGCTGAGCCTACGCATCTGGAGCCCGTGCTCCGCAACGGGAGAGGCCACGGCAGTGAGAGGCCCGCGTACCGCGATGAGAGGAAAAAAAAAAAAAAAAAAAAAAAAAAGACCCCAGCATGCCCCAGATACTGAAATTAGCAGAAAATAACTTTAAAGCAGGTACTATAAATGCATTCAAGGCCACAGAGAAAAATGTAGTCATAATGAATGAAAGAAGAAAAATTCACCAGAGAAAAGAAAACTGTAAGAGGGAACAGAAGCAGATGGGACTAAGAGAAAACAAATGGCTAAAACAGTAGGCTTAAATATAGTAATTACATGAAATGTAAATGGCTAAACACTATTTTGAAGGCTGATGTTGAAAGACTGAAAAATAAAAGACACACTTATGTGCTTTAAGACTCAGATACGTTTAAACTGAAAGGATGAAAATACATACCATATAAATATCAAGAGGCAAAAGCTGAAAGTGGCTAATTTCAGTAACAGACAAAACAGAATTCATGTCAAGGAATATGAGCAGAGATATAATTGGATGTTTCATAATGATAAAAAGGTTAGGTCAATTTAAAAAAAAAGCAATTGTAGGGCTTCCCTGGTGGTGCAGTGGTTAAGAATCCACCTGCCAATGCAGGGGACACAGGTTCGAGCCCTGGTCCGGGAAGATCCCACACGCCGCGGCGCAACTAAGCCCACACACCGCGGTGCAACTAAGCCCATGCGCCACAACTACTGAGCCTGAGCACTAGAGCCCACGAGCCAAAACTACTGAGCCTGCATGCCACACCTACTGAAGCCCACGCACCTAGAGTCCTTGCTCTGCAACAAGAGAAGCCACCACAATAAGAAGCCGGCGCAACACAATGAGCACCGCAATGAAAAGTAGCCCCCGCCCGCCACAATTAGAGAAAGCCCACGTGCAGCAATGAAGATCCAACGTAGCCAAAAATAAATAAATAAATTTACATATATATAAAAAAAGCTATTGTAAAAGTGTATGTGCCTAATAAAATAAAGTTTCTAGTGAAAAAAAGCTGACAGAACTAGTAAAATCCCCATAGTTGGAGAATAAAATATCAATTAAAATATTAATTAAAATATACCCTTATATAATTCATATTCACAGAACACCACATCTAATAACTGCAGAATACATTCTTTTCAAATGCACATGCAACATTCACCAAGACAGATAATATTTTGGGCCACGAAATAAATCTTAATGAACTTTGAAATACTGAAATCTTACAAAAAAATGTTCCCTGACCAAAACAGAATTAAATTTAGACAGCTAGAAAAGCCCAAATATTTTAAAATTAAACAGTATACTTCTAAATAATCCATTCCCCAAAAAAGAAATCACAAAGAAAATAGAAATTATTTTGAATTAAATGATATCACAATTTGTGGGATGACATTAAATCAGTGCCTAGAAGAAAACTGATAGTTTTAAATGTTTGTATTAGAAAAAAAGAGAGGCTTATTTATTTTTTCTTTGGCTACACTGCGAGGCTTGCAGGATCTTAGTTCCCTAACTAGGGGTCAAACCTTGGCCCCCGCAGTGAAGGCACTGAGTCCTAACCACTGGACTGCCAGGGAAATTCCCAAAAAAAGGCTTAAAATTTTAAAAAGTCTACATTTTCTCCTTAAGAAGCTTAAAAAAAAGGGCAAATTAAATTTCAAGTACAGAGAAGGAAAAAAATAAGAGCAAATATAAAGGAAGTAGAAAATAAGACAGAAAAAATCTTGAAGAGCATTTGTTGAAACAATAAAAAATATTGAAAATAATATGGATTAGAAAAAAAAGGAAATAGATACTACAAATATTAAGAATTAAAGAGGGCTTCTCTGGTGGCACACTGGTTGAGAGTCCGCCTGCCGATGCAGGGGACACGGGTTCGTGCCCCAGTCCGGGAAGATCCCACATGCCGCGGAGCAGCTAGGCCCATGAGCCATGGCTGCTGAGCCTGCACGTCTGGAGCCTGTGCTCTGCAACGGGAGAGGCCACAACAGTGAGAGGCCTGCGTACCGCAAAAGAAGAAGAAGAAAAAAAAAGAATTAAAGAGGTTATATCAATACCAATCCTACAGACATTAGGGGATAATGAGGACAACAAAGAAATATTAAGCCAATAAACTGGAAAACCTAAGTGAAATGTCTTCATCCTTTTAATGTCTGCAGGATCATTATCATCATGAAACAGAGACACTAACTATCAAAACTCACCCAAGAAAAAGATCATCTGAATAGGTCTATATCTATTAAAGAAACTGAATTCATAGCTATAAACATTCTTACAAAGAAAACACCTAGCCTCAATAAGTGGTGAATTCTATGTAAGAAATAATACCAATCTCATGCAAACACTTTAAGAAAACAGGAAGAAAAATCGCTGTCAACTTGTTTTCTGAAGCCAGTGTAACCTTGATTAGCAAAACTCACGAAGATTTGAACATGGTCACAAAACTCCTTAACATCAGAATCAAATCTAGCCATATATTAAAGGGATAATATACCTCATGACCAAGTGGGGTTCACCAAGGAGTGTAGGGTTGATTTAACATTTGAAAATCAATCAGTGTAACTCATATTAATAGAATGTAAGAGGAAAAACAGTATAATTTCAATAAATGCATAAAAAGTATTTAAAAAAATTTAACATCCATTTATGACAAAAGTTTTCAGCACCCTAGGAAAATAAAGGGAATCCTTCAGTATCAGAAGGGCAAAAAAACCAAACCAAAACAATGCACATATTTATCATGGCTGGTGCAACAGACAAGAAAAAGAAAGAAAAGGTATGAAGATTGGAAAAGCAGCAGCAAAACTCTCTCCTTGCAGATGAGATGATTACCTACATAGAAACTCCCAAAGAATCTACAGAACTACCATCAAGACTCAAGTCAATGTAGCAAGGTTGCAAGACATAAGATTATACAAAAATCAATTTGTATTTCATACACTAAAAGTAAACATTGGAAAATGAAATTAAAATAATTCCACTTATAAGAGAACTTTTCATTCATTTTCATAAAATACTTAATTTAACAAAAGAGGTACAAAATCTCTACTCTGAAAAATACAAAATACTGCTGATAGAAATTAACAAAGGCTTAACAAATGGAAAGATATGTTCATATATTGAAAGACTCAATTTTGTTGAGATATGAATTCTCCCTAAATTGATCTATAAATTCAATGCAATATTGATCCTAATTCCAGTAGGCTTTTTGTTAATGGAAACTGGGAAACCTATTCTAAAATTTATGTGGAAACTCAAAGGACATAGAATGGCTAAGAAAATCTTGAAAAAGAAGAGAAGAGTTGGAGGATTTAAATAGTCTGACTCCAAGATTTACTATAACAAGGTGGAAGGCAGTGTGATATTGGTACAGGCGAGAAAAATACATCAATGCCACTGAAAAGAGTTCAGAAATAAAATCACACTTACATGGTTAATGAATTTTTGACAAAGGAACTAAAGAAATTCAAGAAGGAAAGGAAAGTGTGTAACAAATGATGCTGGAATAACAGGACATCCTTATGGAGGAAAGAATCCTGATTTCCTACCTTACACCCTATGCACAAAAAATTTAAGATCTGAGGGCTTCCCTGGTGGCGCAGTGGTTGGGAGTCCGCCTGCCGGTGCAGGAGACACGGGTTCGTGCCCCAGTCTGGGAGGGTCCCGCATGCCGCGGAGCGGCTGGGCCCGTGGGCCATGGCCGCTGAGCCTGCGCGTCCGGAGCCTGTGCTCCGCAACGGGAGAGGCCGCGGCGGTGGGAGGCCCGCGTACCGCAAAAAAAAAAAAAAAAAAATTTAAGATCTAATCAAGGTCTAAAAGTAAAAGCTCAAACTAAAATCTTCTAGATTAAAAACATGAGAGAGAATTTTTGAGGTTGAGTTAGGTAAAGATTTCTTCTTTTAATTTAATTTTTATTTATTTACTTTTATATATTTTTTGGCTGCGCTGGGTCTTTGTTGCTGTGCGTGGGCTTTCTCTAGCTGCGGCGAGCGGGGACTACTCTTCGTTGTGGTTTGTGGGCTTCTCATTGCGGTGGCTTCTCTTTTGTGGAGCACGGGCTCAAGAAGCGCGGGCTTCAGTAGTTATGGCACATGGGCTTAGTTGCTCCGCGGCATGTGGGATCTTCCCGGACCAGGGATCGATCTTGTGTCCCCTACATTTGCAGGTGGATTCTTAACCACTGAGCCACCAGGGAAGTCCAGGTAAAGATTTCTTAGGACACAATAGCCATAAAATTTTAAACATTACAAATTATACTTCATCAGGATTAAAGACTCTTTGGTAATCAAAAGATAGTTAAGAAAATAAGAAGGCAAGCAACAGAACAAATATTTGGGAGTAAATATCTGCAAAACATGTATTTGACAAAGGACTTTTATTCATAATTTTAAACAACTCAATAATAAAAAGACAAACAACCCATTAAAAATGGGCAAATACATCAATATTCATAGCAGCATTATTCACAATAGCCAAAAGACAGAGACAACCAAAATACCCATCAATGAATGACTGATAACCAAAATGTGGTATATACATACAACGGAATATTATTCAGGCTTTGAAATGAAATTCCAACACATCCTACAACATGGATGAACCTGCAGGACATTATGCTAAAAGAAAGCCAGTCACAAAAGGACAGATACTGTATGATTCCACTCAGATGAGTTACCTAGAGTAGTCAATTCACGGAGGCAGAAAAGAGAAAGGTGGTTACCAGGGGCTGGGGATGGTGGGAGTAAAGGGGAGTTATTGTTTAATGGACACAGAATTTCAGTTTGAGAAGATGAAGATCATTCTGGAGATGGACGGTGGTTACAGGCTAAACAGTCTGAATGTACTTAATGACAGTCAACTGTACATTTTAAATGGTTAAAATTGTAAATTTTATAGTATATGTCTATTTTACCACAAAAAATGGGTAAAAGATTTAAACAGATACTTCATAAATATATATAAAAAGCCAATACACGCAGAGCTCAGTATCACAGTCATTGGGAAAATGTACCTTAAATCACAATGTAGAACCCTTACACATGGGTCAGAATGGCTATATTTAAACATACTACCAACAATACCAAGTGTAAGCAAGGATACAGAGCAACAGAAACTAATACACTGCTGATGAGAGTATAAATGGTACACTAACTTCAGAAAATGGTTTGTGAGTTTCTTAAAAATTAAACAGCAATTCTGCTGTAGCTATTGACCCAGAGGAATTGACAATATGCCATGTGTTCACATATAGCATGTGAAATATGTCTGAAAAATATATGTATTTCAATGTCAAGAAGCTTGATTCATCATAACCTCAAATTGTAAACAACAATGTCCACTAGCAGATGAAGTGATAAACAAATTGTGGTATCCATACAATGAAGTACTACTCAGCAGTAAGAAAGAATGTACTACTGATAAATAACACATGGGTGTATCTCACAGATATAATGCTTAGAGAAAAATGCTGGGCTCATTTGACATTATGACTCCATTTATACAAAGCTCTAGAACAGGCAAAACTAGTTTTTGGTTAAACAAACAACAAAATCATTTGCTTCTCAAGGCGGGAATAGACTGGGAAGGAGTACAAGGTAATTTCTAGGGGTAATGGAAATGTTCTATATTTAGAGAGCTGTGTGTCAAGTCACTGCATTACATATTTAAGATGCATGAGGTTTTACATTAAAAAAATAATAACTAAGCAAACAGGAAACTAATTTGTATGTTTGCTTTTTACAGTGGTATGAATTAACGATTCTGACTCTATCATGTTTTCCAGACATGAACAAATGAGTGAATAAGTTAAAGATAAGGATTTGTAGTGCTGAAGAATGAATGAATACTTTCTTGTTCTGTCTTCTGACAGGGACCAGAAGCAATGATATACCAGTAACAATGAGTACAGCTAGTGCCCAGGACTTGGCTTCTAAATATCATTCTTCACTAAAAAAGGACTCAGAGCTCTTTAAAGAAAGGCTCATTCTAGGGGCTGGGGCAAAGAAAGAACTAGATGTACTTGGAACATTCTGAAGTGTCAGAAAGCAAGGAAGGAAGTTCAAATCTCCAAGAAGGATAGGAATATATAAAAAAAGACACATAACCCAGTTTGGAAAACTCCCACTGTATGATTCTGGCACAATTTGACCATTATAATAAGAATGGATAGTACTGGGTTATAATCACTGCATATAAATTCATGATCACATACTAACATAATTAAATGAATACATATACAAATGGAGGAGACACGAAAAGCTCTTCCTTATAGTATAATGCCAATTAATACATAAGGAAGGATGGTATTAGAAAATCATCAGGAGATGCTAAACATAGTGGATAAAGTGTCATAAAAAATAGAATACTTACATGGTTTCAAAGTAACTTCCACAAACTACTTATTAATAACAAAGGAAAAAATAATTTTAAAGTGGAATGATGTAGATGATACCGATACCACACTGTATGAGTGATCAGTTAATATCACCAATATTTCAACAGAATCATACTTCCAATATGGGGTAGAGAGAAATCTATATCACTGGGGTGTATTTCTGCTAAAAATGCACAACCTTAATAGAACTATGAGGCAAAATCAGTCAAACCCAAACTGAGAGACAGTCTGCAACTAGCTTGTACTCTTCAAAAAGGTCAAGGGAAGAAACACCTAGAAAGGCTGAGGAACCATTTCAGATTAATAAGGAACTAAAGGGACATGACAACTAGATGCAGTGCATAAAGGGACATGACAACTAGATGCAGTGCATGACCCCAGGCTGGATCTTGGAGGAGGAAAAAAAAAGCTACAGAGGGCATTACTGAATCAACTAATCAAAGCTGAATGAAGTACTTTTGGAGTAAAAGAGCATATCTCCAATTTATTTTCAAATACTTCAAAAAAATTTATATATGTAAAATGATACCTTCTTGTAGAACCGTAAGCCATTTCCAAGGAGATACTGTTAAAAGTTATGACATTAACACTAGATTATGACACTTTAAGGTTTAGATTAACCATGTATTGACTTATTTTATATCTCCCATATTATCTAACCAACAATCTTAATAACAAATATTTACTGAGACTAAAAAATGTTGACGTTAACTATACCTTAGGCTTTTCCAAAAGAAGGAAACTTTAAATCACTAGAAATTTGAAAGAAACAATTACCACCTTCATTAGTTTTTATTTTTTTATTGCTGGGGTATAGGTTAATATTGATCACCTAAAAACAATATCATTTTGCAGATACTGAAATCAAGTGGATATGGAAACTTAGAGTTTGAATGTTAACAGATATCCCTTCAGTTGAGCCTAAATTTTTTTCCAGAACACTTTTTTGTACCAATCATATGGCTTCCTTAAGTATTTTCTGACAATACGGTGATATAGTACTGTTTTCAAAAATTAAGTATACTTCTTTTTTTTCTTACTCTAAATTAACTAAGGTATAGTATCTATTATTTTTTACTAGCTTTACTAGAATTCAATTCCAGAATGACAGAAAATTAGACTTTTATTAAACAATACCTTTTACATCTAGAATATCTTATACAATTAAAAAACACAAGAGAATATAATGCTACATTGAGAAAAAGAAAAATCAGTTTTAAGGAAGAGTTTTTGCATACATATTCAGATTTAATAACATCCTCTTTTAGAGCTGTAAGCCATTTCTGAGCAGACACTGTTAGATGTTATGACATCTAACATAGACGTTAGAATTACAAAGATTTGGGTTCAAATCCTAGGTTCCATTAACTAGTCATTAGAACTTGGATAAGGATGCCCAGCTACCAACAGAATTATATGGGGACTAAATTAGATAATATATGTAAAATGTCTATCACAGTGCCTAACACCTAGCATGTACTCTATAAATTATAAATATTATCATAAATTATGAAAATACTCACTTTATTAAACAATATATATTTTATAAGAAACTATACGTACATACATAAAATAGCTCTGCAGAAATTCACATGAAGGAAGACTTTTACAGATAGGCAGGATTCAGACAGGTAAAGAAAGATGAACATTTTAGGAGGGAGAAATGGTTTTAATTAAAGAGAAAAAGGTACTTTCTTGCTGTTAACTTCTATGGATGTAATAAAGGGTTTATATAGTTGTTATGGACTGAACTGTCCCCCCAAAATTCGTATGATGAAGCCGTAACCCCCAATGTGATGGTATCTGGAGACAGGGTTTTTAGAGGTAACTACAGGTTAAATGAGGTCATAAGGGAGGAGCCCTAATCCAACAGGAATGATCTGTGCCTCTCCCCCTCTTTTGCCCCCTCTCCTTGACACTCCACCATATGAGAACAGAAAGAAGGTGGTCCTCTGAAAGCCAGGAATTAGATCTTCACCAGAAACCAAACTCTGCTGGACCTTGATCTTGGATTTTCCAGCCTCCAGAACTGTGAGAAAATAAATGCCTTTTGTTTAAGCCACCCTGTCTATGGTATTTTGCTATGGCAGCCCTAGAGGACTAAGACCACAGGAGATAGGAGTAGGAAATAAAACTGGTCAGTGCCAGATCGTGGTGAGTCTTGCTTGGTAGGCTAAGGATCTTGGATCTTTTCTTTTGGAAAACTGGAAGTGACTAATGGTTTTGTAAACAGTAGGACTAACATAAAACATGCCTGATTGTGGTCAGTATTAAAGCAGCGAAGGAAGTATGTAAAACATTCCAAAATATTAAATGAAAAAGTGAGAAATAAGGTTGTAGCAATACACTTGAAAAAATCCAATTTCACCGCCATGATGTAAATAACTCCAAAACTTAACCATGTCTTAGAATAGTTAACTTTAAACAGTTAATAACAACTTAATATTACAGTATTCATGCTATAGTGTTAGTAAAAAGAACAAAGGACTTTGAGTATAATTCAACTTCTGGTTCTCCTTTTCTGTGGTTCTAAGACATTAGGCAGGCCAAAACCCAGAACCTCAATTTCCTCTTCTGTAAAACAGAAATAACATCAACTGTCTCTTGGAGATTTCTGAGGGTATGAGATACATGAAAATGATCTGCAAGCTTTAAGGCATTATATGAATGCAAGGCATTTATTATATGACTGCAAGAAGCATTCTATGTGAAAAAGGCTACCTCAAGATTAAACAAGGATATATCAGGAAGTGTCCTTCAGGAATAGATAGCAAAAAATTCATTTGAAATAACGCATAAAAGCTTGCTTCTCTAGGAGAAGAGCTGCAAAAACAGTTTATACATAGTATTTATATGTAGAACTGTAGTGTTGCGTTTTTACTGAGTGGCATTATAAAATTCTAAATAGTCCTCCAAATGAATGAATAAATAAACCAACCAACCAGATGTAGAACAGTGTGTGTATTACCAATTGTGTGAAAAAAAGTGAGGGTATATATTCCTATTTACTAGTAATTTATAAAAAATAATCTCTGTAAAAATACACAAAACACTAAAACATTTACTTATTTGGGTTTCAGTAGAATCTGGGAAGATAAAGGGTGTGGTGGAAAGGAGAATTTCACTTCTTATTTCTTATATACTGTATAAATTTTTAACCATGTGAAAGTATTACCTGCCCCCCTCCCCAAAAAACCCACCTCAGGTATATACAAAATAAATTCAGTATTCTTTGTAGTTTGGAAACATTTTACAGATTAAAAAAGGATTGCCTGTCCCACGTAGGAAAGAAATATGATTAGAGGCCGGAGACAGAGCAGTTGACACAGACAGATATTAGAACAGTTTGGCCTTAATTTTTCACTTGTCCCTAAGTTTATAATTTTACACGTGATTTTGGACCTGATGAAGGAAACAAAATTGTATCACTCCTTCTAAAAACTCTGAATAATCATATATTGAGCAATTATGATTCTACTAAATCATTTTACTTAGATAAATACATACCATTATCTTCTTCAACCCCAACAGGCCCTGCTTGAGGAGTCTCTCCATTCTTTAAACAATTGTGAATATATGTTGCCTTCCACCTTGCATACTTTCTGTGTTTCACATTCTAAAAGAAATATTTTTATGTCAATGTTAGACTGCAGTAAAAAAGTCAAATAAAAGTATACATTATGATGACCTACATCATACTTCTGTGATAAAACCTATTTTTGCACGGTACGGCTCTGACATATTCTGGCAATCTCCCCACCTTATCACGGGATTCTACCAACTGCCTAGGGCTTGACAGACTTCATGAAAAGCCATCTTCCTCAAGACACATAACTAGTTCTCTTTTGTGGTTTTATGTTTCAGAAGAGGTCTACAAAGGAACTATAGGAGTGCCCTTTCAGCAAAACTTGCAACTTTCATGCACAGGACAGAAATAGGCTAAATTGAATTTAAAATTAAACATAAAATAACAACATACTAAACGATTTTCACTAAAGAGGGAAAAATTAATCTGTACAAATATATGAAAACAAACAAACAAAAAACTAAGATGCTGTAGTGGTTACAGCAAACACATGAACATTAGACTGACAGCTACGCAAACTTGACCTTTTAACTTATGTTATTTACCAGCTCTAAATCTCAGTTACCTCGGTTCTAAAAAGGGGAAAATAATACATCACTGGGTTGCTGTAAAGAGAAATGGAAAATCAGTGAAGAATCTGCTAGTTGCCTCTTCTTCTTTCCTGACTTAAAATTTACGCTACATGCTATAGAATAAGACAAAAATTTGCTTTAAAAATACAAGAGTAAAATCTGTTAGAATTTAGGATGGACTACTGATTTTCAGTTTATATTTTCATTTGACCTTTATTGTAATCATGGACCAGTGGCACTGCTAACACCTGGGAGCTTGTTAGAAATGCAGACTCTTCTATAGCCCACTCCAGACTTACTGACCCACAGTCTGCACTGCATCAAGACCCCCCAGGTGATCTGTATGCACATTAAAGTTGGAGAGAACACATGACTTTATTATGTTGAAAACAACTGTAATTTGCCTTTTGTAAAGATCCACTAAGTCATCAATAACTACAAGTACTGCATACAGTCCAAATACTTATTTGAGTATTCTGTAATGTGAGATTCTCTACATACTACTATAGATAAGTAGTACAATATACAGAAACCTAAAGAAAAAGTAACCCTTCAAATTACTGAATTTGTATAGTTAACTTCTCTTCTCTTCTAAAACAATCCTCTCATATATTCCATTTTTTAAAAAGTTCCATACATTGATTCTCATTTTCTTCCAGGTACAATTATATTTTGCTCCACTTCCCCTTACCTGGTCCTTACCACAAGCTTGAAATTTAGGCAGGTCATGTTTTACTCACAGTAAGGCTCTGAGACATTAGAAGACTGACTCAATGTAAATATAGATTAACCTGGCATTCAAGGCCTTCTACATTGTGGCCATGGCTTCAGTCTCATTTCCTACCATTTCCCTCAATCCAGCTGGGATTCTGCCTCACCTGCAGTCTTTCTCGTGCTATTCTCTTTGTCTCATACGGTTTCCTCTTCTGCCAAAAGTCTCCTCTTCTCTTAGGTTCAGTTCAAATGTTTATTCCCATATGAGCTACCCTGACTCCCAGCAAGTCAACAGCTATATATCATTTACTCAAGTCAGGCACCATGCTAAGTGCTAGAGGTAATGGGATGAACAAGTTAGGCATGAGTTTTGGAGTCCAATGTGAAAGCCAGGCAATAACTTCCATCACTAAATGTGACACCTGTATTATCTGAAGTCCATAATATTTTCTTCATCTTTTTCTCTTAGGATTCTATAGTCCCAACATTATAGAGATGAGGAAGTGGCATTACAAAAGTAAAATGACTTACCCCATGTCACACTAGTAATCAACCTAGCCATTCAGTTTAGGGCTGTTCTGGTAAGCTACAATTAGCAAACTGCAATTTGCAATTTAGACAGGAATGTATACAATAAGGGAAAGTGTGCTTTTTTTAAAATTATTTTTTAACACCTTTATTGGAGTAAAATTGCTTTACAATGGTGTGTTAGTTTCTGCTGTATAACAAAGGGAATCAGATATACGTATACATATATCCCCATATCCCCTCCCTCTTGCGTCTCCCTCCCACCCTCCATATCCCACCCCTCTAGGTGGTCGCAAAGCACTGAGCTGATCTCCCTGTGCTATGCGGCTGCTTCCCACTAGCTATCTATTTTACATTAGGTAGTGTATATATGTCCATGCCACTCTCTCACTTCGTCCCAGCTTACCCTTCCCCCTACCCGTGTCCTCAAGTCCATTCTCTACAACTAAGTCTTTATTCCTGCCCTGCTCCTAGGTTCTTCAGAACCAGAAAATGGGCTTTTAAATGGTACTTTAAATATAAAGAGAATCATTTTGAAAGTAAATGAATAAATTGCTTAGGAAAGTTTAAGTTACCTTCTTTTGGAGTCTTTTAAAAATGAGACAGATTTTCTTTCGTCTGAAATAATTTAACATTGTCTAACGACTTAATTGGGTAAGTCATATTGTAATGACTTTAGAAGGTTCCTTCATTCCTAATTTCATAGTATGAACAGTGTAGAGACATTTAAACCACGTTGGGTTCCTCATTAGTATGTGAAGTTTAAAAAACATTACTCTAACCTGAAATGGGTTCATTTTAATAAATACATTAAAAAAAATTTCCCCAGGGCTTCCCTGGTGGCGCAGTGGTTGAGAGTCCGCCTGCCGATGTGGGGGACACGGGTTCGTGCCCCGGTCCGGGAAGATCCCACATGCCACGGAGCAGCTGGGCCTGTGAGCCATGGCTGCTGAGCCTGCGCATCCGGAGCTTGTGCTCCGCAATGGGAGGGGCCACAACAGTGAGAGGCCCGCGTACCGCAAAAAAAAAAAACAAAAAAAAAAGAAAAAAAAAATTTCCCCAAAGCAGATAAATCAACACAACAGCTTGATTTTTATTCCACACTATTTCCAAGACACCCCTAGAAACTGGTGCTTAAATTTTGAGCAGATTTTGGCAGTTGTAACTCAAAACTAATTCACCTTTTCATTGTTTTCTTTCAAATAAAGGATGCTAAATATTAAATAATATTTGAAGAGGAGAATTTCAAGGTGTCAATATTTTTGAAATCTTTTAACTTCTTTTGGCTGATTAGACATCCTTTCTGGGAAACAGGAATTACAAAAAGAACTTTTACTTTTGTCCCTGGCCTCTATGTTCCTGTTTTGTAACTGGATTGATGAGAGTCACTGACAACTGCAAATTTTAGCCACTAAGTCAGCAGTGGTTAAATAAGAATTTTCATTTAATTTTTAAATCATTTGCACTTGCTACACTGAAGAATGACTGGCCGGCAAACACCAATCATACGTTAAAACAGGGGTTCTCAAACCTGGTGCATGTAAGAATCATATTAGGGTGTAATAAAAAAATAAATTCCTGGGACTTCCCTGGTGATCCAGTGGTTAAGACTTCACCTTCCAATGCAGGGGGTGCGGGTTTGATCCCTGGTTGGGAAGCTAAGATCCCACATGCCTCACGGCCAAAAAACCAAAACATAAAACAGAAGCAATATTGTAACAAATTCAATAAAGATTTTAAAAAAATGGTCCACATGAAAAAAAAATTCCTGGCCCAAATTACAGAAAACCTGATATAAATCATTCTCCATTAGCATACCAAAAAGCCACCTTGAAAGAGAATACTTTATTTATTTTTTATTTTTTACATCTTTATTGGAGTATAATTGCTTTACAATGGTGTGTTAGAGAATGCTTTACATTAGCTGTCTCCAATTCTTCCTCTTGAACCCATCCTAGTCAAGTTTTTATCCCTAGTATGCACTGCAACTGCTTCTGTCAAGGTTACGGATTACTTCTCTTGCTAAATCCAAAGCTTAGATGTCATCTTACTTGTCTCCATTAAGGTGGAAAGTTGAGTACTCCCTCCTCCTCGCAACTCCCTTTTCACTTGCTTTCCTGGTTATCAAGGTCTTCTGGTTTTGCCTCACTGGGTGTTCCTTTTCAGACCTTCACAGTGATTCTTTCTCATCTCCAGGGTGGGGAGTGCCACAGACTTCAGTTCTTAGACTTCTCGTCTTGTTTTCAACACTTTACCTTGACGACCTCTTCCAGTCTAACGGCTTTAAGTACTGTGCGGTCAACTCCCAAATGCTCAGACCTCTCTTCTGAACTTCAGGATGTATACATTCAACTCAGCATTTCACTTGTACATCTGATAGCTCAAAACATCCAGAGTTCAAAACCGATTTCAGATCTTCCCGCTACTCAATTCGTTCCTCCACGTCAGTAAATGTCTTGTAGTTGTTCAAGCCCTAACCTTTGAAGTCATTTTTGAGCCCTCTATTTCTCTCATATTCTACCAATGAATCTTAAATTCTGTCAGTTCTACATTCAAAATGTATCCAGTTTCTCACCATGTCTTCTATTGCAATTTCTGGTCTGAGCCACCACTGCCCTCACTTTGATTATTAATAATATACTAACGGTGCCCCTATTTCCACCCTTGTCCATTATAATGCAAGTAATAACACTTTAAAGATAGCAGTCAAATCCTGTCAACTCTATTTGAACTCCCCTACCCCACCGTCACCTGCCAGCATTTTCCTCACTCTAGATTCAGCCACGTTGTATTCCTTGCTATGTCTTGAACTTCAACAGGTAACTGTGCTGTTCACAAATCTTTGCACTTTCTCTTGTCTCTTCCTGGAACATCTGTATGATTCACTCCCTTACTTCTTCAGGGCTTTGCTAAAATGTTGCCTTCTTAGTGAGACATTCCCCAGATACCTTATTTAAATTGACCTTCCTATCCCTACCATGGGATCCCTACCATGATATTTATCATGACATACTATACATTTTATGTGTTTATTTGCTTATTGTCTGTCTTCACCAGAGGAATGTGATTACCACAAGGGCAGGGATTTAATCCACTGCTGTATTACTACTGCCTAGAACAGTGTTTAGCATGTAGTAGACATTAACAAATATTTGGTGAATGAATGAATGGACAGTAGATTCTGGAATCCTTTTTTTTTTTTTTACATCAAGTACCACAAACGATTCTGAAGCTGGCTGTCCTAGAACAGCACTAAGAAAAACACTGAACTGGAGTGAAACACTTTTTGCTAACGAATAAATGTGAACATTAAACTTCAGTACACAGTTTCACTTAAGCTTGCAGGGAGGGGTCAGTGGATAGGGTGAAGGGTGTCCTTGAAACCCCCTGAATTATATGAAAAAAAAGCAATACACATATGCATGGGAGAGAAGCCACAGCTTTCATAACATTTCAAAGTAATTAGTAACACAAAAGAAAATAAGAATCTCTAAGTTGGTGGTAACATCACAGATAACACATTTATACTCTTAGGACCTCAATTCTCCCAAGTATATTACACAAACAACAAGGGCTCTATATAACTCCCAGGAACACTGGACATAGCACAATGAGAAACACTTTAAAAATACATATTCAACAAACTTACTATCATGATTCAAATATTAAAGTGTTATCACAAATAACATGTATTTCCTGGAGACTTATTCAAAATTTTTATACCTTTATATTTTTCAAAGCAACTAGAATTTTATAAAACAAATTTTAAAAATGAGAGTAAAACTGTACCAAAAAGTCTTAACTATAATACACAAATACTTAAATTTACTCTATTTTTATAATATTTGAAAGGTACACTCCAATTAGCTGAAAGATATCCAAAGAAGGTATGAACATTAACTATTTAAAACTTAATCCACCAGGGCAAGAAAAGAAGCCAATGCTATCTTTTGGGGGGAAAAAATATACATATATAGTTTTGTGAAGGAACTTTATATAATTTCATCAAGCTTGGACAAAAGTTTTAAAACTAGTACACGGTACATTTCACTCAGATCACCCAATTGTTTACATTTTGTATTATCAATCTACTTATATATGCATGGACTTACTATGCACATATTAATATGTAAAATGTTTACTGCATTTTTTTCTGTACCAATTAAGAGTAAGTTGGAAGTCACTCTGCCCCCTTACCCTTTCATTAATCATTTTTTAAGATCAAGGACAATCTCACACACAATCGTTATTAAAATCAGGAAATTTAACACTTACACAAGAATACTGTTTGATCCACAGTCCCAGTAAATTCTGTCAATTGGCCCAATGATGTCCTTGGTAGTTCCTCCCCTGGGTCTATTTAACTTAAAAAGCATACATTATTTAGCTGTCATTATCTTTTTAGCCCTTAATCTGGAACAGCCTTTGTTAGTGTTTCTTGACCTTGACATTTCAGTTTGGATTTGTCTGATGTTTCCTCATGATTAGGTTCAGATTATGCATTTTCCACAGGATTTGCACTGAAGTGATATTTGCCTTTCTCACTTCATCTTATTAGGAGCCACATAATATCAGCTGGTCCTAATATTGCTTGTGTTAGGTTTGACAAGTTGGTTAAAGTGGTGTCAGACAGGTTTTTCCATTACTGGCTTACTATTTTCCCCTTTAAAATTAATAAGCAATCTGAGGGGAGACATTTAGAGACTAATGTAAATATCCTGCTCGTCACCAAATTTTCTGCCCACTAGTTTTAAATCCCATTAATGATTTCCAACTTCATTGTCATTTCTCTATTTATTAGTTAGAACGCTACTGTAAGGAGCTTTCTCCGTCCTTCCATTATTTATTTATTCATTCATTTATTTATTCCATTGTATGTTTCAGTAGGAACCAATGAATTCTTATTTTATTCAATGCATTACCTATTAATATCATTCATATTTCGATAGTCAAACTGTCCCTGATGCTGACAGTGGGAACCCTTTCAAGTTGGCTTCTGGATCCTTCTGACATGTTCCTGTGATTATGTGAACCATTTCTTTATTTTCTGGCACAGTAAGAAGGTCCAGCTTCATTTAGTACTTTCCCTTACCCAGCCCTAGATACCCAGCCCTATAAGAGTCCTGGTTCCTTTTATAGATGAGGGGTATTTAGAACCCAAAATCAGGCACTAGAGGTGCTCACTGTTACTGATGCATCATTGCTTCTAGGTTCTTTCAGTACAGAGATATAGGAACTATGTTTTATGTGCATGTGTACACACACCTATGTATATACGCTGTATATACAAATACATGCATATACTGTATATGCACACATTTATAGTATACATACATACTGTTTATAGAAATATATCTATTTTGCCTTATTTGTATATTTAAAAGCATGAGTTAATATGGACATCTCCAACTCCAATCCAACACTATAATACAATCTAGTCTTCTCCCACCCTCCACTGTAACTTCTTTCCCCAGAAGTGAGAAATCTGGCTCCCTCAATATATTTACTCATTTGCACAATCCTCGAATATAGAGTACGCAGTTTTAGAATTGCCAACTAATATCATCAAGAAAAACTAAACCTACAAACAACAGTTCAATATTTAACTTTTTTTGCAGTAAAACTGATATACCTTGAGATGTATAAATCTTAAGTGTATAGTTTGAGTTTTGACAAAAAGATCTACCTGTGTAAAACATACTCCTATCAACATACAACATTTCTAGTTCCCCAGGAAGCTCCTTTATATCCCTTTCCGGATCAATTTCCCCTTGCCATACACCAAAAAACTCCTAATTTTCTTCACTAGAATCAAGTTGTCTACTGTAGTACTTTATGAAGGGAATCATATAGTTTGTATTCTTTTGGGTCTTTTTTTGCTCAACATGTCTACAAAATTGATCCATGTTTTAGGGTATATCAGTAGCCTCTTTTTATACCTTAGTAACAGCACAATTTATTTATCAGTTCCTCTGCTGGTGGACATCTGGGCTGTTTACACAGCTTTGGGATATCATGAATAAAGTTGCTATGAGCACTCCTGAACAAGTCTTTTCTGGACATATGTTTTCATTTCTCTTGGAAAAACACCAAGGAATTGCTGGGTAAAAAGGTAGGTGTATGTTTAACTTTATAAAAATCTGCCAAATCTCTTCCCAAACTGGTTATGACATCTAACATTTTCACCAAGTGATGTACGAAAGCTCTTGTTTTCACACATTCTAGCCAATATTTGATGTGGGCAGTCTTTATTCATTTTAGATAATTTTACTGCTTTTAAACTATTTATCCTACAAATGACTGAGAGGGGGGTGTTAAAATCTCCAACCACTATTATGACTTTTTTTCTGTATTTTCTTTTATTTTTATCACGTTTTGTTTCATAAAGTTTAAAACTGCTATTAGGTACATAGACATTTATAACTGTGGTAACTTCTTAATGAACTGTAATATCTTCTTGATAACAAAATGTCCCATTTTACCTCTGGTAAAACATCATCTTAAAGTTTACTTTATCTAATATTAATATGGACACCTCAGATTTTGCTAACTTAGTATTTGCATTGAATATTTTTTCATCTTTTCATTGTCAAAATATCTGTGTCTCTGTATTTAAAGGATGTCTCTTATAAATAGTATACAGTTAGGACTTGCTTTCTACTTTTAAATTGGAGTGTTACTCCATTTACATTTATAGTATGCACTGATACAGCTGTATGTAGGCCTAAAATTTGCTATTTGTTTTATATTAGTCTTATCTGCTTCTGTTTCTCTCTGTTCCCTTTCCCTGCCTTTTTTTGGGGGTGGTTTACCAAATATATATGTATAGTTACAATAAGTTTTATTTAAATGGCATACATATTTTTTTAAAGAAACGAATAAAAGAGGAAATATATAGTTTTTAATGTATTTACTTACACACTGTATCAGTGTACTTTATTCCTTCCTATAAATCCAAGTTGTCATCTGGTATCATTTTCTTTCAGCCTGAAAAACCTCCTTTCTGCTGTTCTTTAGTTCTTTAGATCTTTAGTGCAGATCTGCTAGTAATGAACTAACTTATCTAAAAATGTCTTTTATTTTACCTTCATTATTTGAAGGGTAGCTTTGCTCTACAGAGAAATCTGAGCTGTCAGGTTCTTTTGCTTGTTTGCTTTTTCTTTCAGTACTTTAAATATGCCAATTTCATTATCTTCTTGCCACAACTTTTTTAAAAAATGAGAAGCCATCCATCCTTCAAAGCATTGTTACCTTGTGCGTACTGTGTCGTTTCCCAAGACAGCTCCTTCAAGATTTCCTCTTCCATCACTGAACTTTACTGGTTGGACTATCACAACCAGTAAATGCTCTCAGGTATGGTTTTTTTGCATTTATTTTACTTGAGGTTCACTGAGCTTCTTGGCTCCATAACTGTTTTTTTCACCCAATTTAGAAAATCTATGGTCATTTCTTCAACATTTTCTTTCTAGTCTCTTTTGTGGGACTCCAATTGTACATGCTGGACCTCCAAATATAGTAGTAATAATACATAATATGCCTATTTCTGAATAAATTTATCTTAATATATAAGATTGAGTAGATGAGGATAGTTTCCATTAAAATTTTCATGTATTTTACGTGGATGTCCTCTCTAAATACAGGATATTAGAACATTATCCATCAACTAATAAAAGCAAAATTAATGTTTTTTAAGCGTTTACTATATGCTAGGTACTTTGTTAAAGGCTTTACATGTATTTTCTCATTTAAAATCCAAAACACCTTGAAGAAGTAGCTGTTACAATTTTCTTCATCTTACAGATGTGGGAACAGGGTTACATAAGTCAAATAACTTACCCAGGGTCACACAGTTATGAAGTGGCATATGGGATTTTGAGGCCAATGCCTGCAGTATTCTGAACCACATTATACTAACATTGCAAGCAAAAATACTTCATTCATTTACAACTATTTGAAGATCATGTACAAGACACTGTTCTTGGCAATTATTATACAAAAATGAATACAAGATACATGAAATTCCTACTCTAATAAGACAGGCAATACTACCCTCATATCTTTCTATTTATTATTACAATTACTAAGAATGAGACCTTCAGTGTACAGTGAGAGCATGAAAACTTAAGGTATGGTGTATGTACAAAACACAATTTTGTAAGTAGATGAATTTCTCCTGATCTACCATGGTTTTCTAGGCTAGCAAGAAGATATTGCTTAATTCTGAACCTTACAGTGCAAATGGATACCTTAAATAGACTACCTCCTTTGCAGACAGCTATTCATGTACATTATTATTCCAGTTATATTGCAGCCCTGTTTTTCGAGTAGGGAGAGTCCCTGATTGAGATACAAACAGGATTCTCTGGGAGCTCCCATAGAGGGATGTAGATCAGTGCCAATCAAAATATGGTCCCAGAACCAGAGCTGGCCTGCAAACTGTTTACCACTTTTGTGACAAGACAGTACAGAAATTGAGAGCATTTGGGAAACTTATAGCAAATTAGGCTTGTACTTTATATGTCTTTTTAAGGTTTTATTTTTCTAGTTAATCATTATTTATATTTTACAAAACAATCAGCTTGCAACAGAATGGGAATTAAAAAGAAAAAAATGCTAGACCTTTATCACACAGAGTTTGTTAATACTGTTCTGGGCCATAGCATCTGGGGACAAGGAACTTTTATTTTCTGATTCTGTTTTCTCACTGTAATTCAGGGTTGTGAAAGTGAAACAAGATATATCTAAAGTGTCTAAGCACAGTGCCAGGCAAATGGTAGGATTGGATCGCGTCACTGTATTTTATCATTACTACACCATATATCATCATACTCAGTTATTCTGCTTCCCTTTCCAAGTTGGAACACAAACCTTGTGAGGGCAGGAAAACATACCATATTCATTTGATTCCCCCAAATTAGCAGAAACTCAACAGATAAAGGCAAAATGGTATCTGCTCCTCAAACACTGCTAGAAGTGAAATGGATCTAAAATATGATAAAAGAAAGCCTATCAATACTGGCCATAAGTAGTTAACACAAGATGTTAAAGTAGAAAAATAACCTATATATATATTTTGAACATCGCTTGCTTTAAAATACAAAATTAAAAATTAAAAAAAATAATTAAAAAAACCCAAAAATCTTAAGTCAACACATTTATAGTGTAACATTCATAAAGTTAAGATCCTAAATGAGTTGAGAGAATGGAGAAATGCATATAAGGGCTAGAATAATGGAGCTAAGACCCGAAGAGAAGGTAAGACTTAGACAAACCAGGCTAAAAATCCAAAGTTTACAACAGTGAGAGCTGAGTGCAGGAGGTAAGCAGAATGGTCTGACAAACATACAATGGGACTGGTAAGAAGTAGCACAAGAAGGAGTCTGGACTTCCAAAGCCAGGAAAGGAAAAGTCCCTGTTAGGTTCTTCAATAAAACAATGACAGCGGAGAATAGGTTCCAGGGTAAAAGAGCCTAAAATAGGAAAATTAATTAGGTAAACTGCAGTAGTGTAGCTTGTGAACCAACGACCTTTAAAAAAAATGGCTGGAAAGTTAAATAAAAGGAATTTAACTAGAAGACTCAACATCTTTACGTACAAATGCCATAAGAAGGCCCCAGATGTTCGTCTTGCTCCCTCCCTACACTGACAGCCCCTACATTGCCATGTCATGTTTCTTCTCCTTTCTTCCTACTAGAAATTAGTGCTTGGCTGTCATAATTTCTGGTGGCTCTACTTTTCGTTATCATTTATATAACTTAAATGGGTAATTTTTCATCCCTCCTTTTGGAGCTTCTAATCTAAAACTATTTTTGCTTCTCTCCTTTTCTTTTTCTGTCTGCTTTTTCATCTTTGCTTTTTATTCTCCTTTTCCCATCTCTTCTTGCATGCTTGGAACATATAATCATAGACTGGTAGAGCTGCAAAGGACCTCAGAGATCTGCTTGACTAGGCTTCCCATTTTACAGAAGAAAAACCAAGTCCTGAGACGTAAAATGACCTCTTGCTTTGGAGTTTAGGCTTGGCGCTGACAACCACCGTTGCTGTTCTTTTAAATAAATTTTCAGGACTGACAGGAAAAAACCACACCATTTTTTAAACTTTAAAAAATATAATTTAAAAAACCCCATTATCTTGATTATAAAGACGATAAAATTAAAAGATAATTTTAAAATACACAAATAAAAACTATAAGATAATTATAATGCCTTTCCCTTCTTCATTTTCTGTTATTGTAGACTTTAATGTTTCTCATACAGCATTCTTTGAGAAGCAAGGGAAACAACTCTTTGAAGAAAGTTCCAGCTTTATTAAAAAGCTATGGGATATTATGCAGGTAATAACACCACCACATTTCCTTTATAAATGAACAAATAAGAAACAGCAATTCCTGAAATATACCTACAGGAGTATATACTTTAAAAAAAAAATCTCCCTACCTGAAATCCTTAAACTTATTCTTTTCCCACCTTTCTGTTTCCTGTCTTTGTCTCTGCTAGTGTTTTCAAAGTATAGGATGAAACTAAAGTGAAAGTGGAAAGGAGGGAATGAGTTACAATGCTTTGAGTAACCAGTTATACCCAGCTTATAAAACATGTCATGTTTTTAATAGTTATTGTGAAATAAGAAATGTTCTGCTAGTTTGTGTCTTGTTTTAGGCATAGAGTGCTTAAATCACAAGTAAAGAAATACAAGCCTTAGATTTCCTCAGACAACAATGAGGACCTACCAGAGAGGGTTGATGCCGATGACACTTTGCTTATCTGTTTTGGTAGGAGCTGCGAAAGTCACAGCTAGAGTGTATTCCTCCCTATTCCACTCAAGTGGAGCATTATTTAAAGTTATGACATTTTA
Organism: Hyperoodon ampullatus; assembly: GCF_949752795.1. Lineage (NCBI taxonomy): Eukaryota > Metazoa > Chordata > Mammalia > Artiodactyla > Ziphiidae > Hyperoodon > Hyperoodon ampullatus. The sequence goes on along the minus strand of NC_136925.1, from coordinate 67,305,993 downwards.
AATCATTATTTTGAAAAATGTGTATCTCAGTGATCATGATGAATATGCCACTTCTAGAAATGGAAAATGATGGAACAAAAGCCAGCATTAAAATTAAGGGAAAATAGAATTTGAAACTAGGCTGATCAAACTGCCTGGCTGGGGGATTATGTTATTGGTGTATGAACAGTCTTGCCAGTATTTCACTTTCCTTGCCGGCTGCCTTTATTTAGTCAACCTTAGTTCAATGGCCAAAAACCAGTTCACTAGTTATATAAGGATAAGATCACTGTATAATAATGGATATGAGAAATGTCAGTATTGTATGCCCAACAAATTATAACTTTTGATATATACAACTTTCACTGGATGTATAAACTTTGCATGTTATAACAAACATATGTAAGTTAGTGAAGAGCACCCACATATAATTACACACTAAACGTGTGTACATACATCTTCTAATTTAAAATGCAGGATTTACATAAAGGCCCAAAGAATAAACCTCAGCCCAATCAAATAATTATAAGGACGTCCTTTCCATGCTGGCCTTACAATGCCTAATTTCTTTTTTCCATACCATTTTAGACCCCTCCTGCTCTCTGGATCCCTTAACCACCAACACAGATGCTATTTCCTACTTTAATGCCAATGCAAGGCAGAAAAACTTAGGTAGCAGGTTGGGTGACTAGACAGGGAAAGAAAAGAGTGTAAACATTTTGGAAAAATGTCTCTTTCACTCTTGGGCTACATGTAGTCTTTAGTATCCTCAGTATCTAAACATCTCTCCCCCAACTCCTTTTGAAGCCCTCGCATTTGTCCCATTAAGAGTCCTCGCCTTAGCTACTATGTTCAAATAACTAAGAAAGCTGTTCTTTGTTAAGGATACCTATATGTAAACTTAGATTTTTTTTCCTTCTGAAATGCAGATGAATGACATGTTAATTATGTGTGGAGGTATTTATGTGTCCCTTAAGTAAAACAAAAACAAACAAAACCAAACCTACATTACTCACTTAAGACTTCTGGACATTTTGTTCTTTTTCCTGTATCTATTACTTTACCTTTTATCTGGGTTCCCCACTGTTAGCAGTTATAACTTAAAAGAACTGTGTGCTTGCTTCTGAGATATGTGGGCAAAAGCAGCTCCTCTAAGTAAGAAGTAGGAGAGGCAAGAAAAGCCACCTCAGAAGTATCTGGCAAACTTATCTGCTACTGTGCCTTATCATGACCTTCTCTTCTGGTATCTTACATTTCTATCCACTTCTCTAATTGTGTTTCTTTATTGACTTCTTCCTCTAGCCTTTTAAATACAGGTGTTTATCAGGATGTTTACCTGACCATCTTCTCTTTCTTTCAAAACTATCTTCTTACCTGAGGGTTTGTCTAATCTCCTAACTTGAACTTTCATCTCTATTTTGCATATTTCTTGTCTTTTTCTTTCCAAGTGTCTTGTGGTGATTTATTTTTGTAGGCTATACCTGCACCTCACACTTTACAATTTAAGTCTAAACATATTATTTTTCCTCAGGTCAACGACAACCCACTTTGTACGAAGTTCCACAGTAATCATTAACTAGTTCTTTTGCCAAATGACTTGTAGTTCTTTCCTACCCCAGTTCATTCTATAGAGTCTTATCATACCAAGCACCCCAAAGCATAATTCTTTATTCAATAAATCCCCTAATTGAAGATGCCAGGCCTTTTATCATCTGTCTGATCTGGCTTATGACTTACTTTTCTAATCTGGTCTCATTATTCTCCTTCAGCCACCTGGTACTCGCCAAAACCCAACTACCTATCTACAGTTTTCCATAATGTCATGATTAAATCACCTCTAGGTCCTCTGTATGCCCTGTTTAGTATAGAGCCCCATACTAGTAAAACAGGAAAAAAATCCAGATCCGTAGTAACAGGAGACAGGAGTAGAAAGGGAGCTAAACAGTGGATCCACAGGGCCTCTAAAATGCAAAAAAGTGAGAAGCATTTGTGGTTTTCACACTCCAGGCCTCAGTTTTCTCTTATATTTCTCTATTTCAAGAAAAGTTAACAGCAGTGGCTCTCACTGGGCATTGCCCCATACCCTCGCGGGTGTTTGGAAATATCTGTTGGTGGTTTCTAGTCATCTGGCTGGGGAATGCTGTGTGGGCAAGAGACAGGATGCTTGATGTTTTGAAAGAAAAGGGACAGTCACACAAAATAAAAAAGTGTCCCTCATTCGGCACAATTTTGAAATGTCCTGTACACCTCTGCCAACTCAAAAACTCAGCTTATGATCATCAGGCCTAGAGCTTAACTACATTTTACATATAAACAAAGCATTTATTGCACAGTTTTGATGTACTGTTTTACGAACATGTAAAATATCTCATAGATAGATTGTACTTTGTTTTGTTTGGAATGATACACTGAGCTGCTCACCATTTTGAAAAAATCATTTCATAGAAAGCAGTGGTCTTCATAGATCTCAAATCACTAATATGACATGCCTCTATCAGTCTCATTTGTAACTCTCTTTTCTCCTCTCTTCCTCCCTCCCTCCTTCCCTCCCTTCTTCCTTCCCCTCTCTCTCTCTTTTGTTCTCTTTCTAGATTAATATCTCCCCTCTCAGAAAACAAATTTTCCACGTCAATGGTAAAGCCTGCTACAGTGAAAACAACACTGAACTCACGGCAACAAGTTTGTCACTTAGCCTCAGTTTGCTCATATATAAAATGAATATGTGCTCTACTTATCTTAGAGTGGTTATGAGAAACAAACTGATAAAATGCATAGGAAGTATCTTGTAAAATATCTAGTTCTATATGTATTTTACAATAGAGACAAATCTTTAACAATAATATTTCTGGCTAGAAACAAAATAGGAAAAAAACAGCACTAAAAAGTCTCTGCCTCCAGTAATGTTTACCAAATAACAGTACAGAAACTTAACAGCATCCAGGATTAGTAATACTTAAACACTTAATAAAATCAAACTCTGATCCCGGGGTTCAGGGACCAATACAGTAGCTATGTACTCATTAAGTATAAAATACATGCTGGATTTAAAGAACTTATTACAAAAAAAAAAAAACGTTTATCATTAAAAATAATTCCATCTTTTGTTTTCACTTTTTAAAATGTGGCTAGTAGACAATTTAAAATTACACGTTTTGCTTATACTACATTTCTGATGGACATGCTGCTCTAAATAAACAATGCAATAATAAAACTAATAAAAAGCAACAATACTGATCTCCAACTAATAAGACAATAAAGAATGTACACTCACTTCATCAGTGAGTTCTCCAAACACTGTTATGACATCTATTAAAAGACTTGCAGTATAGAAGGACTTGATCATGTTTCTGGAAGAGAAAAGAAAAGTTCATCTAATTCAAATGAAAAATGTAAGAATTAGTCTTGTAGCTACAAGACAGAAACTTCCAATGTTTATAAAAGCACTCTGAAATTAATGTTTTAAATAAAATCAGATTTCAAGAGTACAATGGAGCTCCTTCTGTAATCTGTTATTACGAGAAAGTTACAACACATATAACAGGTGAATATGCTACAACAAGGTTTCATAGTATGCGTTTGATTTTAGAAAATGTAATGACAGTACTATCTGAATCCATATCAAGCCATGTGTATTTCTCTGTATTTAAGTCTTATTATAATAATGACAAATCATTTGAATCGGTAGGGGTGGGAATTTTTAAAATCAGTATCATTGGACCAGGCTGTTTTTGGCTAAAATCAACACAGATTTTACTAAATGGCTAGTTGGGTATATTTACTAAGAAAATGAATCTGCTCTGGGTTTTCTTCATTTAGCCATTTTCTCTAAAAAGCCAGGATCACTCTTATAACCCAAACTCATTCTGAGATTCAAAAAAAAAAATCTAAATCGTTAATCAGGAAGTCTGAGAGTAATCAAGAGAAAACTGGATAAATTCTGGTTATACAGTAACTAAACTTATAATTTTTATTTTATCTATCTTTACTTACTTGTGAAATCGTCCAGCACGATCTTCATTATCTGCATACAAAAACATTTTCAAAGCATAATTCTCCAAATGGGCAGAACCAACTATTTCTTGAGTAACAGCTTCATTATCACCCAACTGTTTCTTAAGCTAAAATAAAATGAGATACAGAACTTATGATTCTGGGCTCACAGAAGTGTATACTTAAGTATAAAAATTCCCAATAATCAAATCCAACACTCACAAAATTTTGAAGAAAGACACTCATGATAATGTGAAAGTATAATTTAGCTCTAAATATCAAAATAATCAAGAATAAAAAACATCCAACTATCTATGTAAAGCATCAGACAAATATTTCAAATGTACTAACAAGTATCCTAAAAATGGGATTAAGAAATTCTTTCCTAACTATGCATAATTTAAATTTTTAATTTATTCCTATTTCAATTTCTTCTATCAAGTGTAGAAAAATACAATGAGAAAGATCATTATATCCTAAAAAAGTATCTCTCAGAGCACATTGCATTAGAGATCTAATTCTAAGTAAGGTATAAGAAAACAAACTTAGAATAGGATTACGGAAGTTTTAAAAATTTAGACAAATATATATCTCAAATCAACACAATTTACAACCATGTAAATTTCCAGTCAGTACATCCCTTTCCTACACATACAATAATTTAAAGTATCTTAAAAACAACAAACTGAATTCCTACATTTTACTCAGACTGCCATATTGGAGTAAAATGACCTTCTGCAATATTAGATTTGAGTACCACACTACTGTTTAAAAATTGCTTTTTTCAAAGAACATTATAAAATAACAAATTAAATTTAGAGAAAGCAAGAGGATTTTTCATAAAATCAGCAAAATACATATTCTCATAATTAAGGCCCAGAAGAATTTGAATACTGGAATTTAAGGACATCTGGGCACGTTTATCCTGAACAAAAACAGAAAAAAAGCCCCACATATAACACTGGTTTACTGTATCCACACTGTGAAATGATTTAATTGGAGAGGCAATTTATTTCTAGAAAAATTTAGTGGGAGCATGTCATTTCATCTCGCCTTCAGCATAAAATATCTGGCAGCAAAAACATAATACACTTGAAGTGTTCCAACTATAAATATAAACATTATAGCACAAGCAGATATGTTCTCACCATGGAATGAACTTCCTTGTTATTTAACGTAGATAATAATAAATTCCTGGTAAGTTCTTTATAAATGTGATTTTACATTTTGCGTATTATAAAGAACTGTTTGAGTTTTGTCTTATCCATAAGCCATTGTTATTTTAGCTATTACTGTTAAGCTGTAAAATTAATAAAGAGATATATTCTATATAAAATTCTGTAAGAGACAGTATTGTACAGATGTATTGCTGCGTGTCAGACACATTCTTCCTCCCATCTCCTAACCCCACCCTCCAAAAGAAGGGTACTCAAATTCTTCCTGCATCCACAGAAGCAGTTAGAAGTAGAAGGCCAGACAGACTCCAAGGGCAGCTGAGTTGTCATCAGTGGTGCCACCAGGCTACCTTGGATGGTTAATAGTAGCAGATGACAGGATTCTGGGTCAGAAGGCCAGGCACCCATACAAAGTTAGAGAGAACACTATTGCCCATGGCTGCTTAATACAAGTAGGCTTTGATCTGAATAACTTTCAGCATTTAAAAAAAGTTCTGGGCTGACTGGTATAAGTGTATTGATTTTTAGTATGTCTGAATTTTGTTTCTCTAAACAAAATAATGCAACTGATCAAATAAACATTTAGGATTCTAATTCTCTTGAGCAGGTCACATAACTAAATAAGCAAATAAAAAGTAAGTCACAGCTATGAATATAACTGCCTTGGAGGAGATGCATTAATGAGAAGTAAACCTTGACATTGTTAAAAAAGAAACTGGGATGGCTGGGCATGGGAGGCACAGGGTGGAGCCCTGCTTACTAAGTAAGGTTACTATGGTTTAACGCTGCCTTCCTGATGCACTGACACCCAATCAAATCCTTCAATTTTCCCTGGATTCGTGCTTCTACATAACCTGTGAAGTTCTATCATAGTTCAAGATGACTTATTAGTCACCTACCACATTTCTGCTAGCAGAGGAAAATGCCTAGACCATAAGAGTATCTTGTTATGGGACCAAGAGTAGGAGGAAGAAACAACAGACAACTTCCTTTATGGTCCTTTTCACTAAATAAATAGCCCGTTTCTTTTTTTTTTTTTTTTTTGCCATGCCTCACAGCATGTGGGATCGCAGTTCCCCAACCAGGGATCGAACACACACCCCCTGCGGGGGAAGTGCAAAGTCTTAACCACTGGACCACCAAGGAAGTCCCCGATTTCATTATTACAAGAGCCATTTAAGAATTCCCAAATCAATCATCCATGTGACTGCATGAAGGAAGGTTAGAAAGGGTTTGTCATACGAAAGAATGACTCAAAGGTCATCTACAGTAACCTGGAACAAGATATAATGTATATGTAAAGATATTGAAACCGACTTATACCTACTTACAACTCCCTAAGCAGTATGACGTAAATGAAAAAAAAAATGTGTCTCATTTTTCCTCAGCTATGACATTGCTGATTGCTGCCAACAGGAAGAACTAAAATGACAACACACACACAAATGAAATAAAACGGCATTTTAAACATTAATCAGAAAATAAATTTTCAGTGTTCAACTTACAGCTTCTAACTGATCCATTAGCTTTGATAAAAATTTACGACACTCAGGAGTTTTACTATCAATCTTCATTCCCGTTTGCATCGCATACAAACGACCTACAAAGAAAAATACGATTTGAACAATTTCCAGGACTGAATGTTTAAAATATGTTTTGTCTAATTAATAATTCAAATTTTAAGTGAATTTAGAAATAAAACTTTGATTTACTATGGCTCTTATTCACAAATATAAAGAACACAAAAATATTATCCAAATAATGCAAGATGAATGATGATGATAACAAGTTTTTATGAAATAAGGCCTTCTCTTTTGGCATTATGTTTAAAAAATAAAAGGACTAAGTCCTAAGCTGTCAAAGGGACCTGCAATTTAATAGGTAAGTGAGGGCATTCAGAAAAACAACCACGTGTACAGGAGCACTTGCCAAGGGCAAGATAAGTAATTCTGATAAAATACACAATATGGGCTGGGACAATGGGAAATGCCACTCGAGCTGAGGCTAACAGGGAGAATTTTTTTGGTCATTTTTATATATACAAATAAAAATAGGTATACCATCTCTTTAAAAAAATAGAAATATTAGAGATAAGGCTGAAGCTAAAAACCTCTCTGCTACCACAATCCTAAATAGCTTCTTTCCCAGTGGTAAGAGCTGTAAAGTTTGGTGGTAATTGTTGTTACCACTGGTATGTACATATACTGCCTATAATTTACCTCTTACATTCAACAATACGCTAAGGAGATCTCTGTAGCACTACAGTGCTCCACACTATGGCCACAACAAACTAAAGCACATTTGGGTAGTTCTCAGATTTTCATCATTACAAACCATGTTGCGCTTACCAGACCTTCTTGAGCACACATTCAAGAGTTCCCTGAGGGAGATACCAAGAATGAGAATTGCTGGCTCATAGTGTATGTAGTACCTTTCCCACTTTAAGAGGTACTCTTAAAACTGTCTTCCAAAACGAATTACAACTATGCAGTTCTATCTATAACACATGCAAGCACCCATTTCTCCTAAACTCACAAAAAATTGATATTAAATTAAAAATTGATATTAAACTTATCAATCTCAGAACTGTGTTATCTCACTGTTTGATTCTGCATTTTCACTATTCAAAAGGTATTAGAGATTTACTGGATAGCTCTGTATCCTCCTTTATGAATTAGGAATAGCTATCAAAATAAAAGGAAAAAATCTGCCAAATTTTCTGTTGGGTTGTTTGCTTTTTAACAAATTGCTGTTTGGCAGTTCTTTATACAGTAGGAAGAAGGGAGATCATGTTTCCCCCACCAAATGGAACCTTGTGAACACTATCCCCCTTCCTTCCTTTTTTTCTCCTCAGCAGGTAATCATCTTCAATTTTTTTATCCTCTGATTCTACTACAACTCCAACTTAAGCTCCACGAAAATGGCGATTGTAGTCTACTTGGTTTGATGTATCCCTGGCATCTGGGATAGTGCCTGGCCTTCCATAAACATTTTCTGAATAGATAAATACATGAATGAAAGAATAGCGCATTCTGCCCCACTGATTTAAATGCCACTTTTATCATTCATTAGCATATATTAAGTTTTCATGGGATAAAAGGGCCTAATTCTTTATATTGTCTATCTTGCTTTGTTATTTGTTAGTCTACTGGTCTATCATTGCTTTATTTACTGCAGCTTTAGAACATGGCTTGGTATGTTAGCTACTCTCAGGATTTCCAATTCAATTGTGTCAACCCAATCATATCTTCTTTAAAGATGTATTAATATACAAATAATACAGTTATGTATTCTGCATGTATTTTTAATTTCAATAGCTGTATCTGAGGGAACTACTTTTGAAGGCTTAGGCTTTTAGAGCTATCTCATGTTATAGAGCTTTAAGCTTAATTAATTAACGAATTTATTTCTATATCAGATTTAAGGGTTTGATCTAGGTATTAATGAGAGGAAAAAAATGGAGTTCTAAAAGTACTGTATAGATTTACACTGACTTACAGTGTAAAAAGCACGATGCTTTCATTTTCACTGCACAGTAACCAGCACTGGATATCACTCTGACAAAAAAAAAAAATTCTGAGAAGCAAAAAAAGCACTTATTATCCATCGCTTTAATCACAAGTGTGACTAAATTTTGTCTTTTTCTCTTTCTTTTAACCAGTCATATTTAACAACATGTCCAGGTCGTTTACCCATTTGAGTACCAGGTTCTAATCACCTCTCCCCACTCCACGCCTTTTAAAGCATGGCTGAACACCCTCCCCTCTTCAAACCAGTCATATCTCTTGAGTTGTTCAAGCTCTGTACCTGTTTTAGTCAGCTTTTGTTGTTATAATTGTGACTGAACTCCCAACACCTCCTCTCTGTGAGTTGTTCTGGTCTTCCAGCATTTTTGTTGCATTTTTTTTTTTTTAATTAAAAGTGCATCACATGAGCTCTTTGGAAAATAAACATATTGGCTGCAAATATTGTGCCATCTTTCAATTTTTGAATATTGTTTTAAAACACAGAAGCTTAAAATATTTATGTACCCAAAGCGATTTTTTCCCCTGATCAATTCTAAGCTTGGAAAGCTCTTTTATCTCTAAGAAACTGGATATTCAGTTATGATTTTTCCAGTTTAATTCCTTTTTGAATTTAACTTTTAATAACATGCATCCACCTCAGTTACTGGCATCTGTCTCAAATACACTCAATAAATAATCCTTTCTTTCTCTAATGATTTGTGGTTCCTTAATATGTTTTTGCTTTTTATATGTCTTGGCTATTTGATTTCACTGAGATCACAGATTAAATGTCATCTCACATGATAATACCTGTAACTGATAATATGCTTTTTCTTCCTCCATATTTAATCTTACTATGTCTTACAGTATTACAAATATTTTTCTGAAGAATTTTAAGTGTTCTTGCTCTGCCTCTCACTGTTGTGGCCTCTCCCGTTGTGGAGCACAGGCCCCGGCCGCGCAGGCTCAGCGGCCATGGCTCACGGCATGTGGGATCCTCCCGGACCGGGGCACAAACCGGTGTCCCCTGCATCGGCAGGCAGACTCTCAACCACTGCGCCACCAGGGAAGCCCCTTGCTCTTATTTTTAAGGGGAAGGCTTTTAGTTGAGTGTAGGGATCAATTCTGTGCTAGGCTGCTCCTATTTCCCCTAATAGTCCCCACCCTAAGCTATACTGAGGCTGCAGCCTTTGAGACCTATAAGATCCCAGGGATTGGCAGGAGTGTGGGGAAGAAGATATCAGCATTTCTATTGATACATCTATCTCATTCTTTATAAGTTCCTATTTTTACATATCTTTTATAACACATATAGTATTTTTATAATACATATATAGTATTAGTACATCAATACAGAAAAGTTATTTATAAATAATTACATAATATTGGAGATTTGTGTTTAATTATTTTTAACTTGTGGGTAGATGAGCAAAAGGTTAAGAATCACTGCTCACTGCATCCTTGCTCTTCTCAACTGCAAACTGTATTTTCTCCACACAGCCCTGTTCCTTCTACCATATTCCCTGGAACTACTGTTTCAGAATCAGCAAACTCCCCTACCTCTCCGCAGATTCCTTCTTCCTCTTTGTCTTAATTAAAACCTGAATGTCACTTGAAGAAATCATTTTATTTGCAGTCCTCTCAAGTAATGAGTTTTAATTCTCTTACATTCCTTCTAGTGCAAAAGAGAATAGAAAAAGAGAATTGGCAGGTATGATTGGTTTTCTCTTTGCATCCCACTATTACAGTATTCTCTCAGTGTTTTCTAAATACGCTGGTCTAGGGCTCATCCACTCTCTTCCATTGGATTGTTATGCTTGTAATTGCCCATGGACCTCAGGGTCTTTCCTTGTCTTTCCACCATCTTGAAAATTTCGCTGTTCACATGGATAATCAATACTTCTGGCAAAGACTGCTAGCTGTCTACCTGCATCCTTTCTCCCCGTGTTCTTTACAAACTAGATACCTACACATTATTAGGGAGTTGTAATGTGGCTTGCCAAAACAGTATATTTCCCAGTATTCCTCAAAGCAAAATATGGCCATGTTATTACCTAAGACAAATATCATATAAACAGAAACTGTTGGGAGAGACTTCTGGACCTTAAAAGGGGGAATGACAGCAGGGGAAAGACCTTACTGACTCCTTCCCCTTTCTCCTCCCTGCTGCCAAGAATAGAAATGGGATGACTGAAACTTTAGCAGATATCTTGGACCACAAGGCGACCTTGGTAACCGTGCTAGTTTGTAGACTTGAAATTAGAAAGAGCTTGGGTCCCTGATGACTTCATGGAATTGGCACACTGGTACTGGGTACTGCCAACATCAGACTTTGCTTTAAATGAGGGAATAAATCCTTATTTTACTTAGCAATCGTAATTTTGAATTTTCTGTGATGAAAAAGCAAATCTATTTCTTATGCATACAATGATCTCCAATAACTGTATATACTCCCCTTTACATGCCAGTCACCCCATAACTAAATTACCATCTCAAACTGCTGTACTGTCAATATCAGTGTATCAAGCACTCACTCTAAGCATAATTCCTTTTCTTCCAATTTTAAACTCTGCTTGTTACAACAGGCCTCCTCCAGTTCACTGGTGTTGCCCTACTTCTTCATTACAACCAGTCTTTTCTGCTTTAACTTCCCTCTGCAACCGGCTTTGATTTTATGATAGATTTTTCTTGAACTTTATTGTCCTATCTCCTATCCCTGAATCTTTTCATTACATTCCTCTGGCAAAAGCACACTCATATATAAGCCCAACTATCCTCTCTCCCTATGCCTACATACTAGCAACAGAGACCACGGGCAGATCAGCACCACTATAAATACCCTAATTATCAACCTCAAATGAGCTTAATACCTTTTGTTATAATTGAATATTTCAATTATACATTTACCAAAGTAAAATACACTTTCCATCACTATAAACTGAGCACAAGCTACAGTTGTTTAAACATCCATATTTTTATGATGTGCCAACATTTTGCATCCTATGTGAAACATTTGGTTTGAAAATATTAAAGTTCTCTATTTTGTTTACCATCTTCTCTCCTGTTTTCTCCATTCTCTGAAGACATTTTATATTAACTGTGTAAGACTGATTTCCTTATCTTCCCAACCTCTCAAATGACTTTTTCAAACATCTTTCAAACAAAACCTCACCCAAACACACACACAGAAAATTTAGTAGACATTAATTACTCGATATCTATATACACTATTAGTCAACACAATAACACAATAATGTGAGGAAATACAGTACTGACAGTTTCATTTCCCTAGGAGGTCTTTCTCCTTACTTTATCAAAGTAGTTAACAATATATGAATCCTACCATCTATGGAGTGTAGTTAGCTACTTAGTGGACCAACTTTGGGCATAAATGGCTATCTAGCATAGTTAACAGCCCATTAAGCAAACATGCAGAAAATTAATCAGTAATTTCTTGCTACCAAGCGATGAAGATTATCTGTATCTCCTTTGAAGCAAAAATCAAATTATTCCCAATTCACTATCACCACAACCATCATCAATCTCCCTCACAACACAAATATAAACAAATGTCAGCTTCTTGTTCTTTAAAAGTTAACCTTAATACAAATGGCTGATACTCAAAATATAGTTTAATGACAATACAGTTTAATGGTTTCACTTACATGCATTCTTTTCTTGGCTTACATGCATATTCAGTCTTTGCAATTACAAGGACATCATTATAAAGCAACACCTTTAATGGAAGGACTGGAAAGAATCATCTCAGACCCAGAAAGATTTAGGATAAAAGTTGGCCTTTTACATTTTTGAATATCTTACATGGTTTACAATTCTTAAGTTGTATCACAAGATACACTTTCTAATATTAATAAAAGTGAAAAGACATTAAATCTATTTATGAAAATTAATAAACACACCAACAAGATCCTTTTCATAATGGATGGAAAAAAGCATCACTTTCATCTAGAACTCTGTTCAGGACAAGTAATTCATTGTAGCAGCAGCAGTACGACAAAAAATTAATGTCTAACATGGAAAGTTACCTACTGAAACAGAATAAATATGTAGCTAGAATCATGTATAAGAAAATATATTTGATTTATTTCATCAAGGAAATATGTTTATTTTTTATGAATAAATATTATTTGAAGATGAGTAATGAGGCATATTTGCAAAAGGATTAAATACTTTCCAACCTAACTTTAATGTGAAACATTTAGGAGACAAACATTTACTAATCCTGAAGGTATGAACATTAAATCTAAACATTAACATTCTAACACACCCTTGCTTATACATGAGAAATCTAAAAATATGAAATGCATGATATAAACACACAAAAGGTATATAAAAGCAATTGTTAATAGGTTAAGAGTTAATAGGTTAAATTAATGTAGCACTCAAATAGGAATCACTATGCTATACACTGATGTATAAAGGCAAATTTTATTCCAATAAATAGAACTGAATATATTACTCTACTCATAAGTATATTATAAATCCCTGCTTTTGTGAAAGCAGGGATTTTATTATCTTTTGTGAATGGACTTCCAAATCAAAGAATAAAAACAAAGTATGAATGAATATATATTAATAAAGGGTATTTACTTCACTCATTCCTTCTTAAACAAATTTTTTAGAGCTTCTGTCATAATACAGTAGCTTTAAGGAAAAGCTATTTCTGAATTCCTACTAAAAGAACATGCTGGTACTTAGCGAACACTAAGTGATGATTTGATTACTAAAATGAGAACACAGATTCTAATTCTGACCACATGGAGTAGTGAGATTTGCTATCCCACTGTAAACAACCAAAAAACTAGACAAAATATACAAAACAAGTTTTCAGACAATGGAAACAAACATGGTAAGACCAAGACATCTGAAGAAAGGAAATATATGAAGTGACACCAATATCAGCCTAGCATTCTGCCTGGAGGTACATCCCAGTCTAAGGAGTAGGAGGGGAGTACAAAGCAGAGCACAGTCCTCTAGCTGAGGTGAGAAAACAGACTGGAGTTCACCGAGACTGAGGCAGCTGTAAGTTGAGGGGCAGAGTTCTGAACAGGATGAAGCTATGAAGAAAAGAAATCCAGAAATCTGTGTAGGGGTAAACTTGAGGCTCAGGAGGACCCTACCATAGTGCATGTGAAGGAGAAAACTCCACACGGCCAAAGAATGAGCAGAAGCTGTGAGCTGGGTTGTCCCCAGAGCACACACAGGGCTGGGATGTATTCAAGTTCCAACCAAAAGGAGTGGAGAGCCCCAGATGCTTACCCAGGATATTCAGTAGAGACCCCCAAAGGGATATGCTTTAGTGATAGGGTTAACCTGTCCCTAAAGCAAAGACTACTTTAGACCTGCTCCACAAAGCTAAAAACAAACAAAACAAAGCACAAAAGAATCTAACTGAACAGCGATTAACTTAATTGTTGGTCACATTAAATCCCTTCAAGAACAGACATTCAAGTACTTAAAATTCACTCTGTCCTGCAACCAATCAAGAATGACTAATGGGGGCTTCCCTGGTGGCGCAGTGGTTGAGAGTCCGCCTGCCGATGCAGGGGACACGGGTTTGTGCTCGGGTCCTGGAAGATCCCACATGCCACAGAGTGGCTGGGCCCATGAGACATGGCAGCTGAGACTGCTTCGCAACGGGGAGGCCACAACAATGAGAGGCCCGCATGTCGCAAAAGAAAAAAAAAAAGAATGACTAATGATGGCAATAGCAGAAGAATGTGAACGTAAGATAAAACAATAAGATAAGATAAAACAATGACAAAATAATGGAAATAGCAGACAATGACATTAAAATACTGGGGAACTATCATAAAGTATATTTAATGGAAACCATGAATAAAATGCGTAGAGAAATGGAACATACACAAAGGAACACAAATGGACCATCCAGAGATGAAAAATACACTATCTGAAATAAAAAATTTACCGGACAGGATTAATAGTAGTTTAGACACCATAAAAGAAAAAATTAGTGAAATTCAGAACACAGCAATAGGAACTACTTAAAGCAGGGAGAAAAAGGATTGAAAAGAGAAACAAAAACAAAACCGGAGTTTCAGTGAGGTGTGGGAAAACACCAAGTGCTCTAACATACATGTAATTGGAATCCTCCCCTCCAAAGGTGGGGAGGTGTGGCAAAAACAATTGACAAATTAAAATTTTTTAACCAGTAAAAATATCTTTCAAAAATGAGAATGAAATAAAAGCTTGTTTCACAAAAGAGAAGCTGAAAGAATTGGTGGCAATCCTACAAATGAAATGATAAACTTTTCAACAGGAAAGAAAATGATACCAGATTTAAAATGATCTACACAAAGGAATGAAGAGTGCTAAAAATGGTAATTATGTGGGAATATATTAAAAATTGTATTTCCTCATTTGATGAACCTTTCTAAAAAGGATGGTTAAAAAATAAAAAATATATTCTAGGGTTTATGGTATATGTATAAATAAAACGCATAACAACTACAGGCAAAGGACAGGACAAAAGAAAGCGAAGTTCTTAACTTATATGTGAGGTGTTATATGATAGTAGACTGTGATAAGTTACTGTAAATGCTAGAGCAACCATTAAAAAAATTAAAACAAAGAGGAATATCTAATAAGCCCACAGTGGAGGTACAATGGACTCCAAAGTGTTTCCAAAGAGAAACAATTAACTGGGATTAAAAAACACCTAAAAACCAAAAAACCTGGACAAGCCACAGAAAAATACATGATGAATTGAATTAAAGTGAGAATTTATCTAGCACTGAAACCTGTGCTGCTCAGAGGATGTAAGCTTTCACTTTGAACAATCATAATTGTCATTAAGAAAAGGAATCTTATCAAAGATGATTTAAACTTGCATGGGTGCCAAACATAAGACAATGACAGATAAGGACAAGTTACTTGACTACACTGATCCTGTCCCCTCAACCTTAGAAACAGGTTGAAAGAGTCTAAAACCAAAATGATTTACTTTACTCAAAAAAGAAGTAATTATTGGGCTTCCCTGGTGGCGCAGTGGTTGAGCGTCCGCCTGCCGATGCAGGGGACACGGGTTCGTGCCCCGGTCTGGGAAGATCCCACATGCCGCGGAGCGGCTGGGCCCGTGAGCCTGCGCATCCGGAGCCTGTGCTCCACAACGGGAGAGGCCACAACAGTGAGAGGCCCCCGTACAACAAGAACAACAACAACAACAACAAAAAAGAGTAATTATTAAAACGACTATTTTACGATATAAAATGCATGTCCGCATATATGTTTGCAAGAACAAAAAGAATGGAGTACTAATGGATAAGCCAGTAGTCCAACTTTCTGTGCGAATTTATTAACCTGTCATTGCTACAGTAAAGTATCCCGAGTCAGCTTATAATAAAAAATGATAAGTACTTAGAGGACTATGATGGGCTCAAATTAATTGTTACAGGTTCAGAAATCAGAAAAAAAAAAAAAAAAAAAAAAGCCACTGCTTATTTTCATTGGCTTAGTTAAGCTTATCTGTCATTAAAAAAATCCAATTTCTGTGTAACAACAAAAAAATAACAGGCAACTGATTATTAATCCTAATATCCACCAGCAAGCAAAAAATCCAATATTTTCCAGCCTTTATTTAAACTAAATTAAAAATTTACACTTGTGCATCTTATAACATCTTGTATATGAAATATACCATACGTATTTACAACTTCCTGAAAACTACATTTAATTTTCCTATGATCACATAAACATGACTCTGAAAGAACACTTGTACACTTTCACTGAATGTCTATTGACTGTACAATATCACCCCCTAGAGGAAACTTTAAAAAAACAAACTTGAAACTATGTATTTAGTTACTTAAGCAAATTTAAAAGGAATCTTTCTACTTTTATCCACAACACCAAACTTCACAGAATCAAAATAGTTATCATATGGTGCCCATGCTTAGTAGAGACTCAAGTATTTTCTGGCTTCATTAAGGAAAAAAAACAAGAGAGAGACATACAGAGCTCAGAGATATGTTAATAACATCAAGCCTGTCCTCCATTTCTACCCTCCACTTACTAGGAATCTTCCAGATTACTGCATTGGCTCCCCCTTTCTTTTTCACCAATTTAACTAGTCCCTTTACCTTCACTCTGTAAGTGGTATTCTAATTACTACCTACTATCAACAATTTTACATATAACCATTTCTCATCTAGTATCTGTCATTCAGGTCCTGGGCTCCATCACTTACTAATAAAAGGACCAGGATAACTATAAGGTTCAAATCAGACGCCCTGAAGAAAAGTATTGTTATTAATGCCAAGAGCTACATAAATGTTAGTCATCTGGCCCCTTTATTCAGTGACAGCTATAAGGCCAAAGTTCCCTGTAGGGACCATAGTTGCCTTAAAATTCAGATCAATTTAACATTTTTGGAGCACTTATTCTTTATTGTGTAAATATGTCTAGTGGCCTAGCACTACCTGGTACAGTAAATGAATAAAGAGCTCCCAGCAGGGTGCAGCCTTCTTAAGTTTACCACCTAGAAAACACAATAGGCAAATGAAAAGCAATTAGGTAAAGCCATACAGGCATAATGAGGACACAGAGATGATGCACCTTAAAACTAGGGAGTTTAAGAGAAGGTCTCCCAGAAAAAGTGACATTCAAGCTAGTATCCAAAGGATAAAAATGAAGCGGGGATGGTAGGGAAGGGAAGAGGGACCAAGGGAGAGAGACAACGTTGGAAGGCTTGGAGACAACAGAAATCCAGTAAGGTTCTAGAAACGGAATGAAATTGTTTGATTAAAACTACAAAAGATGATGCCACGTTCAAATCGTAAGTGGTTCCTAAAGGCACTTATATTTTTTTCTGATAGTCAGATGGAGCTACCACAAGTACCTTTAAAAAATTTTTGCTTTTAATAAAGCTTTTGTTTTTTAGTATTTATGAGACATGCCCACTTACAGAATAGAAAACATTAAAAAAAAAGACAATCAAAAGAAAACCATACATAAACCTAAAAGCCACAATTTCTTCTCCAAGTGTATGTATGTATGTACATATAAGAAAGTTCAAATCGTAGTATATATATAATTTTATATCCTGTATTTTTATATCAATTTTCTCCCATGTTACAAAAGATGCTTTCTAATTTTTAGATGATTACATCACTTTCTATCTAATGGATATACCATAACTTACTTAACCATTTCCACAATGATATATATTTAGGTTGTTTTGAGCTTGCCACAAATGTATAAATAATCATTCAGAGAATTCTGCATAAAGTTCCTAATATATTAGTGATTATTTCCTAAGCACAAGCTTTTCAAAACTGGAATTACTGAACATCAGGTAGTTTCACAATTCCATACACTCTGACAAAATGCTTTCTAAAACTATGAATCAACTCACACAGCCATGTCAATGAAAATTTCACCATATACTCATTTGCACTGAGTTATAACTTTATAGTCCAAAAAAGGTATGCCATTTTAACTTACCTGAATGTTAATAACTAGTATTCTCTCCTTTAGTAGTACATACATATTCTTTGTCCATTTATCTATGGGGATCTTAGTTTTGTTTTTGTTTAAATGGATTTATGTGAGTGTTTTATATATCAGGGATATTGGCCCTTTGTCTCTCATCTATTGGAAATATTTTTTCCTAATGCAATGTTTTTATAAATTGTACTGTTTGTGTCACATATAATTCCTAAATGTTTAGTTAACTTTATCATTCTTTTATTCTGTGTTTTTTTCCACTAAACATTTAAAGCAGAACTTTTTAGTAGCAACAGGGATTACCTGCTTGAAGTAGAAGGTAGGAAGCTACGTCAATAGCTTAGATATAAGGTGAGGGGATGATATCAGACAAACTAAGGAGATAAGTAAAATTTTAAACATTTGATGACTGGTTGATTGTGACAGGTATGAGGAAAGGATGGGAAGGTTAAATTTGTAATTTTTAACCAGTAAATTTGAAAATCTGACAGATATGAAAGATATTCTAGAAAACTTTAATACATCAATATTAGCTTAAGTCGAATTTTTTCAATGTAAGAAATTGACAAATATAAGAAATAACTTCCCCCCAAAACATAAAGTTCTGGCTATAACAGGGTAACATGAAGGATTCTTCTTAGGAAACTGCTGTCTTCACTATGGTGATGGATACATGAACCTACACCTGACAAAACTATTTAGAACTAAAAACGCACACGCAAATGAATACATGGAAAACTAGGGAAGTCTGAATCAGATTAGTGGATTGTGTCAATGTCAATATTCTGGTTGTAATACTGTACTATAATTTTGCAAGATATTACCATTGGGGCACAATGGGTAAAAGGCACACAGGATCTTCTGTATTATTTCTCACAACTGTATGTGGATCTACAATTATCTCAAAATAAAAAGTTTAATAAAAAAAATCTAATGGGATTCTTTCCAGGAATGAGGAGATGTTCCAAATATGAGTAAATTTAATAATTTGTTATTATTTACTACATTAAAAGGTTCAGAGAAGTAAACACTAAGCATATTAGTCAAAAAATAATCTGATCTATGGTGTTTCAACACTCATTCCTGACTTAAAAAGAAAATAAAAGATCAATTAAGAAATGTAGGAATATTAAGGTAACAATTAAAAAAATGATAAAACAGGGGCTTCCCTGGTGGCGCAGTGGTTGAGAGTCCACCTGCCGATGCAGGGGACATGGGTTCGTGCCCCAGTCCGGGAAGATCCCACATGCCGCAGAGTGGCTAGGCCTGGGAGCCATGGCTGCTGAGCCTGCGCGTCTGGAGCCTGTGCTCCGCAATGGGAGAGGCCACAACAGTGAGAGGCCCGCGAAACGCAAAAAAAAAAAAAAAAAAAGATAAAACACTAGAGTATTCCCATTAAGGCCAGATATAAATCATTTTTGGAAATCACAAAATACTGGAAAGGAGAAGGCACAATGAGCACATCCTATGACATATCTATGACTTAATCTAATACCCACAAGTCATAAAATACTGTGTTTTGAAATTCTTTTCATTACGTTTCCTTACTGTAGAGTAAGAGCATGTGAAAAAACTAAGAATTACCGTGTAGTTCATTAATTCAATCAACAGATATTACATGTAAATTACATAATTTAAATTATCCACCATGGCTTAGGTACTGTATTAGGAGTTAAGAGATTCAACTAAGACATACTTCTTGCTCTCACAGAGCTTACATTCTAGTAAGAATGGAATATTCATAATATTTAGAACAATGGCTTTCATTAAATATTTATGAATGCCAATTATGTGCCAGGTGAAAAAAAGGTATCAATCCCTGTCTTCCAGGAGAATCCAGGAGACAGAAAGATAACAGTGTTATAACACAACGTGATCAAGATGAGGGACATATGTGAAACAATTTCTAGACCATTCTATGAGGTCAGGAAAACCAATTTGCAAAAAGTACTGAGTCCATAAGCATAAATTAGTTAGATTAAGAGGAAGTCAGAGGGGATTCCAGGCAGAGAGCAACATATATAAAGCCTCAGAAATAAGAGAATATGGAACTTTTATAAATCGGCAAGTACTTTAGCAAAATAATCTTGAATTTTTTTCTCACAAAAAATTCTTCCTTGCTCTAGGGATTTAGAATATTTTCGTTTGCTCTAAGTTTATAGAAATGTATCCCTTCACAGATTTTTCAGTTGACATCTACCACTTTTCATCAGAAGTTTAAACAGGTAAAAAAATGTAATTTCTGTACTACATCAAATATTGACATCTAAAAATTATACCACTCTTTCAACTGTAAATACCATAGCAATTTGGTATCTATTATAATCTATTTTAAGATACAAAAAGCTCTTTTTTTAAGAGTCAGGAATAATACACTGTTGTATTTTCTTTTAACCCATATTTCTATTTACTTATCCTATAGAATTTTATTATAAAAAATGTATTTGTATGCTTAAAAGTCCTACTTGATTATCCTATCATACTGCTCTGCAACAGAAAGGATATAAAAATTGAAATTCTGACAAAATTTCCTGTGAGAGAAGGTACTATGTGTTAAAATATTTCTTCTGGAATTGAGTTTTGGCAATTATTATTATGTATAATTGATCAAGACAACATGATTATTTATTTTAATAATCATTAAGTATAAATAGTACAATTTTCTTGGAAATGCATCAAATAATGAGTTAAACTGCCTATCTATGAATTAATATGATTTATCCTCATAATGAACCAGGGTAGAGTATTGGTTCTATTCCTACTTTCATTTTTATGACTCTAACAAGGGAGAAAATTCATTCATATAAAGCAGCAGATGAGAATGGAAGCTCTGTCACAGCAAAATCACTGAATTCTTTAAATTCCTTCTGGGTTATAGGCTAAAAACCACATCATCACTTATCAAATAATATTGTTAATAATCTCTCTTAGCTGACATTTTAATTAGGTCTGCCTCAAAATTTGTTTTAAGACTAGAAAAGAATCTGTCACCCCATCATTAGAGTATTCATTTTCTCAATTCCTGTGAAGTATTCAGAAAAGATCTTATAAAGAAAGACTCAACATTTTCTTTCAAAGGCTTCTTTTTATTCTAAGACAGTGACACAGGATTGGGAAAACGGAAATACTGTTCATTTCAACATCCGCTGGCAGGAAAAAATTTTTTTTTAATATTTTAATTTTGTCACTTGTTTTAAATGTATTTCTGAAAAAACAAAACACTTCAGAGCTAAAGATTTACCTCATTTAAGGAGAATGTCCACCATTTTACATAAATGACAAAACCAGTTGTTAAAGCCAAACCAATCAGCCACTGGAGGTTTACTTTTTTCAGAAAAATATGACTTCTCTAATTTGAATAAATATGTTCACACGTCCCCACAAGCCCCATCTCATTTCTGAATTCTAATTCTAAAATTTTGATAACCTACAGACCTTTACATGAGCTTGTGACTTGGATGAAGTAAGGCACTGCCCCACTTCAGCATTTCCCTTTTGTTTCGTACCTCCGGAATGACACTTTGGTAAGGAACAGAGAACAAAAAGGTAAGGTCATATAATGAAAACTCTTACCATTTTGAAACTTCAGAACACCTCAACACAGGCCAATTTTGAACATGAGATGTTACCCTTAATATATATACATACAAGTGTAAGAGACTCTGAAATACAAAGAAGTTTCCACTGTGGTACGTTCATGTCCTTGTCCCCACAGCTAACCCTCTCCACACCATCTTGCACTTGATCTTGGTCGCACACTGTCCCTCTGCACTCCTCTGGATAAAATCCAAAATGACCAAACAATGGCTGCTAATAGCTAAGAACAATTCCTTCTTCTTCTGAGTTTCATTCTTGACTGCTCCCCTTATAAAAAGTTATATGTTAGAATGTTCCTTTGACATCCTTTCTTTCTCATGCCCAGCATTTAAAAATAAAAGCTTATTCTTTGCTCTGACTGGTTTTCTTCCAAATAAGACAGAGAAAGATAGGAAGCTCTACCTAATACCTTAATTAATGGAGGTTTCACTAATACCAGTCATTTATTTGAATTGTCCCTTTTTTCTGGACACCCTGGAGTATTTTCCACCTTCTCCTCCAGGGAAATACACCATAAAAATGATAATGAGGCATCAGAGTATGTCCTTCTTCTTTAAAGTAGGAGAAGGGCAATTGAGAACAGGAGATGATTAAAAAAAAAAAGAAGAAGCATACTACTTTGCTACCTTGACCAAAGGAAGTTTGTCAGGAAAGAAACATACAGAAGTTGAGAATTGTGAAAATGATTCCTGTAGAATTATTTGCATACTGAAGTTTGAAGAACACTGGTTTAGTACGTCTAGAGCATAAATTACAAGGAAAAAAGTCATCATGAGCCATCTTCTGTTAGACAGCAGAATCACACCTAAAATATAACATGCACAGGAATTATCAGACAGCAAATATAAACGTAAATATTTTTTAAAGCATTTAAAGAAGTAAGAGTGTTTTAAAAACACAGTTAACAAAAGATTATCAGAAATGGCTAGCTGATTTAAAAACAAAATGAGAACATCTAGAAATAAAAAATGGAAATAGAAACTCAACAGATGGGTTCTACAATAGGATATGTGGAGGTGAACACGGACCTAAAGAAATTATACAGAATGTAGCACAGAAAGAAAATGGATACAAACTATGAAAGCATTAAGAGACAAAGAAGCTAAAGGAGAAAAATGCAACACATACCTAATTAAAACTGCAGGAGAGAATAGAGATAGCAGAGAAGCAGTACTTGAACAGATGATAGTAGAAAATTTTCTAAATTTAATGAAAGACACCAACCTACAAACTCAGGAAGCCAAAGTGCCAAATAAGGTACACAAAAAGAAATCAAGGCCTAGAAAATCAGAACATGAACCATAAGGAAGAGATTAATAAACTGGCCATATTTTAAAATTAAGAACTTTTGCACATCAAAGGATTTCATAAATCGAGTGAAAAATCAAACTATAAACTTGGAGAAGACAATCACAACGCATATACCAAAGGATCAGTAGATAGATTATTAAGAAAAGACAATGAAATAGAAAAACGGTCAAAAGCAATAAATAGGTATTTCAAAAGGAAATCACAAATGGTTAATTAAAATATGAAAAGATGCTCAACTTTATTAAGGCTCAGTGAATTGCAAATTTCACTCAAATGAGACATCATTTCACACTCGTCAGATCAGCAAAAATTTAAGTCTAATAGCAGCAAATATGGTTGAGTACATTAGCATTCATTTTACTGTTCCTTACATAGATTATATATGTTCTTTAACATGCATATGTTTCATAACAAAAATATTTTTTAAGTGTCACCTGGATTTAGCAATAGAAATGTTTGCTCATGACCCTGCTGAGAGCAATTACAGTGAAATAATGGGCATGAAAACCAGACCGCAATGGGCTGAAAAAGTTCTATGAGATAAGGATGTAAAGACAACTACAGACAATTATTTCAAGCTTATCTTTGAGGCTGGGCAGACAGGACTGCAACTTTAGAGGAATGTCACAGTGAGAGCTCCTTTTATTTTTTAAATAAAGGAAACTGGGGCAAGTTTAGAAAGAAATAGCAAAAGAGGGAAGATAATGACACGGGAAATAAAGGGTCTCTGGGCAGTCACAAAGGTATATAATACAAAACCCATAAACAGGGATTAGCTTTACACAGAATCAAGTGTTCCTATTTCATTGTTATAAGAGATAACCTCTTTGACTTTAATCACATCGTTTTTCTCCTTGCTCTATCACTCGTTACAATGGTCACCTTGATCCTCCTTCAAGCAAGACTTTTGTGCTTGTTTCCCCCTCTATGGAGAGTACTCTTTCCCCGGTGATGCAAAGCCTGCCTTTCACTCCTTTCAAGTCTTGCTCAGATGTAAACCCAGTGAAGCTCTCCCTGATCAGTCTAAAAATGAAATCCCTTCCTCACTTCCTACCACCCTACTCCTGGTACTCCCTATACTTTCCCTGCTTTATTTTTCTTTGTAACCTTCTAATATTCTATATAATATACTCATTTTATTGCTTAATCTCCCCACCCCATAGTATGTAAGTTCCATGAATGCAGGAACTGTAGTCACAGTGTCTGGTAAGGCTCATACAGGTAGAATCTCAATAAATACAAGCTGAATGAAAGACTAATGGTCCCTACTTGAGGAACCTCAAAAACAAGTATAATGGGAAAATGCTGTTACGATTTGAACAAGCTGAGGTAAAGCCATGAGAGTAATCAACTTACTGCCCACAGAAGTGGTGCCATTTGAGTTAGACCCTGAATCATAAAGAGTTTGCCAATTGGAGAAAAAAGGAAGACGGTCCAAGACAGTGAAGAACGTGGAGGTTTGAAAGGGCCTTGCAATTTGAGAAATGAAAATGGGGTCACCTGGAGTATGGCAGGGATGACAGTGGACCATTTTTTAGATAATCTTAAAACGTCCACAATAGAGGACATATTATATTGAGCTTCTCAAGGCTAAAAATCCTTTTCAGAAGCTTTATAGTTGCTTAGTCACATGTTTTATTTGCAGTAACATTAGAGTATGGAATAGGAAATAAAGTTTACCGGACCTACTCTCTTCACTGCAAAGGAAAAAGTGTCAACAAATTTAATCTGT
The DNA here is from genome assembly GCF_949752795.1 of Hyperoodon ampullatus. Taxonomy (NCBI): domain Eukaryota; kingdom Metazoa; phylum Chordata; class Mammalia; order Artiodactyla; family Ziphiidae; genus Hyperoodon; species Hyperoodon ampullatus. Next base: position 67,281,217 of record NC_136925.1, on the reverse strand, counting down.
GTTTTTCATCACCTGTAGATTATAAGCATCACAGTCAACCAAAGTGAGACTATTGCTACCAAATGTCTCAACCCCAGGTATTATTCAAAATCAAGACTATAAATTCTCATTGGTGGGACAGGGTAGTTTGAATGCAGAAGGGGGAATGGACAAATCCAAGTACTTGTTTTGTAGCAGCTACTCTCTCTTTATGAATTTTTGAATGGGTTTGCATGTTGTCCTAATTCACCTGCCCTTATTACTATAGTTTCAACTAGTCAATCTTCCTTTTGTCCACATCACTACTGTCTTTGTGACACTTACCTTCGTTTTAGCTCCAACTCAATTACTTAACTACCCAGGTTATTATCAGGATTCCCTGGTGGCAACAGGAGGCTCTTGTGTGTACACGCAGGAAAAAAAAACCCTTAGAACAATGTGTTCCGGAGTTCATGAGCCCAAGTATTCTGTTTAAAAATATTTAAGCACAAGACTGGATAGGTGGTGGACACCATGGTCCTTGTGAAGTTTTGCCTTTCTGGGGCCTTCGAGGGGGCGGAGAGAGGTGGAGATCCCTGAGGAGGGAGGGGCCCCAAGGGATTCCCAGGGCAGGTCAGAGGTCAAAGCTCAGATCTAAAGCTAGGGGAGCGGGGCCTGCCTTAAGAACCAGGGGGCGGTGTGTGGGCCCCGGAGGGTAAGTAGGGCCGCGGCGACTCGGAAAGACTCACAGTAATAGGCCACCACAGGGTCCCGCTTGTCATGCTCCTGAGCCGTCCTCAGATGATGCTGTATGCTCTTAAACTGTGGGGGCAGCGGGGGCAGCACGGGCAGCGGGGCAAGCGCCGCCATCTCCACTCCAGGAATAAGCCCTTTTTACTCGCCGGCTGCCGACACTTCCGCTTCCGTCTGGGAGGGTGCGCGCACTAACGCGCAGGCAAATCCCGCCCATTTTCCCGTTGCTCCGCGAGATCGAGGCAACTACGGGTACCCAGCAGGGACAACCTCAGCGCGCCTGGCTCGTAGCAGCTATAGAGCCCAGAGGAGGTGGAGCAGCTTGGCTGTGATACCGCCTATGGCACCAGCGCTCCCTGCTGGCCGCTGGCCGGAGGGAGAAGAGATTTTGTTTTATTTCTCTTCTGTTTCCAGCCTCTACCCGCCTTTTGTGGCTGAAGGATGGGTAGAAAGGGAAAAACAAAAAGAAAATAATGTTTGTTGATTGGGAGAAAAGGTAAAGACATGAATTGCCTTTGGTATCCTTCAGGAATTATCGTTTCCAGTACCTCAGATTATATTAATAGCGTCCATAGAAGCTTTTCTAATTTCAGAAAGTTTAAATTTAATTCTTGCGTAAGATGAGAGATGATGTGTTTCAGTTTTAAATTACACTCTTCTGTATGGGCACATTGGATAAAACAACCAGATATTTTTTCAACATAAATACTAACACATTAAGCTTAAAGAAAATTGAGCTTTTGTTCTGAGCTGGAGAGCGTATACACTAGTGAATGAATAATTTGTAGATCGTTTGTTTCTGGAGAGTAATGAGCGATTTGCAAAGTCATTTGACAGTTACTATCTTGTCAATGCACAGATAAGGCGTTCAGGTTGTAGTTCTTGCTCAATGCTGCCGACTCATACCATTGTAGGTAGGCATCAACTTTTCCTTCTACCATCAGTGACGTCATCAGTTCTTTTTCTCTCCTCTCCAGCCCATGCTATCAGGACTTTACACTTTATTTACCTCCTCCAGTAACCTTAATCTTTATTTCTTTATTTTATCTCACTCCCCAATTTTGAGAGTTCATCTTAAAACTGGTTTTCATTGGAATCACACCATCTCCAAGAAACAAGATCTCAACTCAAGTTTGAGGGCCAGTGCCCTCGTGAATCATCAGTACATGGCTGATGTTTTAAGCCTTCTCCACTCTCTTCAAGTCAGACCCTCTAGCCTGATTGCCTTGGTCAGAAACTGCACTTCCTGCTACTGAAGTTAAGTTCACCAAATATGAGTTGTTTCACCTCTTCCCTGCCACAACAAAGCAATAATAACTAGCTAGCAGTTTGCCAAGTATCTACTGTGTATCGAGCATGTTTCTAGTGACTTTAAATCAACTCATTTAATTTTTACTACAACCCTGCAAAGAAGGTGTTATCATTTTCATTATTTTACAGGTAAGAAAAATGAGACACATAGAATTTATTTAACTTGCACCAGGTCACAGCTAGTAAGTATGAGTGTAAACAAAGTAAATATTAACAACATGAAGTTAATTTTTCTGGTTGATGATTTACAATTAAGAATTTACTGATATTTTGCTATGAAGAAAGACCTAACTCTCTTCCATCCAACTCTGATCAGTTGCTGAAGGACCTGATATCACCCTCCAGGTTGGGGCTAGAATCTTGGCAAGTTAGGGGAGGGCAGAGATAGGGGATAGGAGCAACCACAGGAAGAAGAAAAGGGAGAGAGACCGGAACTGACTGGTGTTTTGGTGGGAAAAGTTAAATGTTCTGCACCATTCCCTGGACTCCAGTGTACTCGTGGTCTTCTCACAGCAAAACTTTCTGTTCTAATTGTGGTCACCAATATTTTGATGGGAAACGACAGGGCTCAACCAATGTAATAAGGGTAGTATATACTATAGCTGTCTCTTTTGGGTACACTCTCTATGGTAGAAATTTGTCTTCCAGTATATGTCACTCACATTCTGATTGTTTAGCATCCCCTAAAATAGAGTTGTTTTTTTTCCCTACAGTTACTAGCAGAAGACTGAAAGAGAAGACCAATGACTTGGTCAGGTCCATTACACATCCATGGCTGAGACAGGGGTAGAGGTAAAAAATTGCTTTTTATTTTTTCAACATGGATATCTGGTTGTTCCAGCACCATTGAATTAAATTGGAGAATTTAAAAAAAACAACAACTATATATGTGCTGAACTATTTTTGGTCTCTATTGTTCCTGTAATCAACATGCCTATCTGCATACCAACCCTACTCTGTTTTGATTATTGTAACTTTGTAGTAAGTTTTGAGAATACATAATGTAAGTTGTCTACTTTTACTTTTTCAAAATCATGTTGGCTATTCTAGGTCTTTTGTATCCCATATAAAATTTAAAAGCAGCTTATGAATTTCTACAAAAGCTTTCTGGGATTTTGACTGGAATTGTATTGGATCTACACATCAATTTGGAGTGACCGAAGTTATAAAAGATTAAGGCCTCTAAACCATGGACTTGGTTTATTGTTTCACCTATTTAAAACATCTTTAATTTCTTTTTTTAAATAAATTTATTTATTTTATTTTATTTATTTTTGGCTGTGTTGGGTCTCCATTGCTGTGTGTGGGTTTTTCTCTATTTGCAGAGAGCGGGGGCTACTCTTCATTGCGGTGCATGGGCCTCTCATTGCGGTGTCTTCTCTTGTTGCGGAGCATGGGCTCTAGGTGTGCAGGCTTCAGTAGCTGTGGCTCACGGTCTCTAGAGCGCAGGCTCAGTAGTTGTGGCACACGGGCTTAGTTGCTCCGCAGCATGTGGGATCTTCTCGGACCAGGGCTCGAACCCGTGTCCCCTGCATTGGCAGATGATTCTTAATCACTGAGCCACCAGGGGAGCCCTAACATCTTTAATTTCTCTCAACACCATTTTGTAGTTTTCATTGTACAGGTTTAGCACATCTGTTGTAAAATTTATCTCTACCTGTTTCATACTTAATGAATAATATTATAAATCTTATTTTAAAATTTAAATTTCCTTTTTTATTGCTCTACAGAAATTTTAATCTTGATAACTTAATTACAAATTCTAGTAACTTTTAGCACATCCTTTAGAATTTTTTATTTACATGATTATGTCTGTGACTAAAGATAATATTTCTTCGTTTTTAATCTGTATATCTTCAATTTTTTGTCTTACTGCATTTATTGAATAAGTATATATTAGATATATATATAATTTTTGTTTTGTTTAGTCTTATTGGCCTTCAGTTCAATGTTAAACAAAAGTGGTAAAAGTACACATCCTTACCTTTTTTCCCGATTATACGGGAAATTATTCATTCTTCCACTATTAAATAGGATATTTCCTGTAGGTATTTTTAGATGCTTTTTATCAAGTTTAGCTACTTCCGTTTTACAGTGAGAGATTTGGGTTTTTGTTTGTTTGTTTCATTATAAATGGATGTTATGTAATCAAATGCTTTAATCCGCATCTATTAGGATGACTAGGTGATTTTTTTCCTTTATTCCATTAATCTAGTTGAATTACATTAATTGGTTTTAGACTGTTAAAAAAACTTTTCATTCCTGGGATAAACCCCACTTGAACATGATGTATTATCTTTATATATATATTGCTGGATTACATAGCCTATTTTTGCTAAGAAGTTTTGATATCACGGTTATGCTGGCTCTGTTAAATGACATGGCAAATAGTCCCTCCTAGTTCCTAAAAGAGGTTGTGAAGTATTATTTCTTAAACATTTGAAGGAATTCACCAATGAAGCTATCTGGGCCTGATTTTTTTTTTTCTGGGAAAGCTTCTGATTTTAAATTCAATTTCTTTAATAGGTATAGAGATATTCATGTTTTCTGTTTATTGTTGAGTCAGTTTTTAGTAATATGTGTCTTTCAAGGAATTTTTCCATTTCATCTAACTATCAAACTTATTGGTGTAATATCATTCATGGTGTTTCCTTATAATCATTTAAATGTTCTGTTGTGATGTTTCTTTCTTTTTTCATTTATGATATGAGTAATTTTCTTTTTCTCTTTTATTATCTCAATCTGTCTAGCTAGAAATTGGTCAGTTTTACTAATCTTTTCAAAGACCAGCTTCTCCTTTCATTGATTTTTCTATTGTCTTTCAGTTTTCTATTTCAATGTTTCATGCTCTTATTTTTATTTCCCTACTACGTAATTTGTTTTTAAACTGCTTTTTAAAATAATTTCTTGAGATGGAAGCTAAAAATTCTTTTTTTCTAACATAATATATAGAACTTTTAAAATGCTCTCAAGAACTGTTTTAATTGCTTTCCACAAATTTTGATAAATTGTGTTTAAAATAGTTTAAAATTTTCCATGTAATTTCTTCTTTGATCAATGGGTTAATAAAAATGTATTGTTAGTTTCTCAAATATTTGGGCATATTTCAGATATCTTATTTTTATTAATTTCTAGTTTAATTCTGTTGTGAATTAAACAAAGTCATTGAGACTTTATCAAGACCCAGAAAATGAACTTTCTTGGTGAATGTTACACTTGCACTTGAAAAAAATGTATATTCTGCTGTTGTCTAGTAAGAGTGTTCTCTAAATATCAATTAGTTCAAGTTGCTTATTGGTAATGTTTAAGTGTTCTGTTCCCTTCCTGATGTTCTACTTTGTCAATTGATTTCTGATGAGGAATGTTGAAATCTTTAATTATAATTGGATTTATTTCTCTTTTCAGTTCTAGCAGGCTTTGCTTCTTCTATTTTGGCACTGGTGGCATACACATTTATAACTGTTATGCTTCCTAATGACATTGTGAAATGTCTCTTTTATCCCCGTCATTATTCTTTGCCCTGAAATCTTCTTGAGTTTTCTCATATTAATGCAGCTAATTCAGCTCTCTGATGCTTACTGTTTGCATGATATATCTTTTTCCACTTTTATTATTATTTATTTGTAAAAATATTAAAATGTTTTAAATATTAAATATTTAAAGTGGGGTCTCGTTAATAATTTGATCTGGATTTTTTTTTTTTAATGTGGGTCTTCCCTGGTGGCGCAGTGGTTGAGAGTCCGCCTGTTGATGAAGGGGACACGGGTTCGTGCCCCAGTCCGGGAGAATCCCACATGCCGCGGAGCGACTGGGCCCGTAAGCCATGGCCGCTGAGCCTGTGCGTCCGGAGCCTGTGCTCCGCAACGGGAGAGGCCACAACAGTGAGAGGCCCGCATACCGAAAAAAAAAAAATGCAGTCAGAAATCCCTGTTTTGGTTTGGATTGCTAAGATCTTTATATTTATTGTAACTGTTGATATTTTTAGGTTTAGTTCTACTACCTTGTTATTGTTTTCAATTTGTCCCATCTGTTTTTTTTTCCTTTTTGTCTTTTTGGTCATCTTTTGGATTAATTGAATGTTTTAATTTCTTTTGTTGGTTTAGTAGCTAAACTTTTGTTGTTTTGTTTTTCTGGTTGTCTTGTATTTAATAGTATACATCTTTAAATTATCACAGTGTACTTCAAGTGATAATATATAACTTCATATATATTATAAAATCTTATAAGGATATACTTCCACACTTGATTTGATATGCCACACATAGTTTTTTCAAGAACAATTTTGGATTTATCCATCGTAAGCTGTTTGTTTTCTAATTTATTACTTCCTGTCTTTATCCTTATTAAATTATTTTTGTTTTCCTTAGTTTTAGTTTGAAGTTCTTACATTTGCTGTTTGAATTACATTTATTGTTTATTTTTAAAAAAGAAATGTATTTTCCACTGTCAATTGGCCATGCACTGCAATTTTGGCAATATCTTATAGGTTTTAATATGTAATATTCTGACTGTTGTTCATTTATAAACAAACTGAAAAACTTCTGGTTGAATTACCTTATTTGACCCAACAATTTTTTATGGAATAACTTTAAATATATTTTCAAGTGGTTAGTTATTTGTTTAGCTTTGACATTCTTATTAATTTTTTCTACATTTGAAGTTTAGTTAGAAAAATCACTTTTTATATTTTAAACTATATTACATATATTTAAATATCTTATATTTTATAAATGCTATATTTTTATGTAGCATTTATTATCCAGGAGTATACAACTGTGTGCTAACAATCCTGATATAGTTACTAACAAAATGAAATCGTAGAATAATATAGATCATTAAGGAATTGAAAAGACTGTCCAAACCAACTCTCACAGGATCTGAATCTTTACACATAACAATATGGACTGTGTACTTAAAAGAAGCAGGGGTGACCAGGGTTCCTCTAGTGGCTTAGAAATGCTATCCTTCCTCCTTGTGAGTTGAGGAGAGAGAGTCCAGGGCTAAAGAGGCTAGTTTTCATAGGACAGACTACTGTGAGGGAGAAGCTACAAAGCATGAGAGCTCCAGAGATCTGTAAAGGGTCTTCGACTGAGTCCTGATCAGTGTAACATCTTTAAACATCTTTGCAGAAAATGAGCTACCTGAAAGGATTAAAAGAAACAATACCCAAGATTCACACAGAACTGAGAATAGTTACTTTTTCCAACAGCTAGGGTAGAAATCCCCTTAAAAAGGAGCATACTTTGACAATGTCCTAGGATGAATCAGCATAAGAATAAATCAAATTGTTCGCCTGTGAATGGGCAATGATATTAGGGGAAGTCTGTTGGTTTTTTTAAAAAATGATCTTCCCTTAGAAAAATCTTGAGAGGCAAACAAGAAGAATGTCTTTTTGCCCCTTCTCCCTTCTTTCCCTGGGCACAGCAAAAACCTGTTTCCTGTAGCTACAGCAATTTCTGTTGTAACCATGAGTGCAATGGGCCAAATGTTGTGTCCCCCAAAATTCATATTTTGGAAATCCTAACCTCCAATGTGATAGTATTAGAAGGTGGGACCTTTGGGAAGTAAGTAGGTCATGGGGAGGGAGCCCTCATGAATGAGATTAGTGTCCTTATAAAAGGAATCCTAGGGAGCTCTCTGGCCTTCTTTCCACCATGTGAGGATACAGTGACAAGTCTGTAACACAGAAGACGGCTCTCATCAGAACCTGAACATGCCAGCACCTTGATCTCAGACTTCCATCCTCCAGACCTATGAAAAATAAATTTCTTTTGTTTATAAACTATCCAGTCTAGGTATTTTGTAATAGCAGCCCAAATGGACTAAGACAATGAGTCAACCACCTTGAGGAAGGAATTCAAGAATTTGAAAATGGTGGAAAGATACCATCTCCAAAGCACCAAAGAGGCATCTCATAGAGCACTCAGAAACATTTTGCCTTAGTAACGGGGCAAAATTAGCCCTTCAGTAAGGGCTACACTGGTCCCATCTAATAAAGCTTAAAAGGAAGTACAAAGGATCAACTGTTTCCAAGTAATTTAACTGTACCCCAGAATAAAATTTAAGAATTATTTATGGGAAGACAAAAATATTCAGCATCCGACAAGGTAAAACACACAATGTCTGGTATCCAATAAAAAATTACATGCCTTCTAAAGATGCAGGAAAATATGACCCATATTGAAGATGTATGTGTTTGTGGGAGAATTGGTAGGAGCAGTCCACCCTAGGTACAGGCAATAAAGGGTAAATTATCTACAGATAATTTAAAAATAATAATAAAACATACTAGACATTGTTGCTGCTTATTATCACTAAGGGCCAGTAATTCTAAACAAAAACAATGAGCAAATAGTCTTTCCCTTCAGAGGAGGCTATTTCCAACAGCCCCTAGCCTCTTGTCATGTCACTGTGCCCCTCACTAGAATATGATCTTATAAAGGTACTACATCTTGTTTATCTTTGTATTTGAACTTTTAATGTGGTACATGTTTAATAATCGATACTATGCAACTATTTGTTGAATGAAGGTAAATTGGATTTTTTCTTGTGCTTTTCTGTGGAGAAAGCCTCAATGATTTAAAAATTAATGTAGAAATTCATGATATCAACCATAGGTTGAATAATGCTTAAGACAAAATTGAAAACCTCAGTTTTTGACTGACTATACTTATTTCCCTAATAAAGCACCAGTATAAGGCAGTCATACATAAAGTTTTTAAATGATATCATATGGACATGATTCTTGGTAAGATAGGCAGATAAAAAGAAATGCACTGAATTAATATAAAATTACCTTTGACAATGTTCTTGGTAGCCTGGATGGGAGGGGAGTCTGGGGGAGAATGGACACATGTATATGTATGGCTGAGTTGCTCTGCTGTGCACCTGAAACTATCACAACATTGTTAATCGGCTGTACTCCTTTATAAAATAAAAAGTTTAAAAAATTGCCTTTGAAATCATTTCATAGCTATTTAGGAAGTCTAGCTTAATATAAATATAACTTACTATTTCAATAGTCTTGAATATAGAAACTATAGTTGTAGGATATCTATGAGCACAGAGGGTTTTTTTTTTTTTCCAACAAGCAACAAGGAAATCATGCACAGTATTTTCCATAGCATTTTTTATTTATTTGGTGGCCACATTACCATATCATTTAATATTAAAAATTTCAAGAAAACAGTATGAGTATAATATTAAAAATGTAAGTGCTCCATTTCTTCAAGTTAGTCATCAAATTATAGAATGACTCTTTTAATAATTAATTGACAACTTTTGCACTTAAATAAGTTATATTTTACATGAATACAACAATAATTACATCCTCAAAGTTTATGCTGCATAGTTAAATGGAAAGGGAAATAGCTTTATAGTTAGGAAAGCTGAATCCTAGGATTGCATATATTAATCTCCCTGAGCCTCATTTTTCTACTCTGTGTAAAAGAGTTAATAAAAGTTTTTCTGGCCATAAAATACTGTGATTGATTAAGATGTTGTATATGAAAGAACTCTGTAAAAGTACTATTTAAAAATGAGTTGGGGTTCCCTGGTGGCGCAGTGGTTGAGAGTCCGCCTGCCGATGCAGCGGACACGGGTTTGTGTCCCGGTCCGGGAGGATCCCACATGCTGCGGAGCGGCTGGGCCCATGAGCCATGGCCGCTGAGCCTGCGCGTCCAGAGCCTGTGCTCCGCAACGGGAGAGGCCACAACAGTGAGAGGCCCGTGTACCGAAAAAAAAAAAAAAAAAAAAAAAAAAAAAAAAGAGTTAACATTAGTTCCATGTATGTTTCCTAATGTGTGACAAAATTAAAATGGAACAAAGGTTTTGTTCAAGAATCCCTGCCTTAGAACTGAGTATTGTATTTTATACTAGACATAAATTTTAGACATGCTGAGGTTAGTTTGAAGAACAGATATTTATGTTTGAAATTGAGATACTCACTGAATTAGATAAAACTAAATAAAAATCGTTGATAAATAATTGTGGCATGACAGTAGGTAATCAACCTTTTGGTCATTGCCTAATTAGAAAGCATAATCTTCTAAATATTATCTCAAAAATCTCAGCAATACATAAGACTATTGTAATTACAGTAAATGTATACATTGCAATAAGAAAAACGGTCTTCTCAAAGTGTTCTGGCACCATGCATTTTATAGTAGTAAAATTTTTCCCAAGAGACACAGCATCACACAGGTAGAGAGGTTTTACTTGGAAACCAAAGAGGTGAATCTGAAGCCAAAATGCTACCACTTCTAGACTAATTCTTAATAAAACAGAGAGGATATAAATCACAGTGTAGATGGGCTTTTGAAGAATGCATTCTTGATTGATGCTTTTACATGCAGCATAAAGATGAAAAATAGCTCCAGGAACCAGGACAATCACTAGTTGTAATGCCCAGAACACCTAAAGTATGTCAGAAATATCTTAGTCAAATCAGTCAACACGTAATGAAAAAATACACTAAAAAAACCCCAATAATTCACTGACCCTCAATAGAGGCTAATTTAAAAATTCTAAGTTTTGTAAGTCTTACGAGGATAAAATTAATATAATGAAGGTGGTAATGCTGGACATAATCTCATTTAATTACCAAGATGTTTAGAGTTTAAAATTGTAAACACTTAGTATTTGTGAAAAAGTAGTCATATTTTACTGTCATCACCTACCAATTACTAATAATGATGAAATATGTTATTTTAGTATCTACTCAATTTCCATTTCTAATTACAAGCCGGGAGTATAATTCTAACATCAATAGATAATAGAATGCTGGACTTGGAAGAAACTCTTGACCAACTCAAATTAATTTACCTGAAATATACAGCTAATATTTTTAAAAGGTAATTATTCTAGAAATAATACCTGTTAGAATATTCTTCATCTTATTATGACATTATTTTACATTTAAAAAGAAAACAATTTTATCTGGTGTGGAGTAAGGTTTACATTTGTGCACACAGAAATACTTACTTGTGGAGTGATTGGCCTGAACTGATTGTAACAGAAGAGGTTTATTTCTCTCTTGTCTGGATCACAACTGAAGTGCAAAGCCTCATTCCCATAGACTGCAAAGCCTAACACCCCGAGGAAGAACATTCGGACCGATCCAAAGAAAAGGGTGTGGAACTGACCGATCACAGTGGGAGGCTTCATCTGTTACAGTTTTAGGAGAAAAAAAAAACTTTTGAAAACAAATATTAAAGGGGGATATTTTAAAGTATGTTTTCATTATCACATTTTAAAAAATTTAAGATTCATAAAGTTTTGAAGAAAGACAGAAACTTAGAGATCATCAAGCCAAATTCAAATCCTGCATTTTGAGATTTCTTACCCTTTTCACTTTGAAAATATGAAGTGCAAGTCAAATAGGGACTTGTTGCTAATGACATAAATAATTTTGGAAACTTGTAAAAAGCTTTGAAGTTAATTAATATCCCTTACCCCTGTAATCCTTCTGCAATAAAATCAAGGTAATCTTAGTATATCTAGTACCTTTCTAAAAAATTAGATAATAAATCCAACATTAAATTCATTAGTATACACACTATCTTAATAAGCAAATAATGTTTATTTAGTTGTCATTACAGCTTCTCTTCTCAATTATCAAATTGAGAGAGCGATCAGCTTTAAAGCACCAACAGCTAAAAGTACTTCCTGAATTATTCTAGTTACAGTTATTTAAATTCAGAATATGTTGAAGTAAATGGTTGATATATATATTATTCTCCATACATGTAGAGGACCTTATTCATCAGCACTCATGCAAATCAGGTTAAAATAACAGATAGGACTCATACAATTGTTGTTGCTGCTGCTTGTATGATACTTACACATCCTTCATAGAAGTTTTTGATGTAATTTAGAGACATGTCTCAGGAGATGTTATCCCAGCATCCCTGTGGGTTAATCCTTAACCCACATTGCCAGTTTGTTTCTGCCAGAATCAAACTCTTATTTTCTGTCATAACTTTTACAACAGAAAGCACTTATCACTGCACATTTCTCTCCCCTCCTCCTTTTCTTTTTTTTTTTTTTTTTCATAGATCTCTGGGGCTCCAGTCAACTTTCCTCTCTCCCTCCCCAAACAAAACAAAAACAAAGAAACAAAAGAGTAGGGCATGTGGTCAATCTGATAATCCCTTGATTTACACTGTCAGCATAGCCAGCCAGCCAGACAGGAGTGCCAGTAAAGCAGGAGGCCAGGCCGGCAAGGGTTCTGACACTCAGTGCCTCTCAGTTACCTAAGAAATGCCTGTGCGTAAAGCAGTGGACTCTTTAGCTTAGAGTTTTCTCTGAAATGTCAAGTGATTTTTTTTTTTTTTGGCTTCCTTTTAGGTATGTCTGAAAAGATAAGTATGTGGGAAATATTCCTGATTCTTTCTTGTTTACTTCCATGGAATAAAACTGATTTCTGGGAAGTTTATGGAACTGTAAAGCAGGTTATGATAGCTATTACATCACTGAATATTACTAATGTGTTACTATCTTTGTCTTTTTGATGAATACTTACCACAGACATGGAAAAATCTGCAGTTAGATCTTGATTCTAAGGAAAAAGATAGGATACTGCTAACCAAGATAAGACCTGGATCTAGCATAAATCATGTGAATAATCCCACCTTTCCTTTCTTTTTTTTTTTTTTTTTTTTTTTTTTGCGGTACGCGGGCCTCTCACTGCTGTGGCCTCTCTCGTTGCGGAGCACAGGCTCTGGACGCGCAGGCTCAGCGGCCATGGCTCTCGGGCCCAGCCGCTCCGCCTCATGCGGGATCCTCCCGGACCGGGACACGAACCCATGTCCCCTGCATCGGCAGGTGGACTCTCAAGCACTGCGCCACCAGGGAAGCCCCCACCCTCCCTTTCTTTTGTCCTCAGTAGACACATCATCTGCTAGAGATGGTTATGGGTACTGAGAAGGAGCAGGGGCCAAGAACAAGTGGCTGCCTTCTAACTGATAATACATCTGCTTGCTACCTTCCAGCCACCTATAACACTATTCAGCTAATGGTTGATCAAACTTGATTTCTTCACCTGCTTTTCTCATCTTTGTTTTGTTTGCAATCTGTGAAAGTGATAACTCCAATTGACTTCATTGCTCTTGTCAGCAAGTAGAGAAGTGATTGCATAACACATGTAGTTATAACCAATGAGCAAGAGGCAGTGGCCTTTTGAACCAGACTGTTGTACTGGATAGGAAAAAATAAAAATGGGCAATGTAATCACCCCTCAGAACTGTTGAGTAAGAGAAATCGGTATATATTCTCATCTTCTGTGAAACAGAATTCCAGGTTCGCTACGTGTTGATTCCTTCGAAGGGGTATCCAAAAGCCAAAACAATCATTTGCATGAGAGGAATCCTGCTTTGGCTTCTACCATTGTACAATAGTAAATGTTTTTGTTTAGACAAATATATTCAAGTGTCAGACTTGTAAAAATCATCAGAGTTCTTCCTGTGTTTTTCCAGAGATGAATGAAATTGTCTTGAACCTTAATTGCATGTGAAGAAGAGGAAAATGCAGCATCATTCCATTGTTGGGATCTATGAGAGGCAAAATAAATAATACTGGTCTTCCTCATATGGGTTATGACCCGACTGAATCATAAGACAAAGGAGTAAGGCAGATGGGCGCCAAAATGTCACCTTTGTTACACTCTTACTACCATAAAGATGTGGTTGGAAGAGGGACATAGCTTAACTCTTTGGGAAAGCATGACTCTCAGGCAGACACAGGTGCAGACTAGGTCAATGCTGTATCATGGCTGCCTTTCCAGCATGGAGCGCCCCCCTCCTGTATAAGATTTATGCATGAAAAGAGCAGAATAGAACTATTGATCTCTGTGGGCAACCTGCTCCCAAGGGGAAGATGCTAAGAAATGAACGATGTATGCCAAATTTTACTTTCCAAATGTAAGGTGAACTCACCAGATAAGATAGTGAGGTTGGCCTCACATGTATGATACTTGGTAGGGCTGTTAATTAGGGTGACAACCTGAGCTTCCTTACATGTTAATAGTTGCAAGTTTCCAAACAGCAAAAGAGGGCAATCCCCAGTGTGAAAGCATTGTTTAGGCCTCTGCTTGCTTCATGTTTGCTGATGTTATATTAGGCAAGATGAATTACAATCCCAACCCAGATTCAAGAAATAGATTCTATGTCTTGATGGACCTGCAAAGTCATGTTGCAGAGCTGTGGGTACAAGGATAGAAAAAAATCTGTGGCCAACTTTATATCCTACCACAGTGTGCCCTATGATCACATATATTCATATCTCTCCTACATGTCTTCACCTTAATCCCAGGATGTCAGAGCTCTCATCTAATTATAGCATTGAAGTTTGAGTCCAGGGTTCTGTGATTTGTCTCATGTGCAAATCTGGATGTGGCTCAGAGGTGACTCTTGGTGATCCAGAATCTAATGAAACAAAAGGAAAAGTTATTTTCCATACAAAGTCAATATACAATGATGATAAGGGGTAGGATGATTCCAATAGATGCTTCTACTCCAACAGGAGGCACAACACTGTCACTGGTCCATAACAATTTTGAAATCTTGCAGGGGAAATGTTGCCAGTTCTTCCTCTTCTGGAGTCAGAAAAGGTCCGTGATTACGGTATAGTACTATTCCCTGAAAGCTACTCCCTAGTTTAGTGTACTCTACTGCTTAATGGAAGTGGGTCCTTGGCTGAAAATATCTTCCCTTTTGCATTTAAAAGAATGGCTATATTTGAAGCTGATTATCTTCCTCAAACTGCTTCTTGTTAGAAGAAAGTTGGGGCCCCAGAAGTCATTTCTACAATTTCACCACTATTTTATTTTAATTGAAATTAGTAGTTCTTTTACTTGTACAAGTCTCTTAATCACTTTTTGAATTTTCTATGTATTAGATTTAATGCAATTAATTTGGAAAAAAAAGTTGTACCCACAATTATTTTACAGATATTTATTTATTTATTTGCTGATATTTTTGGATTAAGCTTCTCTGAGACCATGCTTTTAAGATTTTTAGAAAACTTTTGTCTAATTGATTGAGATGATCATTAGTTATGCCTTAAGTATTTGAGTCTTATCAAGGCTGTTATAGTCACATGAATGATTTGTTTTTTACCCTCAAACCATGTTTTACATGAGAAAGTTTTACTGGCCAACACTAGGGATTAAAAAAAAAAAAAGGAAAGGAATTCCTGTGTAGCAAGTCCTGATCCCTCTATATTTTCCCCAAATTTTCTTTGCAAATTCATTTCTGGGCTCCTTCACTAGGTAATCTCTCTCTTCTTATACCTTATAAAATGTGGCCAGGAGTACCAAACTGTTACCGTTAGTATTCTCTCTGGGATGTTCCTTAGTCAAATCCAACATTTAATTAATACATTTTTTACCTTCCAAGTTATTTCAGGTGACTGTTGTGCTAATTGTCTCACTACATATAATAAAGGTTACCATATTTCCAGCCTGTCACAGTAGTTTCCTCACTGCTTTTCCAGCCTTCACTAATAGTTTCTCATTGCTTTCCCTGACATTAGTAATAGTTTCTTTGTTACTTTTCTACCTTCTGCCTCCTGCCTGGTCCCAAAGATGATGTCATGTTTTTTTAACGTACTTGTTATAGTAGTCCCTGATCCTTGGTACCAATATCTATATCAGTTAAGAATTTTTTTCATAGCAAGCCACTCAATTAATGGTCAAACAGCAAACACTTATTTAGCTTATGGTTTGGGTGATTATTTTTCCTTGTCTGGGCTGACTCAGTTGACCTCTGCTGGATTCTCACGTGTATGTGTGGTCAGTATGCAGATAAGCTGCCAGGAGGATTATCTAGAATGACTTCACTCATGTCAGGTGGTTGGCAGGCTTTGGGTGGAGTGATAAGGGTGACTATGGCACATGTTTCTTGTTGTTTGGGGGACTAGCCCAGGCTTCTTATTATGGTGGTGATTGCAGAGTTCCCAAAGTAGCAAGTAATGGAAAAACCCAAATGTGCAAGAGCTTTTCAAGTTTCTGCTTGATTCATGATTGCTCACATCCCACTGGCCAAAGCAAGTGTCACCGCAAACTTAGATTCCACCTTTTAGTGGGAAGATCTGAAGTCACATTCCAGTGGCATGGATGTGGAAAGATGAAGAATTTGCAGTAATTTTACAATCTACCACATGACTGGGGGCATAAATCGAGTAAATCTAATATTCAAGAATCTTGGCTGTTTGAAAATGCAATTTGAGAATCATGGATATGTACTTTCTTTCGTAGAGAATCCTAGAATCAATTTATGAGAACTAAAGTTTGAGGTCAGGCTTGTGTGCTGTTACATTGAGCCCTGAAAGGAACATGAGAAGGACTAGAACAGATGGGAAAAGAACTCTCCTATAGTTAAAAGCTAATAATAATGTATTACGCTTATTCAACAGTTTCTATTTGCTACTAAGTGTTTTAAACAAATTATCTCTCTAAATTCTTACAACTCCGTAAAGTATGTACTCTTATAGATCTATTTTGCAGATGAGGCTTAGAGGGTTTAAGCAATTTATCCAAAATTACAGTTAGTAAGTGGCAAAACCAGGTAGGGACTGACAGTGAATGGATTACTTGTTGTTAAATGAAAAGCTAAAGGATATTATTGAGGATATTAATAGGTTGATTGCTAGGATCCTGAAACACAGGGAATGAAGGGGAAATAAGCTCAGACATTCTTATTTTCTCCTGAGAAGAGCTCAGAGAGTTATCAGGGCACACAGCAGCTGGATGGTTCTGCAGAGCTTGGCCCTTATCCCATGCTCCTGGCCAGATCTCATTGTGAGTATGAAAGGCCATGAAGAGAGCTAACCAAGTATAATACATGCTGGGAGAGTACTTGAGAAACATGAAGGACTCCACAGAAATGAATTTAGCTAATGTTTCTTTCCCATTTGGCCTCAGTGTAAGGCGAAATGACCACATGGTATCTGGGATCAGGGGCTCTGGAGTCAGAAAATCTACACTGGTTTCACCATTTGGCTAGATTTGAGATCTCAGGAAAATTTACTATCTCAATCTCAGCTTCTTTACCTGGGGATGACAATAGTATTTACCTCACAGGGTTGTTGCATGTGGATTATTAAAGCATTTGGAGGACTATTCCTCCTGTCTTTAATGAGAGCTTGAACCATCAATTGTTTTCTATTCATTTTTCCTTGTTGTGGAGACTACAGGATATTAACATATTAATAATCTTTCTTAAACAAGGAAGAACCACTACTTTCTTCAATGTAAAGAAACTTCGAGTTGGCCAGAGTAAGAATGTTTCAGGGAAGGATAAATAACATGCAAATGCCATGTCTATTTTCAGTGTCTCTCTCTTCTTCTCTGTTTAATCTATTCGGGAGGCGTGTCTCTTCTGTTAGGGTCTATTACTAAGATGGCAAGATATGGACTTTTGCTCAGCAAGGACTAGTGGGATTGAACCGCAGTGGGCTTTGAGTAAATTTAATCATTAAAAGCTACCTCTGCTCTCCAAGCCTCAAAGATTTTTAAAAATGACCAGGACACCTCTATCAATTTCCTGAGTAAATGACCCAAAATTTGAGCCAACCATACCAGCTTACTTGCTCAAACTTGCTTAAAGCTTTTAACTTCAGATAGCGGGGTGAAGGCAAGCTCAGATTTAGCACTACTACTGCTGCTACTACTACTATACACATACACACAAATTGCTGGCATTTATTGATGGCTGTTATCTTCCAGTACTAATCTAAACCCTGGAAGTCACATATAATCTTTGACACATATTCTTGATGTCCTAAAATTTCTGAGATTAAAAACATTTAAGACCTTTGTGGTCTAACCCGGAAGGGGGATAAACCTTTAATTCTGTGCAGAACCCAAGACAGTATTGAATAAATTCAAAGTGTAGAAAAGCACTATTCATGACAGCTTACACATGAAAATCAATCCATACATTAGTTATTATTACTATTTAATAATCTGCTCTAAATTAGTACTTTAAAATTGAATTATATGTATTGCTCTAGATCTATGCTTTTCTATGTGTTTGCGCTTATTCACACATTTTTCTCATTCATACAATAAATATTGAGCACCTACAGTATCAACTGCTGTGTAAGGTATTGGTAGTATGTAAGAACGTTGTGGCCCCTGCCTTCATAGGACTTACATAAGAGCATGTGTGCTTGTGTTGTATGTATATACATAGGTACATTTGTATACATGCACGTAGTTGATGTGTATACTGCTGAGAACTTGCTTAAAATGAGGCATGACATTAAATCCTTCAGAGTAGTGTCGTAAACTATCTTGGGTTATTTTATATCTGTCAAACAAGAAGAAATGATCTCTATATAAGTTTTGCACTGTTACAGTATTTACCCTCCTCCACATGAGCTATCCAACGACTGTTGAATGGGATGGACTAGAGGTCAATTTAGGTGCTCACAACAGTGTGCTTCACAGAAGGACAGCTGAGATAAGGCAATCTGGATAGCTGCCTCAATTCATAAATCACAATCCTTAACCAATTCACATCTCATTGAAATCCCTGACCTGCCAAAATTGGGTTTATCCTTCTGCATGAATAATTTATATTTTCTGGAATGGAATTGGGAATGGCTTAGAATAAAGGGTCAGTAACCAATGATGTTATTTTAGGCAAGTTATTTAACCTTCTGGGGTGTGTTTCCATTTCTCCAAAATGAAAAGACTGGATTCTATGATTTGTAAATAATTTCACAATCTATGCTTTTTTTTTAAAATTCTAAGTCTTATAACCATACTTGGAGCTATTGTACTAGCTCTGAGATTTATTGTCAGTAATTTTTATGATGCCAGTAATTACTTGACCTAATGGTTAAATTGAAGGCCTTGTTTTCCATCTTTATCAATGAGTTTGTATTTTAAATATTCCTAAAATACATGGTATCTAGTTATATAACACATATGCTTTATTTCTTTTTTCAGATACTCCATCCATATAGCCAAGTTCTATAGGAGAACACAGCCTGTAAATCCAGAAGACCTGAGTTCATGTCTTTTTCTACCATTACTGGTTGTTATTTAAACATTCCGTCTTAACTGTGAGTTTTACTTTTTCCATCTGTAAAATGAGGAAAATTATTCTTATCTAATAGAGATACTGTAATTAGATGGGAGAATATATGCGATAACATGGAGTGCAGTGCTTGATGCATATTTGGCTTCTCAATAAATATGAGCTTTGCTCTTATTATGGAGACTAGAGTCATTCTATCAAGTTTGAGAGGAAGCCTACCAAATAAGTAAAAACTTGGGTTCTTTAAACAGCAAACATGAATTTGAATCATAGCTTGTAATGAAAATACATTGGCAAAATTATCTAACAACTCTAAACCTCAGTTTCTTCATTTGCTTGGAATTTGTTGAGCTCTCTGTATCTGTAGACTTGTTTTTAACACATTTGGGAAAACAAATCAGCCATTATTTCTTCAAATATTTTTTCTTTCTCCTTCACCTCTTGTTCTGGGACTAAGAATATGTATATATATCAAGACTGCTTGATATGTTGCCAAACATACCTGATTCTCTCTATAAATCATTGTTCTCATGGTGTTTCATTGTGAATAGTCACTATGTTAATTTCCCTGATCTTGTACAGAATCTTATCTGAAGCTAATCCTATTCAGGGCATTTTTCATTTCTGATATTTTTATCTCTAGGACAGGGGTCAGTGAACTATTTGTTGTCCATGGATCAGTCCATTCCTTTTGTAAAATAAGGTTTTATTGCAATGTAGTCATGCTCATTCATTTATGTGTTGTCTGTGGTTGCTTTTGTGAGAGTTGAATATTTGCAGTAAAGATCGTATTGCCCATAAGCCCCAAATATTTACTATCTGGCCCTTTAAGAAAAAAATTGCCAATCTTTCCAGAGCCAATCCTGCTCTAGAGGTTTTTTTTTTAAATGTATTTATTTTACTTTATTTTATTTATTTTTGGCTGTGTTGGATCTTTGTTGCTGCGCATGGGCTTTCTCTAGTTGTGGTGAGTGGGGGCTACTCTCGTTGTGGTGTGCAGACTTCTCATTGCAGTGGCTTCTCTTGTTGCGGAGCACAGGCTTTTGGTGCGCAGGCTTCAGTAGTTGTGGCGCACGGGTTTAGTTGCTCCGCGGCATGTGGGATCTTCCCGGACCAGGGATTGAACCCATGTCCCCTGCACTGGCAGGCGGATTCTTTTTTTTTTTTTTTTTTTTTTTTTTTTTGCGGTATGTGGGCCTCTCACTGTTGTGGCCTCTCCCGTTGCGGAGCACAGGCTCCGGACGCGCCGGCTCAACGGCCATGGCTCACGGGCCCAGCCGCTCCGCGGCATGTGGGATCCTCCCAGACCGGGGCACGAACCCGCGTCCCCTGCATCGGCAGGCGGACTCTCAACCACTGCGCCACCAGGGAAGCCCCAAGGCAGGCGGATTCTTAATCACTGCACCACCAGGGAAGCCCTGCCGTAGAGGTTTTATTTGGATCATTTTTTAGTCTTCCATTTCTCTGAGCATCACGTTCATATTTTTCTCTACCTTTGTAAATGTAGGTGGAATATATATATATTTATTTCACTTTTTGTCTTAATTGACAAATAACATTACATTATTTTAGTTTCAGGCATACAGCAGAGTGATTTGATATTTTTGTATATTGTGAAATGATCACCACAGCAAGTCTCGTCAACATCCATCACCACACATAGTTACAAATTTTTTTCTGTTGTGATGAAAACTTTTGAGATTTACTGTCATAGCCACTTTCAGATATACAATACATTATTATTAACTACAGTCACCATTCTGTACATTAAATCCCCATGACTTGTTTATTTTATAACTGGAAATTTGTACATTTTGATCCCATTCACCCATTTCACTTACCTCCCATGTCCCACTTCTGGCAACTAGCAATCTGTTTTCTGTATCTATTAATTCAGTTTTTTAAAAAAAATTTAGATTCAAGTTATAAGTGAGATCATATCATATTTGTCTTTCTCAGTGACTTATTTCACTTAGTGTAATGCCCTCAAGGTCCATCCATGTTACAAACTGCAAGATTTCCTTCTTTTTTTATGGCTGGATAGTTTTCTATTGCATATATATTCTGTATTTTCTTTATTCATTCATCCACTGATGGACACTTAGGTTGTTTCCATGTTCGGCTATTGTAAACACAGATCCAGTGAACATAAGGGTGCACATATCTTTTCAAGTTAGTGTTTTTGTTTCCTTCAGATAAATACCCAGACGTGAAGTTGGTAGGTCACGTGATAGTTCTATTTTTAATTTCCTGAAGAACTTCCATACTGTTTTCCATAGAGGCTGCACCAATTTTCCCACCAACAGTGCACAGGTGTTCCCTTTTCTCCACATCCTTGCCAACACTTGTTATTTCTTGTCTTTCTATGATGGCCCTTCTAACAGGTGTGAGGTGACTTCTCATTCTGGTTATGATTTGCATTTCCCTGATGATGAGTGATGTTGAGGATGGAGTATATTTTAATAGCTGTTTAATGTCCTTATTTTCTAGTTCCATCATTTCTGTCATTTTTATGTCTCTTTTTAATGATTAATTTTCTCCTCATTATGGGTTATATTTTCCTGGTATTTATATAACTGATAATTTTTAATACTGGATGCTTGACTTGTTGGTTGCTGTATTGTATTGTCATACTTTCAATAGTGTTAGAATTTGTTCTGGCATGCAGGTAGGTCACTGGAATCAGTTGTATACCCTTGAGGCCTGATCAAATCATTGCAAAGCTGAGTTTAGATTAACTTGTAGAATATGGCGTATTTAGGCTCACGACTCAAATAATATGTTTCTAAGTATTCTACAGGGTACACATTGCTTTACAAGGTCTTTCCACTCTCCTGTGGAGACACAAATTACTCTCAGCCCGGTTTGTACTTTAAATCTTAGTGGGTGGTTCTTTCTCTAGCCATGGGAAGTTTCTTCTCATGCATAAGCAGATCAGTACTCAGTCAAAGCCTTAAGTGGAACCCCCTGCAGACCTCTGAAGTTCTCTCTGTTTAGCTCCCACCTCGGTAGTACACTGCCCTCCAAATTCTAGCCATCTCTGCCTCCTCAGATCCTGCCTCTGGTTCCTAAATTCAGTGAGGACTTTGGGCTCTATTAGGGTTTCCACTTCCTGATCAGTGGCCTGAAAACTGCCTCGAGGAAGTAAGTTCTTGTGCTCAAGTCTCCCATGGTTTGCTTCCCTCTTCTCGGTGATTATAGTCCTGTGCTGCTTGTTTTCCAATGGCTATCTCATATTTTACAACGATGGTTACCTTCTATGATCCAGTTTTCTAGTTGTTGTTATGCAGAAAGTAGAAAAGAATATCCAATCCTCATTACTCCATTTCTACCAGAACATAAAATCTTTTACACTGGTCTCATGGTTCTTGACAATGTTCCAAAGAGTTAAGATCATATGAGCTTTGAATAAGTATAATGTCAATTTTGCAATCTTTGTAACACAGTAGATCTAACTTTACATTTAAAATTAAGAAGTCAACAGAGTTCTTTTCAAGTGTCAAGTAGTATATGGTTAGTAATAAGTCAAGTTGTGTAGATAGTTTAGTAAAGTTCTTACAGTGATGGAATGTGAAACTCTAAGTTCCATGACTTATCAGTCATGTGATATTAAATACATTTGTCAGTCTTTTTTTCTGGGTTTCAATTTTCCATCTGTAATATAAAAATAACAGTACACATCTCATAGGGTTGCAATTAAGATTAAGTAAGATAGATTAAATAGAAGTATTTAACATGGTACCTAGCACTGTATGTACCAAATTAACGTAAAATACTATTTTATTACTGTTGTTGATGTGATTGTTATTGAGAAGTTGTACTGAAGATGAGTCTATAAACATTTAAGTACCAATTTTGCTAGAATCCTTGCTTTACGTTTTGGGTGAAAGCAGGCCAATTTACTTGGCTTCAACAGACCAAACAAGCTCTTAGGGCACCAGCTGAAACTGGCCATGAGTAGGTATAGTAGAGAAGGTCATGCCTAATGACGTGTTGTTATTTAGTGGAAGTAACCTGATTGAGTCAGAGCTCTCTTCTTGGGGTGGTGAACGCTATGGCCCTTTGTCTTTGCACCATACCCCCACTGCTGGGAACATTGGCTGGTGGCAATGCATATATTCTTCACCGAACACAGCCCTCCATTGCAGGGAAATGCCTCACCCAAGCTTGTGTCCCTTCCCAGAGCGAAGGGATATGTGGCCAGAAACTGGCTGATGCAGAGCTAAAAGGCCTGCTCCCATCCTATTTCAGAACAACTCTAAATGGCCATTCCAGCTCTGGAGAAACCCTTGGGATTGGTGGAGACTTCAGTTGCAACCACATTGCAAGTGTTTCTTCATCTGCTCAGTCCTACTTTCCTCATTTCCTTACAGTGTCAACTCCTGAGAGCACTCTTCAGTAAACCTTCTGCACACATGTCATCATCTCAAAGTCCATTCTTGTGAAACCCACTCTGACACTTGGGGAGCATGAATATGAGACATACCCAGTGAGAGAATGGTAATCTGGCATACAGATGATCCATTGCTCTGGCTCTCTCTGAGACCAGACATAGGCCTCTGAATCAGGAGTATGGAGATCAAGAGTTATTGAACATCTGCTAAGATGGTTTCCTATGCCTTCCTTCCCTGTGGTTCTTAAACACAACCTTCAGCAACCCAAGTGAATCTGGAAATGTTTTTTCTTTTTAAATTGGAAACCTTTATAATACATGTGTTCCTGAATACATTTCAATCTTAAAGAGGAAGGAAGGAAGGACATGGAGAAAGTACAGAAAGAGAGGCAATAATTAGACCAACCTGCACAGTCGCTTTTGGAAAAAAAAAAAAAAGATAGCTCTAGGTAGCTGAGGTGTTTATCTTTCAGATGTGCCGGAAGATGGAATATTTCTTAACTCTCAGATTCACATTAACTTCCCCAAAGCTTCCATGCTTCCTGACACTTTTTGAATAGTCCACATATTCCAAAAGATTTTCAGACATGGCCATTTCTCCTAAAAGTGATTCCTAGATAAACCTGAAGGTGTGTTAGTGTAATTCTTCAATTAACAGATTCTCCCAATATGAGACAATCTGCGTCAATAGACCTGACTTTGGAGGGCTCTTATCTGAAGTTATTACAAATTGCCATTAGCAAATGGGAAACTTAGGTATTGGGGTTGGCTATGTGCACAGGATTAATATTCTTAGTAATAACTTAGTGATGACTACAAATATGAGTGTATTAGCATATACCTTTAACATGCTCAAATTTTCATATTATTTCAAATTACTTCAATACCGAAGGAGTTAGTGAGCATTATGGCGCTGTAACAGGACCCTTTAGATTTATTGATTGGAGGCTTTATTCATCTTCCTGAGAAATACTAAATTTTAAAATTCATTCATGCTCAGTTTTATTAAATTATTTTCTATGAACCAAGTATCTGCAGGGAACTAAACGTCTGACAGTCAATTGTTTTTGTGAAATTATTTGCTATAGAGTCAAACTCAGAAGCCCAATCTTGATATTACTCATTTGTCAGTGCTTATCCTTGATTTCACCCCAATTTTCATCAGTATAAGTTCTATAAGTGATCAATTTGCTGTAATTTTCCAATGTTGGACATAATGAGAAATTGTAAGTACTTTTGTTGCATGCTTTAGTGTGGAGAAAAGTATGATTCTTTTATGTTTGGCAAAGCAGTATACTCCAACAGTTTCTTAATTTCAGTATATACTGAATCATATTTTGCATTGTTGAAATACATAGTATTCCTTTACTTTATGAAATGCTTGTAGAATCAAACTTTGGTGCATATAATCAGTCTTATGTGCATAAACTCCAGATTACTGAATTAAAACCCTGTGCTAAATTGCTGGGCTATCATTAGAACTTCCATTCTTTATTCCCTTTGTGACATGTTACCAGGGAAAATTCATTGCTTTGAATAATAATGAGCTTGAGACAAATTTAGCTTTTGAAAGCTGATTAATGCCTTTCCTTCTATGAACACTTAATATATAAACCATGTTTTCTCCCTTTTAGAAGCACATTTTAACGTCCATTTTTCTATGAATTCCTACTTATTAAGTATTAGGATATGCTAATTTACCTTTAAAATGTTAATATAGATCTCAGGATGCAAATGTACTGGAGCTGGTAAAATATGCAACCATATATTAGATGATTATATAAATATGCCACTGACTATAATTATTCGAGTTTTATGAGTCAGATGAACTAAAACCATCATGTAGTCTCTGATAGTTTTAGAAGGAATGATTTATCCAGCTTTATATGTTCAGGGTACATACTTTTCAAGATGTAGTGAAAGGTTTTGTGACTGTCTAATGACCTTTAGTGACCTTATCATCACAAGATCCTTGTACACTGCAACGAATGGAAACCAGTCCCATCATTTATGTTTTTGAGATACAAACAATTTAAGGTGAGTTTATGGGCTGCAAGTTCCTAATAACACTTTTTATCTATAAAACGTATGTAAGACTTAACTTATTTTGGGTGAGGTGGCAGGTTTCTAATGATGATGTTATAAGTTAATTTGTTTAAAGCAATTATGTTAACAACAAAGATAATAATTATGGGGTTATTTGCCTCACTGTATAAAATTTACAATATGGGGAGGGTGGGAGGGAGGGAGATGCATGAGGGAAGGGATGTGGGAACAGATGTATATGTATGACTGATTCACTTTGTTATAAAGCAGAAACTCATAAAAACAAAATCATACATGGATGAAAAAAAATTTACAATAATAATAATCTGAAAAATGATTTTATGCCAATAGATCTTAAATCTATTGAGATATGTAACAGTTATGAATGGAGATTTGATGGGTAAGAAAATAAAAGAATGCCTAAGTCACACCTGGCTGAAAATTGCTTATCAATTGTCAAATGACACAAGGAGATCTTGTGAAAAAGCAAGACCCTGGAGTTGGTAGACAGAGTAATTTGGAATCAAGTGGTATCACAGATATGATATAGAGACCTTCCCCTGATTCCTGCTATGTCACAACTCAAAAGCATCAACAACCTTCTAGAATTTCAAGACTGTTAGTGAAAGTACCGTTTGAGCATGAGTTCTTCATAAAATGTTCTAAAAATAGAACCCCTTGAAGAACTTTATCTGCATTCAAACAAGGTTTTAATAATGCTATACATTTCCTTTGAGCCAAATATTCTATGCACAGCTTCCTATAGTAATTGTAGGCTGAAGATATGTTTTTGTGTGGGTGCGGGTGTATGTGTTTGGGTAGGTATATGTTTTTGTGAGATTAAGAGAATACACAGAACAATGGATGGATCCTTTGCATTTTCCAAAAAATGTCCTACTTTACCTTCCCACTCTTCATCTTCCTAGTTAAAATTCTATACTTTTTTTCAGGCTAAGTTTAAATTTTATGTGTATGATCCTATTTCTGATCAACTGAGCTAAAAGCAAACTTCTCCCTGAAGTTTTAGAACATTTGCCACCACACGGGGCTGGTACTAGATCCCTGGACATTTTTGTATAAATGAGAAAGACTCACTCAATTTGGGCAGACAGTCCCACAGGTGCACAGCTGGGTGAGCTGACTCTGATTCTAAGTGAATTAGAAAAAAGTACTTCTTAATCCTATCACATGTAACTCCTTGCCGGGATGTATTTTTCCTAGTGAATGGAGATTCACTAGACTTCAGTTCTCTCTTCTGTCACTGTCTATCTGGATGACCTTGGATATGCTAGTTTACCTCTCTAAATTTAGTTTCCTTCCTGGTAAAACAAGCATAATAATATGGAGTTCATAGTGTTGGTAAGAATATGACATGAGATAATGAATGTAAACTGTCTAGCAAGTTATTTGGCATAGAAACCCTAATCAGTAAGTTGTACCGACCTTTACAAATATTGTGTTTTGTGCCACCATCCTTAGTCTCAGGACTAGTCTATTTTCTCCTTGAATTAAAGTTTCTGATATAGAAATTAAATGTATTTGTAGACGCAAGTACATTTTTGTTTTTTTTTCCTGAAATGTTTTCCGATGATCATTATCAAGTCCGTACCCCTTAAATAAATATTAACAAGACGGCATTCCTTGAAGCATGATGTTATTTTCTTCTGCTGTTGACATTAGCTAGACACAGACTGACATACAAACCTAGAGAGAGGAAAATAAATATGAGGAAGGTAGAAGTCCTAGTCATACCCTGACCTTGATTTAAAGTCATGATGGATTTTGAGAAAGACATTTGTTAGCATGATCAACCATTTCCATTCAACTAATGAGAACCCTTTCCATTTTTTGAAAGGCAATTTTTGAAAAAATAGCAGATTACTGACCACAAACCACCTAGTTATGTGGAGAAAAAAAAGTGATAGAGATAATTCTCCACACAACACCAAAGAAAAAGTTCTTAGCCTTGACTCAAGGAGATTGCCTTCAAGGCAAAGAGGTAATTTATTTTTCCAACCTATGTGCATTCAAATTCTTGTCTTCTCTAGCAATATCACGGCAGGTTATATTCAGTGGACCAGATTCTTATCAGTTTTTTAACCTCTCCAGAGCACTTTGTAACTGCATGTATAGGCTTTGAGTGAGCTTTTCCCATTTCATAATTGGGCTCTTCATGCTGAGAAACCTCTGGGGCATCACCAGAGGTTTACAGCCAGGGAAATGTGAACGTAGGAAGGAATTGAGCCAAAGCAAGATTTCTGCTAAACATTCATGTATTTGCATTTGGAGACTACTAGTGACTTCAATATTTTGGCTATGTTTATATTTTCAAAAATCAAAGGCTCTACGTGAAAAAGAAATGTTCAGACAAAATTGAAATGTCAGGGAAAAGTGGCAAATATTTAAATGTTTACAGATATTTAGATGCTTTCAAATTTAGTAAGCTGCTTATTATACGATTGGAGACTGTGGATGAGAAAACATGCAATGGGAGCTTTGTTTGATTCCTCAATCCTGGTGTTTTACCTGCATTATGCATATGGTAGGAAAAAAACATGTAATGAAAGTATTTAATCAGATATATGGAATTATTTAATTTTAGTTTTATTATTAGTTATTACTTTATTATTTATTGTTATTTTGTTACTTCAGACAAGATTTCCAGGAAGGTGGTAAAAGAGCTAAAGTTTGTGAGAAGAACTCTTTCCAAATAGAACCACTCTGTTTTATAAAACTTACCAACAGTTGAATATCAATAAACTTGATACTTAACCACTTTAAGTTCTTCATGTGCTTCCTGACTCTTTCAGTTGTTTCAGAGAAGTCAGAAGTTTGAATTACCACTCCATTTTCATCAATTGAGTCTTAATACACCATGTTCAGTGTGTATGATTCAATGCATTTTCAAAACTGAAAAATAAAATATGACTTTAGGCTATAAATATACCCCCCTTTATTTCTAGATATGAGAAAATACTAAGAAAGGGGTTTAAACATCAAATATGGAAAATCTCTTTCCAGTGAAATGAAATATTTCAGCTTTCCCAAATTTTTTGATTAATCAAAGTTAAGGTAACAGCCTAGCTTAGATCATAAGTTCAGTTGTAGCATTTTAAAGTTTTCTGAAAAAAATTAAAACTGAAAATGACATTCCATTATGGGTTAAATTGTATAGAATGTTTTAAAATTTTTAGTGTTTTGCAAAGATTTTTCACGTACATTTTTAATATAATTTTTATTATAATTCTGATGAGTAAGGCTGGTATGGCTTAATATTTGCTTTTGTCAAATATTTTAATCAAATTAAGTGTCATAATTCTTTTTTTTTTGACCTGACGGTCACTGCTCTGGCTACTGCATGTCTACTCAAATAGCATGGATTAAAAGAAATGTTGAGATACAATCATTCTATTGTCATCCTTCTGTTACTTTGATTTGGTTCCTTTTGCATTTACTTGTAACTATTTCTGAAATGTGACCAGCACTCAGTAGGTGGAGCTAATGAGACACAAAATATTGAATTGTCAACTCCTATTGCCCATGAAGATACGTTATAGTTTAGTAATAAGAATTTAGGGGGTAAAGACATGCTAGTCATCCTGTCTCTTATTTGAGGAGTGCTGATGCCACATCCAATGATTTTTGAGATTTATTCAATTCTTACTTTATACTGAATTTGAAGATTATATTTATTCTTTCATGTTTACTTCATAATATTTGAAAAAAATAAAGCACCTTCTACTGAGAGCTAAGTCAAGTTGTTTGCTTGTATGAACTACTTTCCAGTCATATGCTGCAAGAGGGGAAAATGTTGAATCACATTGTGGTGATTCCTTTAAGCACAAAATTCAGAATTCAAATGAAATTCTTGGGAGCTACTAACTCCCAAGAAACTATAGTCCTACCTATTTTTGAAAGACATGAGGTTACCATGAGGTTTGTGTAAACTGTCTCATAGATAAAATAGTCCTTTTTCTGCTAATGGCATCTTATCTTCATTTGCCTATATGGGTTCCATCCTTTTCCTCTTCCCCATTTTTGATTTTTTTGTCTCAAATTATCCCTTTTCTTGTTGTGTTTGTTACCAAATTGAAGTAGTTATAGTACTTTCACTGCTTTTTTCCCTTTAACCTTTGTGCTACAATTAAGTTTTTAACAACCTATTCCAATAGAGTTGCATTTTTCCTGTATATCTATTTATCATCTTACTCAAAGTTTTGTGTGCTTTTTCCCTTTTCGTTTCAGATAGAAGAGCTTCTTTCATTATTTCCTGTAAGGCAAGTCTGGTGTTGATGAACTCCCTCAGCTTTTGTTTGTCTAGGAAATCCTTTATTTCTCCTTCATATCTTAAGTATAATTTTGCATGTGGAGTATTCCTGGCTGAGAGTTTTTATCTTTCAATACTTTCAATACTTTGAGTGTGTCATTCCACTCTCTCCTGGCCTGTAGAGTTTCTGCTGAAAAAATCTGCTGATAGCCTAATGGAGGTTCCTCTGTAGATTACCATTCTTTTCTCCTTGGCTGCTTTTAAAATTCTTTCTTTGTCACTAACTTTTGACAGCTTTAATATAATGTGTCTTGGAGAAGACCTTTTTGCTTTTAGGTAATTTGATGTTCTCTTAGTTCCATGGACTTGTATATTCATTTCCTTCCCCAGGTTTGGGAAGTTCTCTGATTTTTATCTTTACATAAACTCTCTGCTCTCTTCTCCCTCTTTTCTCCTTCTGGGATACCCATTATTCTAACATTGCCCTTCCTAATGGAGTCAGATAACTGTCATAGAATTTCTTCATTTTTTAACATCTTAATTGTGTCTCCTCTTCTACTTGTCTCATTTCTATATTTCTATCTTCGAGCTCGCTAATACTCTCTATCATATGGTCTTCTCTATTTCCAGTGCTTTCTAATGTGTTCTTCATCTCATTTATTGAGTTCTTCAACTCCAGAATTTCTGTTTGGTTTGTTTTTAGACTTTCAATCTCTTTGATAAAGTATTCCTTCTGTTCATTAATTTTATTCCTGAATAAATTATTTTATTTTATTATATCTTGAATTCTTTATCAGTTAGATCATAATATTCCATGACTTTAATTTTGGTTTCCGGAGAATTTTCTTTTTCGTGTGTCTGTGATATCACATTACCATGGTTCTTCATGGTGCTTAATGATTGGTTTCTCTGCTGGGGGCAGAAGGAGTCTTGTGTTCATTGTTGCACCCACACAGAGAGGAGATTTTGTCATGCAGAACTAGCAGTGTGGGGGATAGAAAAAGAGGATCAAGTCTCAAATGTCAGACTTTGGATGTTTTCACTTAGATTTAGTAGATAATATTGAATAATATTTCTTCAGTTGCTGTATGTACTTTGGACAATTTCTAGAGACATTAAATGACTATTTTTGTTTACTTATAATTTTCACCAATTATGGTTGTTTCACTAGGGAGAATGTATGTGGACTCTTTGCACTGCCATTCTAGACATTGTCCTCCTATCCTGGGCTACTTCTGCTTCTATTTGTAGTAATGTATCTAACAGCTCTTTTTGATTCAGAGTGCAAGCTCCTTCCTACCAGTTTGTTCATTCACATTTTCTTAACATTTCTTCCCTTTGGAAGAAATTTAGTTAAAGCTTCTTTACCAGACTAAGAAGCTTACTCTCATTTGCCTTCTCCCTAGAATAAGATATCATGGGGCACCATACTCTTGCAAGAAAGTTTTATCCTCTGAATGTCTCTTTGCATTAAAGGTGAATTCTGTTTGTGTTGATTTACCTATGTCTAGTCTCATTTCCCCTGATGGTCTCTTTGACCTGGTAGTCCAGTTTTGTTTTATCCACTATATATGTTGTATCCATTGTATTGTAACTGCCTGAGTGAAATTAGGAAACACATTTGCACAGAAAATTTTTCCATTTCTCAAGACAAACTCATGTGGGAGTGGTTACCCCTAAATATACCTTTATATACCCAATATACCTATGTGGGTCTCCCATAGGCCACCTTCATTGCAAGTAATGTGATCTCCAGTATCTGAGCCCAGTTAGGTTCCCCATGGATTCATCTGCTTTAATAATCTCAGATCTGGTACATATTTTGTCAGATTTATACCTAAGTATTTTATTTTGGTGGGTGCTAGTATAAATGGTACTGTGTTTTTAATTTCAAATTCCACTTGCTTATTGCTGGTATATAAGAAAGCAATCGACTTTTATAACTTAACCTTATATTCTGCAACCTTGCTGTAATTGCTTATTAGTTACAGGAGCTCTTTTTTTTGTTGTTGTTGATTTTTTTTTTGGATTTTCTACATAGACGATCATGTCATTCCCTAACAAAGAGTGTTTTATTTCTTACTTCCTTATCAATATACCTTTCATTTCATTTTTTTCCCTATTGCAATCCTAGAACTTGCAGTACAATGTTGGATAAAAGTGGATAAAAAAATTTTATCTTTTAATCAAGAATTAGCCAGATGTTTTTTCCTAATGTAAAAAGTGTTATTTGGCTAACTTCAGAACTGTGCCACTCCTGAGAGGTTTATATTAGACTCAAATGGTGTTAATTTGGAGAGTTATTTTGTTCTTAGGGACATTCTATTTAAAACAATGTATCAGATATATATTGAGAATATACTTAGGGGTGGCATTGCTCGGTCATAGACATGCATATGTTCAGCCTTAATAGGTATTGTCAAGCAAGTTTCCAAAAGAAAAAAACTTGGAATTCACTTTGAAAAATTGTTAATTTCTGCTCAAGTTTAACATAATCATTGTGACCTAGCAGATCCACCTCTGGAATTCCAATGTGCACCAGAAGACAGGCACATGGATATTTACAGAAACATTATTCAAGTTACCTAAAGCTATAAAGAATCCAAATGTCAATCAACATTAGAAGGGATACCTGAACAGTGGTATATTTATACTGGAATAGTATACAGCAATGAAAAATACTACACACAAAAATGTGGGTGGATCTCACAGCTATAATGTTGAGTAAAAGAAGCTGGACACAAGATTAAACATTTTATAATTTCATTTATATGATGCTCAAAAGCAGGCAAACTAACTTTAGATGATAAAAGGCAGAATGAATAGTGGTGATATTAGGGGATAGTGGTTAGATTGTAGATTCTGAATTTTGGTTAGACTGAACTTACATTTAAGAACTGTGTACCTTATGCATGCTATATTTCAATAAACTGTAAGTTAGAAAATAATATGTCAGCAGTAGGAAAGTTTCTGTATTTGGGGTGAGAAAAGTAGATCAAGGAAGAAAAGTAGGGAGGGAATTCCATTCATTTACTTCCTCTTT
The DNA here is from genome assembly GCF_949752795.1 of Hyperoodon ampullatus. Classification (NCBI taxonomy): domain Eukaryota; kingdom Metazoa; phylum Chordata; class Mammalia; order Artiodactyla; family Ziphiidae; genus Hyperoodon; species Hyperoodon ampullatus. Next base: position 67,248,401 of record NC_136925.1, on the reverse strand, counting down.
TGTCACTCCTTTTCTTTCCTAAATTCAGTGCGAGAGCCTCAGGGACTCATCAGCTCAGCCCCCAAATCTTCAGAGGTTCACAGACTTCTGTCTGGGGTGTCTCCTACTCGGAGGTGAGTAAGAATAGATCTATATAGGGAGGCAGTGTGCGAGAGAGGACTCAGAGCCCCTCCAATCCCACACAATACAGCAGGAACTGCAGAAACAAGAGCAAAGCTGTGGGACCAGCAAAGTGCCAGCCGCCCCACGCTAGTTCCTAGCATTTCAGCGGCGGTTCGCTGGACAGCGACAGGATGACTTCCTCCCCTCCCTGAGAAAGGTCTGGCAGGTATTTTAATTAATTCCAGAGGGATAAATCTTTGTTCACAAAAAGGCTGTTCTCCGCTACCTATAAGCGAGAACAAACCATTGAGGACTGGAACAAAGACTCAACTTCTTCTTCTTCTTCTCCTTCTCCTTCTCCTTCTCCTTCTCCTTCTCCTTCTCCTTCTCCTTCTTCTTCTTCTTCTTCTTCTTTTTTAATTCGGAGCCAGCAGGAGCCAATGGGCGTGCCCCTTCTAAAAGTGAAGGGCTGGAGCCTGTGGCCAGTCTTCTCACCCGGCCCGGTCCTCCTCCGGACAAGGCGGTGTGATGAGATCCCCGCGGGAGGTAAAGTTGGCAAGAGGGAAATTCATTAAGCACAAGAGTGCGTTGCACTTTTCAGAGCACCTCGGTGCATGAAAACCCCAGCGGACTCTCCTGGGAAAGAGACCATGCCCCCCGAGTCTCCTTCCAACCTCTCCCGGACCGCGGGCGTGAATCAGAGCGGTTTCGTTCCAGAGGTCTAGGAAAGGGATTTCCTACCTGTCCAGGGCGGGACCACTGCGGAGTTCGTGATCCGCTGTGTGATCCCGTCCCTCTACCTGCTCATCATCACAGTGGGCTTGCTGGGCAACATCATGCCGGTGAATATCTTCATCACCAACAGCGCCCTGAGGAGCGTCCCCAGCATCTTCACCTGGCCGTTGGGGACGTGCTGCTGCTGATCACCTGCTTCCCTGTGGATGCTTCCTGCAACTTAAAAAAATTTTTTTTTTAACATCGCTATTGGAGTATAATTGCTTTATAATGGTGTGTTAGTTTCTGCTTTATACCAAAGTGAATCAGTTATACATATACATATGTTCCCATATCTCTTCCCTCTGCGTCTCCCTCCCTCCCACCCTCCTTATCCCACCCCTCTAAGTGGACACAAAGCACCGAGCTGATCTCCCTGTGCTATGCGGCTGCTTCCCACTAGCTATCTATTTTACATTTGGTAGTGTGTATATGTCCATGCCACTCTCTCGCTTTGTCCCAGCTTACCCTTCCCCCTCCCCATATCCTCAAGCCCATTCTCTAGTAGGTCTGTGTCTTTATTCCGGTCTTACCCCTAGGTTCTTCATGACTTTTTTTTTTTCACTTAGATTCCATATATATGTGTTAGCATACGGTAACAAATCCCGCTACTTCTTTGACGAGTGGATGTTCGGGAAGGTGGGCTGCAAACTCATCCTGGTGATGCAGCTCACCTCCGTGGGGGTGTCCGTGTTCACTTTCACTGCCCTCAGCGCAGACAGGTAAGGGCATAGGTAACGGTGGGTGGCCTAGAAAAGCAGTGGAGAGGGGCAGGGAGTGTACCTGGGGAGAGGAGGGAGAAAGGAAGGGCTGGGAGGAGGAGGGGAGAAGGAGAGAGACAGTATCTGGGAATTAGAGTAAAAGGAGTTAAAATTGACTGATGTGAGGCTTGAAAAAAATATAAGAAAATCATTATTTTAAAAATAATTAAAATTGCATTAGTTTAAAAGTAGTTTTAAAATTGCATAGCCTAGCCTTCCTCTGCCCTCCACACACTCTAGGAATCTTTATTATTCATTTCACAGAAAAGCTATAGAATGAATGTGCAACAATCTTGTAGAGACTCAGCCACTCAGTGCATTGCGTCACTGCTCTGCCCGTCGCACTGTTCCACATTACCACATCTCAGACAAGTCTCTCATTTAACCATTTATGCTGGTTCTATTTGCCTACTTCTCTGTGGAAACAAGGCCCTTCTAAGATATACCTTTTAGTCTTTTGCCTGTAGTGATGCATTTAAGTAGTGACGTCTGTTCTGGCTGAGCCATGAGGTCCTTATTGTTAGTTGTCACAAGCAGTACACTTCCCATTTGTGTATTTCAAAACCCAAAATAACAATTTACTCTGGTCCTTCCAATTACTGATTGCTCAGGAGGGTTTGACCAATTTCCAAGGTCTTTAATAAATTTAATTGCATTTTTTATTTGCTAATTCTTAACAAGTTCTTAGTTAAAAGTTTTTAGTTAGTCCTTATTTGTTTATTTGTTTATTAATTGCGTTTTTGGAAAAATTGATGCTGATATGAAGTGTAGAGGATTTTCTTCTGGAAAGAGTTTATCCAATGTTTAGTACAAGATAAATAGCAATATGCTATACTTGTATATTTTCAGTGCATTATTATTTTTACTTTTGAATCAATGTATAGGCTGAAACAATATTTTATGTAACCATTAGATTATCTTCAGCTCTTTGGAGAACCCCACCTACATCCCAAATGTACTGACAACCTGGCATTTGGAAAATTCATTTATTTTCTACACAAAAGGACACAAGTCTTCATTAAATTTCCCTTTTTATTGCTTGTTGTTATTTTCTGTTCTTTTATCCTTATTTATTTCCATTTGACCAAGGTTATTTTCAGTTTCAATCCATGCTCTAAAGTGATGACCTGGCTTCATACTGCTAGCTTCAAACTTAATGAGCTGTTTCTTAACTCATTGTTTTAATTATTGATAGAAAATATTAAATGTCATTAGAACCATAGCCTACTCCTCATGAACACTACTTATTTATTAAGGTTCTGGGCAGTAGTTTCTATTTTCAGTTATTCATAGGTCTTCATGGGGAGCAAAAATAAACACTAAACTTTTATTTCTTCCTAGCACTTCCCTTGATTCATCTATTTGTCATTAAGTTTTTATTTTTTTCTTATGGAGATTTTCATTAAGAATATTTTTTCAACTTCCAATGTAGACCTTCTTCTCTACTTTCTTTTATTATTTGTGGAGATTTGGAGGAACTTTTTGAAAATTAAAACTTTAATGATTGTGATTTAATTCAAACTAATTTTTGGAAAAGGACCACATTTTCAGAGAGAACCAAACATAAAACATCTCATTAGGAATCAGTTTTGGATTATGAAAGCACAACCTAGAGTTGATTATAGACATTTATATAGATTCTGTGAAAATTCAGTTTTTAGAGATAACTTAAAAAATATGAAATGTTATTTGCTAGCACTGTTGAGGCTTAGTTTCTCCACTGTAAAAACGTCTTTCCTGTTAAAAATACTATTGACTTTAAAAGGACAAGGAGGTCAAATGTCTAAAAACAGATAGGTTAGATAAAGCATTTGATTCTTCAGTTGCTTTGATTCTTCATATCTCTGCAATGTGCTATCATTGAAAAAAATATAGAATCTGTAGTCACAAGATGTAGGTGTGAATCCTGAGTCATCAGCTCACTGGCTCTGTGATCATTTGAACATCATTTAATCCCTTAGTTTTGATGAGTTTTTCTGCAAAAGGGGTACACTAATCAGTTGTACTGAACAGAATTATTTTATCAAATGAAACAATTCATATGAAAGCATTTTAAAACTGTGGGTTGCTGTGTAACTACTTCTACTGTAATACATATGAGTCAGATGACAAATGACTCATTAATTCAAATCAATATTTACTCACAGATGAAATTAATTATCAGGATACAGGCACTGAGGTGGAAAGCAAATGAGCTTATTGTAAAATTATAAAGATGATCTCTGTGCCTTCTATAGCCTTCCTTCAATTTTTTTAAATTTATGTATATATATTTTATTAGTTTCTGCTTTATAACAAAGTGAATCAGTTATACATATACATCTGTTCCCATATCCCTTCCCTCTTGCCTCTCCTTCCCTCCAAACCTCCCTATCCCACCCCTCCAGGCGGTCACAAAGCACCGAGCTGATCTCCTTGTGCTATGCGGCTGCTTCCCACTAGCTATCTACCTTACGTTTGGTAGTGTATATATGTCCATGCCTCTCTCTCTCGCTTTGTCACAGTTTACCATTCCCCCTCCCCATATCCACAAGTCCATTCTCAAGTAGGTCTGTGTCTTTATTCCTATTTTACCCCTAGGTTCTTCATGACATTTTTTTTCTTAAATTCCATATATATGTGTTAGCATACGGTATTTGTCTTTCTCTTTCTGACTTTCTTCACTCTGTATGACAGACTCTAGGTCTATCCACCTAATTACAAATAGCTCAATTTCGTTTCTTTTTATGGCTGAGTAATATTCCATTGTATATATGTGCCACATCTTCTTTATCCATTCATCTGATGATGGACACTTAGGTTGTTTCCATCTCCAGGCTATTGTGAATAGAGCTGCAATGAACATTTTGGTACATGTCTCTTTTTGAATTATGGTTTTCTTAGGTTATATGTCTAGTAGTGGGATTGCTGGGTCATATGGTAGTTCTATTTTTAGTTTTTTAAGGAACCTCCATACTGTTCTCCATGGTGGCTGTACCAATTCACATTCCGACCAGCAGTGCAAGAGTGTTCCCTTTTCTTCACACCCTCTCCAGCATTTATTTTTTCTAGATTTTTTGATGATGGCCATTCTGACTGGTGTGAGATGATATCTCATTGTAGTTTTGATTTGCATTTCTCTAATCACTAATGATGTTGAGCATTCTTTCATGTGTTTGTTGGCAGTCTGTATATCTTCTGTGGAGAAATGTCTATTTAGGTCTTCTGCCCATTTTTGGATTGGGTTGTTTGTTTTTTTGCTATTGAGCTGCATGAGCTGCTTATAAATTTTGGAGACTAATCCTTTGTCAGTTGCTTCATTTGCAAATATTTTCTCCCACTCTGAGGGTTGTCTTTTGGTCTTGTTTATGGTTTCCTTTGCTGTGCAAAAGCTTTGAAGTTTCATTAGGTCCCATTTGTTTATTTTTGTTTTAATTTCCATTTCTCTAGGAGGTGGGTCAAAAAGGATCTTGCTGTGATTTATGTCACAGAGTGTTCTGCCTGTGTTTTCCTCTAAGAGTTTGATAGTTTCTGGCCTTACATTTAGGTCTTTAATCCATTTTGAGCTTATTTTTGTGTATGGTGTTAGGGAGTGATCTAATCTCATACTTTTACATGTCCCTGTCCAGTTTTCCCAGCACCACTTATTGAAGAGGCTGTCCTTTCTCCACTGTACATTCCAGCCTCCTTTATCAAAGAAAAGTTGACCATATATGCGTGGGTTTATCTCTGGGCTTTCTATCCTGTTCCATTGATCTATCTTTCAGTTTTTGTGCCAATACCACACTGTCTTGATTACTGTAGCTTTGTAGTATAGTCTGAAGTCAGGGAGCCTGATTCCTGCAGCTCCATTTTTTGTTCTCAAGATTGCTTTGGCTATTCGGGGTCTTTTGTTTTTCCAAACAAATTTTGAAATTTTTTGTTCTAGTTCTGTGAAAAATGCCAGTGGTAGTTTGATAGGGATTGCATTGAATCTGTAGATTGCTTTGGGTAGTAGAGTCATTTTCACAATATTGATTCTTCCAATCCAGGAACATGGTATATCTCTCCATCTATTTGTACCATCTTTAATTTCTTTCATCAGTGTCTTATAATTTTCTGCATACAGGTCTTTTTTCTCCTTAGGTAAGTTTATTCCTAGATATTTTATTCTTTTTGTTGCAATGGTAAATGGGAGTGTTTTCTTGATTTCACTTTCAGATTTTTCATCATTACTGTACAGGAATTGCAGAGATTTCTGTGCATTAATTTTGTATCTTGCTACTTTACCAAATTCATTGATTAGCTCTAGTAGTTTTCTGGTAGCATCTTTAGGATTCTCTCTATATAGCATCATGTCATCTGCAAACAGTGACAGGTTTACTTCTTCTTTTCTGATTTGGATTCCTTTTATTTCCTTTTCTTCTCTGATTGCTGTGGCTAAAACTTCCAAAACTATGTTGAATAAGAGTGGTGAGAGGGGGCAGCCTTGACTTGTTCCTGATCTTAGTGGAAATGGTTTCAGTTTTTCACCATTGAGGACGATGTTGGCTGTGGGTTTGTCATATATGGCCTTTATTATGTTGAGGAAAGTTCCCTCTATGGTTACTTTCTGCAGGGTTTTTATTATAAATGGGTGTTGAATTTTGTCGAAAACTTTCTCTGCATCTATTGAGATGATCATATTTTCTCCTTCAATTTGTTAATATGGTGTATCACACTGATTGATTTGCATATATTGAAGAATCCTTGCATTCCTGGAGTAAACCCTACTTGATCATGGTGTATGATCCTTTTAATGTGCTGTTGGATTCTGTTTGCTAGTATTTTGTTGAGGAGTTTTGCATTTATGTTCATTAGTGATATTGGCCTATAGTTTTCTTTCTTTGTGACATCCAGGCCTGATTTTGGTATCAAGGTGATGGTGGCCTTGTAGAATGAGTTTGGGAGTTTTCCTCCCTCTGCTATGTTTTGGAAGAGTTTGAGAAGGATAGGTGTTAGCTCTTCTCTAAATGTTTGATAGAATTCGCCTGTGAAGCCATCTGGTCCTGGGCTTTTGTTTGTTGGAAGATTTTTTTTTTTTTTTTTTTTTTAATAAATTTATTTATTTATTTTTGGCTGTGTTGGGTCTTCGTTTCTGTGCGAGGGCTTTCTCTAGTTGTGGCAAGCGGGGGCCACTCTTCATCGTGGTGCACAGGCGTCTCACTGTCGCGGCCTCTCTTGTTGTGGAGCACAGGCTCCAGACGCGCAGGCTCAGTAGTTGTGGCTCACGGGCCCAGTCGCTCTGCGGCATGTGGGATCTTCCCAGACCAGGGCTCGAACCCGTGTCCCCTGCATTGGCAGGCAGATTCTCAACCACTGCGCCACCAGGGAAGCCCCTGTTGGAAGATTTTTAATCACAGTTTCGATTTCAGTGCTTGTGATTGGTCTATTCATATTTTCTATTTCTTCCTGATTCAGTCTTGGCAGGTTGTGCATTTCTAAGAATTTGTCCATTTCTTCCAGGTTGTCCATTTTATTGGCATAGAGTTGCTTGTAGTAATCTCTCATGATCTTTTGTATTTCTGCAGTGTCAGCTGTTACTTCTCCTTTTTCATTTCTAATTCTCTTGGTTTGAGTCTTCTCCCTTTTTTTCTTGATGAGTCTGGCTAATAGTTTATCAATTTTGTTTATCTTCTCAAAGAACCAGCTTTTAGTTTCTTTGATCTTTGCTATCGTTTCCTTCGTTTCTTTTTTCATTTATTTATGATCTGATCTTTATGATTTCTTTCCTTCTGGTAACTTTGGGGATTTTTGTTCTTCTTTCTCTAATTGATTTAGGTGCAGGGTCAGGTTGTTTATTCGAGATGTTTCCTGTTTCTTAAGATGGGATTGTATTGCTATAAACTTCCCCCTTAGAACGGCTTTTGCTGCGTCCCATAGGTTTTGGTTTGTCGTGTCTCCACTGTCATTTTTTTCTAGGTATTTTTTAATTTCCTCTTTGATTTCTTCAGTGATCACTTCGTTATTGAGTAGTGTATTGTTTAGCCTCCATGTGTTTGTATTTTTTACAGATCTTTTCCTGTAATTGATGTCTAGTCTCATAGCATTGTAGTCACAAAAGATACTTGATACAATTTCAATTTTCTTACATTTACTAAGGCTTGATTTGTGACCCAAAATATGATCTATCCTGGAGAATGTTCCATGAGCACTTGAGAAAAATGTGTATTCTGTTGTTTTTGGATGGAATGTCCTATAAATATCAATTAAGTCCATCTTGTTTAATGTATCATTTAAAGCTTGTGTTTCCTTATTATTTTCATTTTGGATGATCTGTCCATTGGTGAAAGTGGGGTGTTGAAGGCCCCTACTATGAGTGTGTAACTGTCGATTTCCCCTTTTATGGCTGTTAGTATTTGCCTTATGTATTGAGGTGCTCCTATGTTGGGTGCATAAATATTTACAATTGTTATATCTTCTTCTTGGATCAATCCCTTGATCATTATGTAGTGTCCTTCTTTGTCTCTTCTAATAGTCTTTATTGTAAAGTCTATTTTGTCTGATATAAGAATTGCTACTCCAGCTTTCTTTTGGTTTCCATTTGCATGGAATATCTTTTTCCATCCCCTTACTTTCAATCTGTATGTGTCTCTAGGTCTGAAGGGGGTCTCTTGTAGACAGCATATATATGGGTCTTGTTTTTGTATCCATTCAGCCAATCTGTGTCTTTTGGTGGGAGCATTTAGTCCATTTACATTTAAGGTAATTATCGATATGTATGTTCCTATTCCCATTTCCTTAATTGTTTTGGGTTTGTTATTGTAGGTATTTTCCTTCTGTTGTGTTTCTTGCCTAGAGAAGTTCCTTTAGTATTTGTTGTAAAGCTGGTTTGGTGGTGCTGAACTCTCTCAGCTTTTTCATATCTGTAAAGGTTTTAATTTCTCCATCAAATCTGAATGAGATCCTTGCTGTGTAGAGTAATCTGGTTGTAGGTTTTTCTCCTTCATCACTTTAAATATGTGTTGCTACTCTTTTCTGGCTTGTAGAGTTTCTGCTGAGAGATCAGCTGTTAACCTGATGGGGATTCCCTTGTGTGTTATTTGTTGTTTTTCCCTTGCTGCTTTTAATATGTTTTCTTTGTGTTCAATTTTTGATAGTTTGATTAATATGTGCTTGGCGTATTTCTCCTTGGATTTATTCTGTATGGGACTCTCTGTGACTCCTAGACTTGATTAACTATTTCCTTTCCCATATTAGGGAAGTTTTCAACTATAATCTCTTCAAATATTTTCTCCGTCCCTTTCTTTTTCTCTTCTTCTTCTGGAACCCCTATAATTCGAATGTTGTTGCATTTAATGTTGTCCCAGAGGTCTCTGAGACTGTCCTCAGTTCTTCTGATTCTTTTTTCTTTATTCTGCTCTGCAGCAGTTATTTCCACTATTTTATCTTCCACGTCCCTCATCCGTTCTTCTGCCTCAGTTATTCTGCTATTGATCCCATCTAGAGTATTTTTCATTTCATTTATTGTGTTTTTAATCGTTGCTTGATTCATCACTAGTTCTTCTAGGTCCCTGTTAACTGTTTCTTGCATTTTGTCTATTCTATTTCCAAGATTTTGGATCATCTTTACTATCATTATTCTGAATTGTTTTTCAGGCAGACTGCCTATTTCCTCTTCATTTGTTAGGTCTGGTGGGTTTTTATGTTTCTCCTTCACCTGCTGTGTGTTTTTCTGTCTTCTCATTTTGCTTATCTTACTTTGTTTGGGGTCTCCTTTTTGCAGGCTGCATGTTCGTAGTTCCCGTTGTTTTCGGTCTCTGTCCCCAGTGGCTAAGGTTGTTTCAGTGGGTTGTGTAGGTTTCCTGGTGGAGGGGACTTGTGCCTGTGTTTTGGTGGATGAGGCTCGATCTTGTCTTTCTGGTGGACAGGTCCACGTCTGGTGGTGTGTTTTGGGGTGTCTGTGCCCTTATTATGTTTTTAGGCAGCCTCTCTGCTAATGGGTGGGGTTGTGTTCCTGTCTTGCTAGTTTCTTGGCATAGGGTGACCAGCAGTGTATCTTGCTGGTCGTTGAGTGAAGCTGGGTGCTGGTGTTGAGATGGAGATCTCTGGGAGATTTTCGCCTTTTGATATTATGTGGAGCTTGGAGGTCTCTTGTGAACTAGTGTCCTGAAGTTGGCTCTCCCACCTGAGAGGCACAGCACTGACTCCTGGCAGCAGCACCAAGAGCCTTTCATCCCCCCAGCTCAGAATCAAAGGGAGAAAAAGTAGAAAGAAAGAATAGTGGAAGAAAGAAAGAAAGAAAGAAAGAAAGAAAGAAAGAAGGGAGGGAGGGAGGGAGGAAGGAAAGAAAGAAAGAAAAAAGAAAGGAGGGAGGGAGGGAGGAAGGAAAAAGAGAAAGAGAGAGAAGATAAAGTAAAATAGAATAAAGTATGATAACATATAATAGTGTTATTAAAATAAAAAAGTAATTAGTAAAAAAATTAAAAATTAAAAACAAAAGAAACAAAAAAAATGGACGGATAGAACCCTGGGACAAATGGTGGAAGCAAAGCTATATAGACAAAATCTCACATAGAAGTATACACATACACTTTCACAAAAAGAGAACAAGGGGAAAAAAATCTTAAATCTTGGTCTCAAAGTCCACCTCCTCAATTTGGGATAATTCATTGTAAAAAGAGGAAAAGGGGAAAAAAACATAGATCTTGTTCTCAAAGTCCACCTCCTCAATTTGGGATGATTCGTTGTCTATTCAGGTATTCCACAGATGCAGGGTACGTCAAGTTGATTGTGGAGATTTAATCCGCTGCTCCTGAGGCTGCTGGGAGAGATTTCCCTTTCTCTTCTTTGTTCTCACAGCTCCCGGGGTTCAGCTGGGGATTTGGCCCCGCCTCTGCGTGTACGTCACCTGAGGGCGTCTGTTCTTCGCTCAGACAGGACAGGGTTAAAGGAGCCGCTGATTTCGGGGCTCTGGCTCACTCAGGCCGGGGGAAGGGAGGGGCACGGATGTGGGGCGAGCCTCCGGCGGCAGAGGCCGGCATGACGTTGCACCAGCCTGAGGCGCCGTGTGTTCTCCCGGGTAAGTTGTCCCTAGATCATGGGACCCCGGCAGTGGTGGGCTGCACAGGCTCCCGGGAGGGGCGGCGTGGATAGTGACCTGTGCTCGCACATAGGCTTCTTGGTGGCAGCAGCAGCGGCCTTAGCGTCTCATGCCTGTCTCTGGGGTCCGCGCTGTGAGCCGCGGCTCGCGCCCGTCTCTGGAGCTCCTTTAAGCAGTGTTCTTAATCCCCTCTCCTCGCGCACCAGGAAACAAAGAGGGAAGAAAAAGTCTCTTGCCTCTTCGGCAGCTCCAGACTTTTTCCCGGACTCCCTCCCGGGTAGCCGTGGTGCACTAACCCCTTCAGGCTCTCTTCCCGCCGCCAACCCCAGTCCTCTCCCTGCGCTCCGACCGAAACCCGAAACCCGAGCCTCAGCTCCCAGCCCCGCCCACCCCGGCGGCCAAGCAGACAAGCCTCTTGGGCTGGTGAGTGCCGGTCGGCACCGATCCTCTGTGCGGGAATCTCTCCGCTTTGCCCTCCACACCCCTGTTGCTACACTCTCCTCCGCGGCTCCGAAGCTTTCCCCCTCCGCCACCTGCAGTCTTCGCCTGTGAAGGGGCTTCTAGTGTGTGGAAACCTTTCCTCCTCACGGCTCCCTCCCACTGGTGCAGGTCCCGTCCCTATCCTTTTGTCTCTGTTTATTCGTGTTTCTTTTGCCCTACCCAGGTACGTGGGGAGTTTCTTGCCTTTTGGGGGGTCTGAGGTCTTCTGTCAGCGTTCAGTAGGTGTTCTGTAGGAGTTGTTCCACGTGTATTTGAATTTCTGATGTATCTGTGGGGAGGAAGGTGATCTCCGCGTCTTACTCTTCCGCCATCTTCCCCCAGCTCCCAGACTGTCTCTTAATGTTGAGCCCTGCTCTTTGGAAACATGCTCAATACTTAGAGCTCTCTTCATGAATTAAGCAGCTTGAGGATTATCTGTACAGACATTTTTGTGAATCTGACTGTTGCATTCTACAACTGGGTTATAATTTTAATTCACTCACTAAACTTTTATAATTTCTCATTTTCAAGAAGTTCTGTGAATCGCACAATTTTTTCAAATATTTCCTCTCTTTGGAATAGAAACCTGAGAGTTACTGTATTAGTAAATATTCTATGATGTGTGATCATACTATATATAACATGATGAAGTAAATATTTAATGTTTACTTTTATCATATATTTTCCAAGTCAAACAAAACTTCATGCCTTATACACACATACATATACTCACACACGTGAGATTTGGTTCATATTAAAATTAGAGTTTCAACTTTGGCCTTGATCAGATCTTATGTATACTTAGCTTATTTATAGTTATTGTACATATATTGTGAAATATTTCTATTTATTTCTGGACATTTAAAATTATTATTATTATTATTAAGGAATGAAGCTAGAGGACATAAGCTTCAAATTTATCATCTATGAAATCATACAACAGAAACAAATCAAACTGATTATTAGCCAGAAATAGAACAAAAATGCCAGATTCCAAATCTGTTTAAAAATGTAGGGTGAAATAGATCTTTAAAAAAAACCAATCAATGAATTGATTTATATAATTTCATCTAGTAGTATTGTAATTCATGGAAGTATTAGGAAAAAAGCTATGTCTAATGTGGTAATATCTGCCATAATGGAGGGAAATTTCTCACCAAATTATTATTTTTAATGTAGATATAGACTATGTGTTTTTCTCTGAATCTCCTCTTTAAGCCTAGAGTAGTTCAAAAGAGATAAAAAAATATAGTATCTTTGAAATGCTTGGGACTAGAGAATGTTCCCCCTTAATTGTTTTGTCTGTAAAATGGTTTAACAACGTTGTAAGGGTCAAGTTAGATAATGCATATAAAGTACTCACATGCTGCCTGGCATAACAGTACATGTTCAGGAAATATAGTTTCTATCATCATGTTTTAAAGTCATCTTTCCGCATGTAGTAAAATAATAATAAAATTTATTAAACATTTACTATGTGGCAGATCTTGTAGTATATCTCTTGCAGGAATGCCTCATGTCAGCTCATAAGGAAGGCATTATTCTGGTTCCCATTCTATGGGTGAAGGAACTGAGGATTAGTAAGCAGATAAGTAAAGGATGGAAGAGCTTGGTGTTGAACTCTCATCTATCTAACTTTAAATTTGTATAATTTATCTATAGTCAATACTGTCAGGAAACTGGAAATCAGATAATTCACTGGAAGAAGAAATAAGCATGCAAATTTTCCTCCCTGGAATATAGAGCTTCCCTGACAATAAAGGACAAAAAAGAATAGTTCTCTGAGCTTACCTTTCTCATTCTGGGGTAAGAATAATAGCTTAAATTCTGGTCACCCATGTGAATACTTTTACAGAAATAAATTTCGTATATAACAACGTGGAAACATAGTTGCTGCCCCCGCATTTCTTTCTCTGTTTTGTGCATGTTATACAAAAAAGGGAGAAGAGAAATAATAAAAATTAATGGAACACCTTTTGATACCAAAACATATATTTTATTGGACTATTTGCTTGTTAGAACATATCTTAAATGTTTATAATTCTATAGAGGTGTAAAATAGTTAGTGGATTTTGAGCAAGTACAATTTTCCACTTACTAATATTTTATTACTGTCTTCATTGCACACTGAGGAACTATTTCCATTAAGTTTCTGAGAAATGAAATGCATGTGCATTTCAACTTCAAATAAATTAGCATGTGTTCATGTTTTCCTTAGACTTTTTTGAACAAGGAGTAAGGTGTGAGTAAATAGATGTGAGCAAGGTGTGCTTAGTTTTAGTGCAGAAAGCCATTTTTGTAATGTTATAACAGAATAAAATAAGAGTGCTAAAGAAAGTCTGATTATAACTGTATCTTTAATGGTTATTGGAGGAAACGTTACTTATATACTGTGGTTACAGCATTTTACACCATTTCATTTTCTAAATTATTTTACCAAGTTACTTTAAGAGCTCTATTTTTTTACATATGTTGTGTCTTCCCAAAATTTCAAGCAGGAAATTTCTTATACACAAAGCCAAGTCTTAATCTGTTGTGGGTAATTTGCACTTGAAGTAGTGTACAGCAAAATTTAACCAAGATTTTATTTCTGGGAACTAATTCTCCTCTTGGGCAATAAACAGATAATAATTATCCATTATTACTCATTGTAGAAGAATAATATAAATGTAACCCACTTAGGGACCTAAAAAGTATTTTACAAAATATTTAGTGGTACTTAACAGAATTAGTTGAAATGGGAAACCTGTAATCATTTGAGGTATTTTGGCATTGTAGATAATCAAATCTGAAAATCAAGCACTTAAATGTTCAAATTGTTGTTTGCATATGTTGCAAAAATTTAATGGTAAATATGAGTCTAGGCTTAAAATTTCTAATTTTCTTATGAATTTTAGAAATTATCTATTTGCTTTGAGTGTGTGGTATTCTGCTGCATTCTTCAAACCAAGAAGTGTAAGCCCTCATCAGTATGATCCATTTTTTCCCCATTTTGCATGTTTCTTTACGTGCATGTGTGAAAGAAAGGAGAGTATAAAAAAGCATGGTGTTATGAGAGTGCAGAAGGAGGAAAAAACCCACAAATTATTTTAATATGACTGCTTTCTCCATTAGACTTACTCATCCACATAAGTTCATGGTTTTCAATGGCTAAAACTTCACCTCAAAGCAGGAAGAATTTGGTCAAACAAATATGTGGTATCTTGCAGATACTTAATAAAATTCAATAGGAAATTGAATTTAGTGTAGACTTCTAACTTATTTTAAAAACATAAATTTACGCAAATAGCCAGTTACCAAGAGCAGTGTTATTTCTGCTTATGTATTTAATCAAATAAATCTCTTGGAATCAATAAGGACCATGTAAAAGTGCATGCTGAATTTCAGGAGTACTTGATCTGCCTACATTTGTTTTGTATTTCGACCTAGGCTATAATAAGCTGTCTAGAGTATTTAAAAATTAGAACTTGTTTCTCCTCTCCAGGCAATTTGCCAAGAAGCATATCAATGAAATGTATCATGTTTTAAATAGAATGATTTGGCATACCTCACTGCACAGGACAGGAGAATACATTTTCTTTAGGATAATTTATTATTAGTGAATGAAATCAAGACATAGAAAATAAAGATAAATGTTTGAACACTTTTAATGCTTTTTAGTTCATTTTATATTGACCTCAGATTTAGAATACCATATTGACTTCTCTTTAATTAATAAAACATTACTTAATAAACTCAGGGTGCAAAGTTACACATATGAAGACAAAAATCACAAAGTTCTAGAGTTAAGTTCTATAGTCTTCTTAGAACACTGTTTTGGTGTCAAGTAGGGAAATTTCTATTTAAATTATCTAATAACTATATTCTTTCCTTTATTAATATTTCCTTAAATCATTCAAAATCTAAATATCACTATATATACAATCTTTTGTTAAGGTAATTGTATAATTTTTCAGTTAAAACTAAAATTCTGCTAAATATTTTTGAGGAAGATTTTATTTCCTCTCTGAAATAATTCAAAATATCAAACTAGCAATAAAGTCACAGATGAACAAATTTCACTACCCTCAAGTCCACTCAGCTTCAAATATAAAGAATATTTTTCTTTTGTTAGAAAAGAATGAAGTTTTTGAAGTTTAAAAAGTGGTATTTATGCCATTTTAATGACATACCATCCTATCCCAGAATTATTTAGGGCATTAGTGTGATTGCTTCAATCAGAATCTGCTGTTTAGATTTCTAAGGTACATATTAGGACAATTTGCCTATGATTTTGAGCCTTTGGCTCAAAGTAGGAAGCTATTCTTTTCTTGTGTTATGTTTTTCATATTGATGGGGTAGATGAATGCCAACTTGAAGTATTCATTGGGAAAAATAATACTATAAGTAAAAAACCCATATTGTGATTGCTAGAATTTTAAACACCTGATTTTAAGATGTTTGCTGTTACTATTAGTTGATATTCATTCTATTATTTGAAACTTTAAAGAATTAGATGTCATGATAAAGGATATTATGGTAATTTTCCTTAAATTTTGATTTATGGTTTGGCAACATACAGATTGTGGGAATGTGAAGAATTGGGGAATTAATAATTCCATTTGATATATTAGTATGACTGTTCACTGTTATTTTAAAGGGGTAATAAATTTAGTGCAAGTTAAATTAGAATCAGTTCTAACGTGAGTGGTTTTTTTTCCTTTCTATCTCAGAATCAATGACATAATTGAATAAATAATCTTGGATTTATTTTGAAACTTGTGCTTTCAGTGAGTGAATTTTCACTGAGGGACTGGCCAGATATTATTGATTGCAATTATTGTATCTCTTTAAGTATGTGTGATTACTTTTTATATTCTTTGATTTAATAAACAAAAGAAGTCAGTGCATCATGAATAAATTTATTTTTTCTTATAATAGCATTTGTTCATAAAACTAAATTGTAAGCAGTATTATCCAAGGGAAAACACATAAAGAAAGTATAAAATATATAGCTGCTTACAAAGAGGAGGATGTCATATGTCAGAAACTTGAAATCTATAAGGGTTACAGAGAAATGAAATAAAGTTGAAGTCGTTATTTCAGACACAAATACTTTGACTGAAAAAAACTTGGGTTTAATTTCAATTGTGTATTCTAAGAAAAGAGAAAATCTTGCCCTCTCAGTATACTTGTGGAGAGATTTTGCTTCAAAGTTCAAGATGTGCGAAGTCTCTTTGGCTTTAACAGCTTAATTGGTTGGTGCATCATTATGTCTGGTATTTAAATTACTTGCATGGTTTTCTGTTGCAGTAACTGTGTTCTGTACCAGTTGAAACCACCATTAGAGGAAGTGTTTCTGGGCACATACTCTTCAGAACTGTATTATAAGATTTAATGCATATTAGTATCTCAACCCCTCCTAATAGAAAGACTGCAAAAGTGATGACAAATGAGAGGGTCTTAACTCAAATTTTCATAAAGTAATGCATTGCAAAGTGAGAGATGAGTCTGGAATCTTGAAGCAAAAATTGCTGCACTTGATTAATCTTTAAAGGGTATTTTTCATTCCTTTTTGTACATGTATTTTACGGTTGAATAGCATTCTTGTCCACTAGAAACATACAAACCAATGGTATTTCAACAGAGCGCCAAACATCTGGATGGAAAATGAAACTTCCACACAATCACCTTACTGTTTCTTATTATTTGGTGTTTAGATGAAATATCTATATGATTATGTCAATCTTTCATCTTGTTGCCATATTTTAGTGTTGTTACGGCTTAAACTCTCATAGTAGATCTTAGTGGCTAGGTTAACTATAAATAAATTATTTCGTTAGTATAAGTTTCTTATGTTTTTCTTAAATTGAGTCAGTCACCTCAAAGTATATGAAATCAATATTTTTCATAATGTTTCCACCTACTTTTTAGTCATGATGAAAGAAAAATTATGCTTTCATAGTTTCTTTATCTAAACAAATGAGAGTTTTGTCCTGAGCTCTTAGCAACAATAATAACCACTGCAAATATTCAGTGAAAGCCTCTGTGGATTTGCTTATTAGATATAGAAGGTAGGAGACAATAACTAGGTCAGGTGTAGCAAAAGATTTGCCTTCTTATATATAATTTCTTATGAAAAGGCAGATATTGGCTTTTTTAGCTAAAAATATTCTAGAGTAAGACAAAAATCAGAAATATAATTAATGGGAGCATATTTTACTGGGTATTTATCAGAGAAGCAAAGTCAAAATGTTTTATGATAGCTTTTATGTATTTCGGAGAGCATTCTCTGTGTTGATATGGACTATTTAGACATCTTTAATGCATTCTTTTATGAAGGTTCCAGAAAACTTTAAAAACTGCTCTTTAATATTACAGTCAATAAATTATTTCATAGAATGCCCCAGAACTTGTGAAACAAATCAAGGGGACATTGTTTATTACTTTGTAGTGAAGACTTTGAAGAGGAACCTAGACTTCGGTTGGATCGGCCCACTAAACTAGAGATGCAGTGGGTAAGGGTATGATTTGGAAGTGGCTGTCAACAGTTGGTGCATTAAGGGGATTCTGATTAATGAGGACTCACCATCAGTCATTAGTAAGAGAGCAGAGATAGGAATAAATTCTTTTGGAAGAGTGAGTATGTTTAAGATCAAATACAGAATCACTTAAAGTCCCAAAGCTATGCTGAAGTGTGTTACAGTGTCCTGGGATAAACAGTTTAACTCTTGGGAGTAAGAAAAGGAAGAGTTCCACAAAGGATGAGAAAATAAAAGAGAAGAAAAGGGGAGGGATTTTTGAATCACTGTAAGGCTCATTTTCAAGTTTTAGCTCAGAAACTGATTTGCCCAAGAGCAAGGGACATAGGTTCTGGATGGGCCTTAAAGAGGGCAGCAGCTATGGTCCAGACCTGCAAATCACACTTTCTGTATGAATATTTCAGAGTCACCTCAAATGAATGTGTCTGCATCTAATTCATCATTCCTAAACTTGATCCCTCCTTCTTCTGCATTTCGGCAAATATCATGACTTCCACACTTTACTGAAGGGAGATAAACCCAGGAGTGTCTTAATTCTTTCTTTGCCCCTCCACATCAGCAAAACCTGTTGATTCTACTTCCAAAATATATCTTGAGTCTTTCACTATCTCTCCATTTCGATTGTTACCACATGCTCTAAGCTACCCTCCTCTGTTGCCTAGATTAATGAAGTAAATGCTTAATTAATCTCCGTGTTTCACTCTAGTTCACATTAAAGGCCTTCTCCACACTGCAAACAGAAATCATGGTAAACTTAAATTAGGCCATGTCACACCTTTGTTTCCCAATAGACTTAGAATAAAATAAAAACTACTTGCTTAGATCCCATAATCTGGTCTCTGACTACCGTTTCAAATTCACTTCCCACTTAGCTCACTGAACTTCAGCCTCACCGGCCTTCTTTTTTGTTCCTCTAGCACACAGACAGCTTCCCACTTCAATGTCTTTGCACTTGTGCCTTTTGACTAGAAGTCTCTTTTCTCAGATATTCGCATGGCTGACTCTTGCCAGAGAGGTTGTCTGTCACCAAACAATTCATAGAGGCCACTATCAGATCATTTCATTCCATTACCTTGTCCTGATTTATTTTCCTACGGCATTTATCTTGTTTCTTTTTTTACTCACTGGTATGGTCCTTTTCCTTCATCTTAAATAAAAGTCCTATAAGAGCAGGCACTTGTCTGTGTTAATGTGAACCATATCCTCAGGGCTTAAAACAGTTCCTGGAATATAGTTTAATATAGTTGGTGCTCACCAAGTAACTACAGACTGAATAAATGAAGAGTTGAATGGTGCTGGGCTGGGAGATAAAGAGGGTCCCTGGAAATAAAGAATGGAAGCATTTTGTACAGTGCCTCAAGGGATCATCCCGTAGTTCTCTTTCTTACTGAACTAAATGGAAACCTTCTTTCAAACAGGAATTAGAAGACAATTGATCAAACTCTATGAAGTATTGGGTTCATCATAACGTTATACTCTGACTGTATCCTCTGCACTACTATGCAGCCATAAACATGGCTTTCCTCATGTCAGGCAAAGCTTGGAGTGTCTGACAAAGTATCATTTGGATGATACCTTTCAGGGGAAATGCCAAGGGCATAAAGCATAATTGAATCCTTTTTTCTGAAAGCTTCATGAGATACTCGTGCCTTTAGATTTGCCTTATTTTAAAATGTCCAGTAGTTTGAAATGAGAAGAAAGCTCACAGTTGGTCATCAGGAAACAACTTTTAGGGTAACCTGAGAACTCTTGCAGGTTAAAGCAGCCACTTTATGGCTGTGGGACCATGATTCTACTATAGCTGGGAAGTAATCCACTGACTTCCATTATTATCTGCATGAAAATTTACTTCCATTTTTAGGGATTTATAACTAAAACCTGACTGCATTCTGTTCTTTTTGAAGGTTCCACTAAGTGAAAAAAATGAAAGAAAGGGTCATTGTATAATATAATCTTAGACAGTATTCTTAATACTATAAGTAGTACAGATAAATGGTTTTCTAATACAATGTGTAAAATTCATGAAATATCTGTCAAATATTTTCCAATTTAAATGATTATGGTTGGATATGATTGACTGGTTAGGATGAAAAAGCCAGAGACTTTGGGCGAGCTGTGGGCATTTGCTGTCGTGAGTGTCTGCTTTTCCGATCTAGTTCTTGTATTGAAAATTCTGAACTCCTGAATGCTATAAATTCC
Source organism: Hyperoodon ampullatus (assembly GCF_949752795.1). Taxonomy (NCBI): domain Eukaryota; kingdom Metazoa; phylum Chordata; class Mammalia; order Artiodactyla; family Ziphiidae; genus Hyperoodon; species Hyperoodon ampullatus. The sequence continues at coordinate 67,228,524 of NC_136925.1, read as the reverse complement.
GTACTTTGTATGATTTACCACCCTCTCGCCCCTCCAGATTTGGTTCTCTTATCCATTGGGATGCAAGTTGCCTTAAAAGGCTGAGGTGTAATGTAGTAAAAGCACTGAGGAAGGCTAGACTTATAATTCTTGTTTTTTTTCTCCAGCTGGGTGCCAGATGTTTTCTTGATTGAGAGAGACTGTTTCATTGACTTATATTTTCATTGAAAATATAGGTGTGGATAAACATGGCTGATCTTTTTTTTTCAGTCTATGGTTAGTAACAAAAATGAAAATAAAGTTGCCCAGGATTTTACATTGGTGAAACACTAGCAAGTGGGTAAATAATCAAACTTGGGACAAATGTGAAGTCTAACACATCAGGATTACCAGGTACTATACTTTGCTGTTCCAATGTAGGTTCTGATCCTATTCTTATCTCTAATTTTTGCATGGTAAAATGGCATTTAAACTGTAACTTTGATGAGCAACTTCAAGTATGGTGGTTTCTTACAGGTTTATTGTATTAACTTCTGAACAACCGTAGATCACTAGAATCATAATCTGTGCCAAAGCTTTATCTGCTGTAAGATGACATCAAAACCACTAGTAAGAGAACTGTGATATCTCATCTTTAAAGTCTCCATGAGGGGCTTCTCTGGTGGCGCAGTGGTTGAGAGTCTGCCTGCCGATGCAGAGGACACGGGTTCGTGCCCCGGTCTGGGAAGATCCCACGTGCCGCGGAGCGGCTGGGCCCGTGAGCTATGGCCGCTGAGCCTGCGCGTCCAGAGCCTGTGTTCCGCAACGGGAGAGGCCACAACAGTGAGAGGCCTGCGTACCGCAAAAAACAAAACAAAACAAAAAGTCCCCATGAGAAACAACGGCACAGCTTTCTTGGTAATGTATAGAAGTGTACAACTTCAGTGTCAGAATACTTTTCTCAGTAGTTTATCCTTCCTTTTCTTTTGTTATGGTTCAATTAGAGATGAAATAACTTTTTTGGCATCCTCAAGTTTAAGTTTCCCAACACAGCATTTTTGCACTTTATTGTGATAACTACTCAGCAGACCCAAATAGTAAAGAAGACGTGTATAAACCATATATATATATTTTAATATTTATTTATTTATTTGGCTGTGCCGGGCCTCAATTGTGGCATGCGGGATCTTTTTAATTGCAGCATGTGGGATCTTAGTTGCAGCATGCAGGACTTAGTTTCCTGACCAGGGATCGAACCTGGGCCACCTACATTGGGAGCACAAAGTCTTAACCACTGGACCACAAGGGAAGTCCCACCTTCAACTATATTGATATGATTACAGTTCTTAGACCTGTTTTTTCTTCATAAAACAGCATAAAATTTTATTTGAGCAAATGTTTATGTAGCATCACTATGTAATGGGTGCCCTGTTAGGTCCTGTGTATACAGTGTAAATAAAGCAGACATGGTCAGAGAAATCTTAATTGTCAGGAACGGACACTAGCTAACTCGAACAGAAGGAAAATCTTGAGGAAGAATATTAAGAATTCCCCAAATTCATGGAAACTGGAAAGTTAGGCAAGAAACATTGGCAAAAACAAATATTTATGCGGGATTGTCAGGTAGCTAAAGTGAGCCTTATGGGTATTGTTGAGTCTTATAGATAAGTGTGGGAAAGATACAAGAACAAAGAAAACAAAACAAAAAAATCAATATATGATTATAATATGATGCTGGTGCTGTTAGAGAAATAGAGGGCTGAGACAGAGAACAACAATGTGTGAGTGGGGATGAGAAACGACCTCTGATGTTTAAGCTGAAAGGAAGGATGGAAAGACACCTCATAGTAGGCTTGTTTTCAGAATTATTTTACTGTTAATATTGTTTTATTACATGTACCTGAAAGAGATCTGACTGATACCTAGGAGGTTAAGGGTGGGTTTTTTGGGTAGCGGTGATTAGAGGAGTGTTCCAGGCAAAGGAAATGGATGTAAAGTCTTCATGGCAGAAAGAAACCAGGATATTTTTGATGGGCTTAAAGGAGGCCAGAGTGACTGAAGCAGAGTGGGTGAGGGGGAAGGTAAAATGAGATGAGGTTTGGGAGTTCGGCAGTGGTCTTAACTCCAGACTTTGGAATCTATTTGAGGGGAAATTGGAAGTTTTAAAGAGTTTTAACCAAGCCAATGTATACTTATTTCTACTTACTGAAGATTATTTTGGCTGCTTTGTGGAGAATAGAGAGAAGTTGGGAGATGAGTAAGGAGTGTACTGCAGTAGTACACAGGACAAAGATGTGTAGTCACTGATGTCTTGTATCAGCATGGTGGCAATGTATATTGGGGAGAAGTGGTCAAAGATAAGATATAAACGGGAGTATACATGCAAAGAGTTGTTGCTGGATTATGTACGAATTTTAATAGAAGGATTTTCGGTTCTTGAATGGAGAAGTTTAGTTATGTGTGTGATATTTATATATTATTCTAGATGCTTTTGACTGCAAATGACAGAAATTGAATTAAAATTAGATTAAGAAAAAAAAGAATGTATTGGCTCATATGATTGAGGAATCTAGTGGTGGATTGGGACGTTAGGCAAAACTGTGTCCAAGCCCATAGATATTCCTGAACTTTGTATGGACCTCTTATCTCTGTTTCTGTGCACAAAAAGGTGTTTCTCTTCCTTTTTCAAGGCTCAGGGCACATTATCTCAGCCAGCTCTAAATTAAAAACATCAGAGGAATCAGAGAAATTTCTTCTTCCACCAGCCACATATTGAGTCTCTGAGAAGGATTCTGATGAGCTCTTCTTGGGTGTCTCGTGCAGCAGTGACTAAGCATTTGTCTAAGGCCTGGTGCGCATGCCTATTTCCAAGGGGGCTATTACCCTATGGAAGTGTTGGGGAAAGTTTACTGTGCCTACACAAACAAACAAATAAATGAAGCCATGACAATCTACTACAACTATATAGAATAACCTGTGAGAAAGACAAAAACAGTCCCTGACATCCAGAAGCTGGCCCTGGCTCAAGCAAGACCTTAGTGTTCTCCTGTTAAACATAAGCAATTTTGCAGAACATTAAAATCAGATAAGGCCATGCTCTAACTATGATGGACCAAGAAAAATATGTGCCTTGTCCAAGCCACAGAAATTACCTGACAGCCCCTTATCCTAGCTAAATATGAGTAACTACTGCTTCTTTACCAGTTATGGTGTTAGACTGGGTTTAGCTTATTACAATGCCCAATCATAGAATTATCCTCAATCCCTGAGGCGTCCAATCCACAGCCAGGTCCTGCTTCCTTAAATCCTCCCCACAATCATCTAACACAAGCTCACATCCTATCCTTAGTCTTCTCTAGCACCCTGTCACTGAGCTAGCCCGTGGGTCCCATGATGTGTTTTCATCCTCACAGCACAAGCAAAAAATCAACTTGTTCAACTATAGGGTCATTCCTGGTGGTCTTTGGCTGGAGGGCATTGACATCAGTGTTTTAATCATTAATAAAAACAAAATGAACAACAATAAGAACAACAAAAAATTCATTCAAGTTTAAGTTGCAACCTGTAAACTTCATTCAACCTTGCCTGGCAGTCTCTCTTTCTCCCTCATATTTTCATTTTGGGGATTAATAAAAAGACTGCAATAGTGAGGAGTTTAGAAACAAGTAATGACCACGACATTGTTATCACAGTGATGCACTTGAACTTTTATGAGATATCATGTCACTCCTCATGTTCTACATGCACTAACTGACTCCACTGTAACACAAAGCCTGTCCTGTTTCTTTGATGAATGAGGAAGCCGTGGTGCTTCACTTTAGCCATCAAGCTAACACAATACCATTAAGCTTCCTTTGGCTTCCTCTGATTTTAATCATTCATGGTTTTCTCCAGATTTTTCTCTAGGACTGTACCAGCCCCAAATTGGCCAAAGTACAGGAAAAAAAAATCATCTTTACTTGTGACTATTTCCTGACCATTAAAGCAGGTTGAAGATATAGTGTAAATAAAGAAAAACATTTTTTTGCTGCTTGGAAATGGGATGAACAACTTAAATATGGTCTCTGTGGAAATTATTGCTTCTTCTGTATTCTTTTAGCAGCCAGCTATACCTAAACTCTACAAAGATTGAATGATTTTTATGAAAGTCTGTATCTTTCTTGAGGGAGGGAATTTATTATTCAACTGTAAGTTCTCAATAACTATCATTACTTGTGACATAAAGTGGGTACTTAATAAATGTGGGTTTGTTGAAAGAATGAGAGGATAAAATTATAAATAAACTTCAGTCTTTTCACGTTGCTCCTAAAACAAAATCCAAACACTATCCATGACCTTCATAGTTGGCATGATCTAACAAACTCTCCAAGTTGATCTCACACCCCGCTATACTCTCCACCTGGACTTTAAAAAAATGTACTAAACCACTAATATCCAGGACTTTGCTCTTGTAGTTTCTTCAGCTGGAATGACCATCCTGAATGCTTCATAAGTCCGTTTCTTCTCATTCTTCAAGTCTCAGCCTAATTTTCTTTTCAGTGTAGTCTTCTCTACTACCCTAGGTAAAATTATCTCTCACATTCATATCATCATATTTATTTCCCTTATAGAATTTGTCCCAATATCTAGGCTACTTATTTATTTACTTATTAGCTTGTGTACCGTCTGTTTTCCCATTGGAATGTGAGTTCCTTGTAGCAGAAATCTTTTCAGCATGTTCATAACTCTATCCCCAGTGCTTGTCATGAAGACTGGGATTTAGTAGGTCCTCAACAAATGTTTATTGATGTTATAAATAAAAGAGTGAATGCAAATTAATTTTATATCCGACTTAAAGAATTCATCTTTAGTGTGGACCTAAAAATAAGAACAGATAATTATAATATCTTGAGAAATGTATTAGATATTGTAAAAAATGTACAAATGATGAGAGTTCAGGGATTGAGAGTTTCTAGATGCTGGTTATCAGAAAAGCCTTGAAGAGCTGGTAGTACTTAAGCAGGGCCTTGAAAGATAGTTAGGATTTAATAAGTGGAGATCTGGGATGAGCTGGTATCAGGAGGAAGAAATAGTGTATAATAGGCAAGTCTTAAAAATAGTAGTCGGTCTATTTTGGCTGGAGCATAAACTTGCCAGATGAAATTGTTGAAGCAAGAGTTAGGAAGGTAAATTGATGTCAGACTGTGCATGGTTTGAAAGACATGGCAAAACTGGATTCTGTGTTGCAAGCTAAGGGCAATCACTGACTTTGAGCAAAGACACATTTTAACAGAGTTGCTTCTTCAGGTAACTTATATGAAAGTAGCATGGAGGATGGTTTGTGGAGGGAAAAAATTGTTAGAAACAAGTTGGAGATTATTGCCTGGAATAGTGCAGATGAAAAATTGTGAAGACCTGAACTAGAGTTTTGAAAATGGGAATAGAAAGAAGATAGTGGGTATAAAAGACAATTTAAAGGTAAATCACACTCGCAGAGTATTCAAAAGGGTACATGGAGTTGTACTAGGTATTTATTCTGCACTTTAATAATTGTCCGTACATGAGACTTGTACTTGTACTATTAGCTCTTTTACTGAGGGAACTTGTGAAGTTGAAAATTACTTGATCTGGAAAGAGAACAAGGCACTCTGACCAAGACTCAAACTTCAGAGAGAAACTTAAAGTCTACACATCACAGAGAAATTCACTAGCATTAGCAATTCCAGAGAAATGTCTGTAGTTGTTCAGGGTGAACTGACCAGTTACAGGTAGAAATGGATCAAAGTTGGGGCTTACTACTGGGACAGAATGTCACACTGATTTTAGAGCCAAAAATCAACGACTAATTATAATATTGCAGCTCTTTTCACAGTGGTATGATCCGGGGGTAAGTGCTTTAAACTCCCATTTCGGTCTTTTTGAGTCAGTTTTACTTGAGGCAAGTGGTAGTAATATTGTTCAAATGGAATAAAAATATTTTACTACTATCATTGCATATTATAATGTTACATAGCTATCTCAGTTAATCTATTATTGATGAGCAGACTCTAGCTTACATTTGGGACAGTCTCCAGATAATCTTTCAGTTTATAAATGAACACTTCATGGAGCCATTTTTACTTTGTGACTCGAACTCCACAACTGCACAGGACTTAATCATGGAGAAATATATTCTTTTAAGAGTGGTAGTGTCTATCAATATTAGGATAAGTAAATCATTTATTCAAGTAATTATTTATTGTGCTTAATATTATAAAGAACTGATATTGCAACAATAAACTATTCTGATAGAATAAATATCTGCCTTTGCATTTAAAGCTTAACTTACTATTACATCAGTAATAATAAAAAGGCGTTGTTGAAATATACACAAATCCTAAATAGATTACTATTTACTCTCTTTAATCCTTGATTTGGCTTGCATCTTAACATTTTGGACTGATTATTGTTTCTTACTCACGAACTGTATTTAGTTTAAATGACTTTATCAACTATGCATACATTTTAATCAGCTCTTGTTCCATGTTGGAGTATAGTTCAATTCTATTAAATAATTCACTTTGCCATTAAATTCACCTCTCAGTGGTGTTACCTGTTAAATATGGTGTTTTGGAGAAAATCCATATTACTGAACATTCACTGGTGACATGAATTATCTCCTGAAGATGGTGTTGTGATTCAGTGTCATAAGTTATTTGGACAGCTCTTACGGTAACTCTGTTTTACTCTGTAACACCTCATAACTCACTGCTGTCAGCTGAAAAGGGCGGGAGGAAGTCCGCACATCCTATATGCTCTCTTCCATTTGTCCTCCTTCTTTTCTCTCCTAGAAGAGAAAAGCTCTGTCATAGTAATCACTGGTAGAATTTCCTTTTGAACCGCATGGTTTATTCTTTGAATTGTTCTGAATCTGAAACAATTAAATAACCTCTTGAAAGAAGGGAGAAAATTCTGATCCTTTCAGTAACAGTGCATTTATTGTCCAACTTTCTGGAACAAATATTTGCATTAAGACATCCTCTCTTCTTCATGTTCCCTGTGGGACAGAAGGCTTATTTGCAACTTGATGAGGTCACCCAAGAACCATCTGAATGTGCCACGTTATTGTGCTAGGTTGGCAACAGCAGGAGGAAATACGAGGGGGAAAATCTGACGGTTAAGATTCAGAATTGGTACAACATCTGTCATTTCCGACAAATGCCAGAAGATGGCAGTCCTATTTGTTCAGGACTTTATGAATTTTGCAAGACCCGTGAGTCCTCTTTGGTTTCAACATGATCATAGCTCATGAAGAAAACCCAGAAATTAAGTTTTGTTACTATAGAAACCCGATGGAATGACTGAAAGTTTTTTTAAAGAAAGTCTCAAAAATCAGAGTACTAGGAAAGAAAATGTGCTAGAGAAAACAAAACACTTATTCCCCCCCCCCCTTATAGCAGCATTGAGAAACTCTTGAGCCTTAAAAATTCTTTTGCTCCTTTTCTTTTTTTAAAAAACAGAAATATAGTTAAGTTGCCTTTTGAAATCTATTGCTTTAAAACAAATTAACATAATTTGTATTGTTGTAAGTACAATAAACATACAAGGAGGAAAGTGAAAGGATTTATTTCAGTACAAGAAATAGATCAGGGTACTTTTCATGCTTTTTCATTGACTATAAAGGATTTCAAAGCAGAAATGGTCTAAAACAGTGCTAGATTTAGAAACAAAATTGTTTTGCTTTCTCCTCCTCCTCAAGGTGTTACTAATGCAGACACTTTGCAGCTGCTTTTGCCTTGAACTGATTTACTATATGAGCCACCAGATACAATGATCATTTTTGACTACTCCAATTAGCACATTTAACATTAGGGCACTCAGCCTCTCTCCTCATGTATAGGATTTGATGAGACCTGTTTTACTGCATTTTAATTTTGCATGGAATCTAACTAGTGAGCATAAACAATACATAAAAAAACTGCATTTTAAGAAAGCACCTTTATTCTCTATCCTGAGAGTAAATAATTATATACCCATGGGCAGTGACCATCCATGAGGAAGAGATGATCTTCAGGATAATGGAGAGGGGCTAGTGCAAATACGTGGAATGCTATTATACCCTGTGTGATTCCCATACTCTAAAACCCTCCTTTTGCTTCACCTGGGATGTAAAATCCTCTCTTAAGTGTCTTAGACCTTATGGGCTAGCATGACCCAAGGCCCTGAACCACAGCTGGATTTCTGTTAAGAGCCTGTTAATTGATCATTGACCCCCGCTATACCCATTGTGACTCTGCCTGTCTTTCCACACCTCTCCTCCACATCTCTTGAGACCCATGCCACTATGCCATGGTCACCCATGGGCTCATCTAGACTGTGGTCTGGTGTCACAAATAGATCCTTGCCTCTATTTTGCTTGTCTGATGGAAACCTACAGCTGTCCTTGCAATTTAATATACTGCTAAATTGTGCACACAACTTAGTTCCAGAACTTGGCTTTGTATCTCTATGTTGGAAATGCTACAAAATGAATGTTGCTACATATCTCTTCCCTATTCTGTGACTTTACCTTGGTAGCTCGAAATGAGCTACAGTGGGAGTATTTACCCCATGTAAGTTGGCAAGCAATATAAACTAGGGCTTCCCCACAACACATCCCCAGGAGAAGAGGTGTCAAGCAATTATCAGAACATCACTACCCCTCAATGTAGAGATGCAAGAACACAATTTTCCTTTTAAAAAATAATTATATAATGAATGAGAATCCAACTTATGTGGAAATGTAGGCATTGGCAACATAGTAACATAGTTTTGGGATTTGTATTAAGGTATGACAAGAAAAGGAAAACATTAGCTGAGATTCATACGTTTAAAAATAGAAAAATCACATACTGAAGAATTTGGAGCGGAGGTGGAAGAAATGGGTGAAGGTGGTCTAAAGGTACAACTTCAAATTATAAATAAGTTCTGGGGGGTATAACTTACAGAATGATTACTATAGTTAGCAATAGTGTACTGTAAAAAATAGAATTTGATATGAAGAAACAAGACGTATTATAACAGAGAAGGAAGCACTGTTTCCTTATCATATTGGAAAATTTAATATGTACAAGCCTTTCAAAATTTGATTTTTAAAATCATTGTACATTCTGGTGAATGCTTTTGAATGTCTTATGTCTGTTTTGAAGTACTTGTTTCATTGCCTCAAAATATACAAATATAATAAATGCTGCTTATTGCTGGAAGATGATTCAATAATTTAAAAAATTCAAACTTTAACGCAAAAAGTGTTGAATCCCAGCAAACACTTATATAACTGCCAGTTTAGTAGGAAAGAAAAAGAACAATGAGAAGCACTGCTATTTGAAAGGTGAAAATGTCACCAAATGCCCTTGAATGCTCTCAACAGGAGCCTGTCTTTATTCTGTCTTTTTCTCTGACATCTTAAAATGAGATCTTTTCAATACTTCCAACCATCTGATAGAATCCAAGAGAAGACTATACCCGCCATCAATGTAAAAACAGAAGTTCTTGATTTGGAGCACAGAAAAAAATCACGAAAAAGTAAAAAGTGAAAGGAAGAAACTTCCTCTTTATACATTATTATCCTCAGTGATTTACAGAAAAGTTGTTTTGATTAATGGTATTGTGATTGAATTAGGCTGACCTTTCCTCTTCTTTAGCTGCAATAGCTTATAGTTCTAGCTGTTGTGCACCTCTCTTAAACAGCCAGCCACCTGGACAATTTCTATGGAATCCTACATCCTGGATTTGGAGTGATTCCCTGTATTATTAAAACAAACTGGACCTTGGGGGATGCAAAGAACAGCTGCACAAAATCAGGCTTCTCATTATTTAGAAATATTTCTAAGACACAAGGGATTCTAGTCTCTTTGTTGCCTATGTTTTTCAGGCACACAAAAATAAATTAACTTTTTTTTACCTTATTGTTGGTGTTAAATAAATTAATACTGGTAATACCCTTAGAATAGTGCCTGGCACATCGCGTTTGTTATTATTTTTATACAAGTCAGGAATATTTATTAAATTGCTTCTCCTGCCACTAAGTGAACTGCACATGAAATAGGAACAGGGCAATGCAGACCCCTCATGTGTAATAGACAGGACGATTACTGACACTGTGTATGCACTCCATGTATGTACTCCACCTGGGCACTGGAGAGGACACGCCCTCCATTTTGGTGTGGACATGAACTGTTAGATTTGAGAGTAGAAGTTAGATAAGGGGCTCTGGAATCATCTCAACATTCGGATGTAGGTTCAGCTACAATTCCAAGTGCTTTCTACATGTAAAGCTGAACAAGACCATTTCACGTGCAGGGCCACACTTAATCCTATGAGTTAGGTGTAACTATCACTGCTCCACAGTGAGAAAAGTGAGGCTTAGAGGGTGGTGTGATTTGCTCAGGATTGCATACCTAGAGAACAAAGAAACTGAATTTGAAACCGGGCCTTCTGACCCCATATCTGGGGTTATCCTTACTCAGCTGGAAGTTGACCTTGTCACGAAGTGGTGCTCCTGGGCTAACTATTTTCTCTTTCAGCTCCAAAGTTGCCCTGAAGTTTTAGGATGGTGGTCTTCTAGTCTCATGGTATCTGTTGGCATTAAACCAGTCTGTGAGATGTGGATGGGGGTGAGGAAAGCCACAGTTACTGAGAGTAAAAGATGATTGTATATATGAATGACTAGGCTATGGCAAGTTTCAGAGGGAAGGTTCCTCCTTATTAGAACAGTTTTCAGGATATTAAAATGTTAAATTAAGCTCCCTAAATGGTACTCCAGTCATCTTAAATGTTGCCAGTTGTTGTTCATTGTTTACTTGACATGGTGGAAATTATTCTCAGGTATAGTTAATATCACAAAAATGTCTTTAAAATGGCTTAAGAAAAAGAGTCTGTTTCTATTTCATTCTTATTAGGAGCCAATAATTTTCATACCTCAGATTTTCAATGTTCACTGAATCCCACTTTTTCACTCTTAGATATTGGTTCACTGTCTTTCATGGGATTCTTTTTGCCTGTTCTGTATTTCTTTGAAATTTTGCTCCATAGACTTTATGTCACTACCAGGGCTGTTCCCTAAGTGAAGCAAATTGGTCAGTGAAATGTACAACTCATTCACTAAAACCACCTGCCTTGAGTTGAGGATGATGGATGTTATTACCTGACAATTTTATTGCTGCCCAGATAACCGACTGTATTAAAAACTACCATTCTTAAGCATCATTTAAAGTCGACTATTTCTAACAGGACCCAGTGAAAGGTCTGTAAAATTCTAAGCAAATATTACACTGGTAAGAGAAGCTCAATAAATGATCATCAATTTTTGGACAAAAACCTCAGCATAATTTTCTGTCTAGAAATGTTTATCATACACTTGAAGCAAGTTAGACCGTGAGGATATTAATTTGTTGCAAGTTAAACATGATGAATACTTCTCTGGGAACCCATTTCTCTTCTAGTTCTTACTCAAATTTTGCACTTTTTCTGAACTTTCTGAAACATTAATCTCTAGAACGGTTCTCAAAATACCATGGATCTCACTGACATGTGGTATTCATTACAATAAAGTGCTGATGGTAAGAGAAGTGATTGGAGAGAGGGAGGTACTAGATGTAAGAGAAGACATCTCTGTTGGCCAACTGGAAAAGTGGGCAGTTTAATTCATGTTACATAACATAGTGATGATACTTATAGAGTTAAAATCTCAATTAGTGTAGAATCATTGAATGTAAGATCCTAGACAGGTATTCGAGGCACTTTGAAAGACATTCTTATGTCACATATGTATGTTTAAGTATGGAAAATTTAATGATTTCTCTCCACCTTTGTCTTAAACTGACTATACTTAAATGAGGATTCAGCCATGAAATGTGGACACACAGAAACTACATCCCGAATTTTGAAGTCATTAAAGAAAGACAATTATGGAAAGACATGATTCAAACAGGGAATGTTCTGAGACTCTGTCTGAACTTTTCCTACTAGGCAACTGTCTCAGATTTTTTTTTCTTTTTGTAAGGAAGTGAAAACCAGAGAAGTGGCATTGAGGAAGGGGACCTGGTCCCTGCAGCAGGGATTCTGCATCTCAGGGAAAGAAAAGTGACCTCTAGACCCTAGAGGGGTCACTGCTGGATGATGCAGCTGTTGATTTGAAACAGCCCTTGTTACAACACCAACAGCATATCTAAGTGTGTCTATATCTTCTTTCCATTCTTCACTCATTATATTCCACACTACAATCGGATAACACCTCTCTTAATCTGAGAAGGTGGTCTTTTTTTCATAAGGAACCAGCCACAATTATAGGCAATGTTAGACTACCGGATGCTTCCACTTGTGGGAAATTTTTCTTTGGGAAATTTTTCTCAAAATGCTCCTTGGAATCATCTGTATTCTGCCATGGGAAGGGGGTTTGGGGAGGGGCTTATGAAATGTGCAAACCTATCAAGTGAGAATCTCTAGAATGTTCAATGTTGTTCTCTTGGTAAACCTGTTCTCTCTCTCTCCCCTGCTTTATGTAGTACATCTGGGCCTGTATCATAAAAGACAAACTAAGATCATATAATGTATATATAGGCATATATTTATATATAGATGTATATATATATATAGGACAAGCTATAAGCTACAAAGAGTCATTTAAATTCTATCTTATAGATTGGGTAAAATCATAACAAAAAACATATGATAATGCAATTTGTTAATAAAAATGATTTAGGAATGATTTTAAATGTACATATTCACACTAGCATTTATCTATTTTCTTTCCATCCTGTTGATTGGAAAGTCAAGAGAATCAGTAACCTTGAGGTGAGACAATACCATTGAAAATAAATAGAAATGGAAAAATGTCTTAGATTTTTTTCCTTAAACATGAAATTATTCTAACTTGATCAGTTTTCACAAGATCATTAAGACAGAAGGAGAGAATCCCGAGAGAGAGGTCCAAGCAAGGATTCAATGATAGAAGGCATGTAAAGCTTAGCAAAGTGCTTGTTGCCAAATAATAATAGGAAGACATTTCTATATAATATTTTATATTATGTTGCTAGGTACTAGTCTAAGTGCCTTACATAAATTTAATCATTCACTCTATCATCACAACAGCTCTGATTGGGAGGTTCTGCTATCATACCCATGTTGCAGATGTAAAACTGAGGCACAACTCCCAAGGTTATGGAGCTATATGTGATGGATGTGGGGGTTTTAACCTATACAGACCGGATTTGGAGTAAATGTTCCTAGTCACTACAAAACTGCAACAAAAATGGGGACATCATTCTTATCTTAAAGAACAAGCAGATGTGAAATATCTTGAAACTTTTGGAAAGAATAATATGTAGGGACAAGTCCTACCAGATAATAAAACTTTCTATAAGACTAGAATAATTAAATGTGTAATTTAAATGATTAAACTATAGTAATTAGTGGGTGAAAAATAGACTGGCAGGTCAATAGAATAGAATAGCTATTATGGAACAAGTGCCTGTAATGAACGTAACACATGACAAATGAATCCTGATGATTCAGGTGAAAGAGATGGATCATTCAAAATGGACTCCTGAGAGCATTGATGAACTAGTTTAAAAAATCCATTTTGATTTTATGTTATCCTAGCTAATCAAAATAAATTATAAAAGGATGAAAGAGCTAAATGGAAAATGAAAATTAAAAAAAACAGGAAATACAGGTGAATGTATCAAATTTGTGAATGAAGAAAAGATTTATGAATCTGAAGAAAATCAAACACCTACAAATGACCAATGCATCTTACTGTATGTCAATGCCTTCAAGTCAAAAGTAAAAAACAGAAAACAAACAAGCAAAAAACTGAGTTAAATGAAAAAAAATATGAAAATGTATTTGAAATAAAATGAGACAGATTGTTAGCTTTATTAATATATAAAGACATTAAACCACTTGATAGAGGGGAAAATACCCTAAAATAAGATGCAGATAACTGGATGAGACACAGGAACTATTCACAAAGTAGTAAGACAAATGATTAATTAATACTTGAAAGAGATTACTCTTACAATAACCAGTAGGTAAATCATAAGCGTTATGTGTTATTTTCTGCAAATTACAAAAGATATGGAACATTAACAATTACCCTACAACTATTAGCACTAGTGGAGGTACAAATTGCAAAACAAGTATTTTAAGTGAGTTATTTTATTTTATTTCTTTATTTATTTTAACATCTTTATCGGAGTATAATTGCTTAACAATGGTGTGTTAGTTTCTGCTTTATAACAAAGTGAATCAGTTATACATACACATATGTTCCCATATCTCTTCCCTCTTGTGCCTCCCTCCCTCCCACCCTCCCTATCCCACCACTCTAGGTTTTCACAAAGCATCAAGCTGATCTCCCTGTGCTATGCGCTGCTTCCCACTAGCTATCTATTTAATGGTTGGCAGTGTATATACGTCCATGCCACTCTCTCACTTTGTCACAGCTTACCCTTCCCCCTCCCCATATCCTCAAGTCCATTCTCTAGTAGGTCTGTGTCTTTATTCCCATCTTACCCCTAGGTTCTTCAGTAGGTCTGTGTCTTTATTCCTCTCTTACCCGTAGGTTCTTCATGACCTTTTTTTTCCCCCTTAGATTCCATATATATGTGTTAGCATATGGCATTTGTTTTTCTCTTTCTGACTTACTTCACTCTGTATGACAGACTCTAGGTACATCCACCTCACTACAAATAACTCAATTTCATTTCTTTTTATGGCTGAGTAATATTCCATTGTATATATGTGCCACAACTTTATCCATTCATCCGATGATGGACACTTAGGTTGTTTCCATCTCCTGGCTATTGTAAATAGAGCTGCAATGAACATTGTGGTACATGACTCTTTTTGAATTATGGTTTTCTAAGGGTATATGCCCAGTAGTGGGATTGCTGGGTCATATGGTAGTTCTATTTGTAGTTTTTTAAGGAACCTCCATACTGTTCTCCATAGTGGCTGTACCAATTCACATTCCGACCAGCAGTGCAAGAGTGTTCCCTTTTCTCCACACCCTCTCCAGCATTTATTGTTTCTAGATTTTTTGATGATGGCCATGCTGACTGGCATGAGATGATATCTCATTGTAGTTTTGATTTGCATTTCTCTAATGATTAATGATATTGAGCATTCTTTCATGTGTTGGTTGGTAATCTGTATATCTTCTTTGGAGAAATGTCTATTTAGGTCTTCTGCCCATTTTTGGATTGGGTTGTTTGTTTTTTTGTTATCGAGCTGCATGAGCTGCTTGTAAATTTTGGAGATTAATCCTTTGTCAGTTGCTTCATTTGCAAATATTTTCTCCCATACTGAGGGTTGTCTTTTGGTCTTGTTTATGGTTTCCTTTGCTGTGCAAAAGCTTTGAAGTTTCATTACATCCCATTTGTTTATTTTTGTTTTAATTTCCATTTCTCTAGGAGGTGGGTCAAAAAGGATCTTGCTGTGATTTATGTCATAGAGTGTTCTGCCTATGTTTTCCTCTAAGAGTTTGATAGTTTCTGGCCTTACATTTAGGTCTTTAATCCATTTTGAGTTTATTTTTGTGTATGGTGATAGGGAGTGTTCTAATTTCATTCTTTTACATGTAGCTGTCCAGTTTTCCAGCACCACTTATTGAAGAGGCTGTCTTTTCCCCAATGTATAGCCTTGCCTCCTTTACCAAAGACAAGGTGACCATATGTGTGTGGGTTTATCTCTGGGTTTTCTATCCTGTTCCATTGATCTATATTTCTGTTTTTGTGTCAGTACCATACTGTCTTGATTACTGTAGCTTTGTAGTATAGTCTGAAGTCAGGGAGCCTGATTCCTCCAGCTCCGTTTCTTGTTCTCAAGATTGCTTTGGCTATTCAGGGTCTTTTGTGTTTCCATAAAAATTGTGAAATGTTTTGTTCTAGTTCTGTGAAAAATGCCAGTGGTAGTTTGATAGGAATTGCATTGATTCTGTAGATTGCTTTGGGTAGTAGAGTCATTTTCACAATGTTGATACTTCCAATCCAAAAATATGGTATATCTCTCCATCTATTTGTATCATCTTTAATTTCTTTCATCGGTGTCTTATAATTTTCTGCATGCAGGGCTTTTGTCTCCTTAGGTAGGTTTATTCCTAGATATTTTATTCTTTTTGTTGCAATGGTAAATGGGAGTGTTTTCTTAATTTCACTTGCAGATTTTTCATCATTAGTGTATAGGAATTCAAGAGATTTATGTGCATTAATTTTGTATCCTTTACCAAAATTTTGCTACTTTACCAAATTCATTGATTAGCTCTAGTAGTTTTCTGGTAGCATCTTTGGGATTCTATATGTATAGGATCATGTCATCTGCAAACAGTGACAGCTTTACTTCTTCTTTTCCAATTTGGATTCCTTTTATTTCTTTTTCTTCTCTGATTGCAGTGGCTAAAACTTCCAAAACTATGTTGAAAAATAGTGGTGAGAGTGGGCAACCCTGTCTTGTTCCTGATATTAGTGGAAATAGTTTCAGGTTTTCACCATTGAGGATGATGTTGGCTGTGGGTTTGTCATATATAGCTTTTATTATGTTGAGGAAACTGCCCTCTCTGCTTACTTTCTGCAGGGTTTTTATCATAAATGGATGTAGAATTTTGTTGAAAGATTCCTCTTCATCTATTGGGATGATCATATGGTTTTTCTCCTTCAATTTGTTAATATGGTGTATCACATTGACTGATTTGCATATATTGAAGAATCCTTGCATTCCTAGAATAAATCCCACTTGATCATGGTGTATGATCCTTTTAATGTGCTGTTGGATTCTGTTTGCTAGTATTTTGTTGAGGATTTCTGCATCTATGTTCATCAGGGATATTGGCCTGTAGTTTTCTTTCTTTGTGACATCTTTGTCTGGTTTTGGTATCAGTGTGATGGTGGCATCGTAGAATGAGTTTGGGAGTGTTCCTCCCTCTGCTATATTTTGGAAGAGTTTGAGAAGGATAGGTGTTAGCTCTTCTCTAAATATTTGACTGAATTCGCCTGTGAAGCCATCTGGTTCTGGGCTTTTGTTTGTTGGAAGATATTTAGTCACAGTCTGAATTTCAGTGCTTGTGATTGGTCTGTTCATATTTTCTATTTCTTCCTGGTTCAGTCATGGCAGGTTGTGCATTTCTAAGAATTTGTCCATTTCTTCCAGGTTGTCCATTTTATTGGCATAGAGTTTCTTGTAATAATCTCTCATGATCTTTTGTATTTCTGCAGTGTCAGTTGTTACTTCTCCTTTTTCATTTCTAATCCTATTGATTTAAGTCTTCTCCCTTTTTTTCTTGATGAGTCTGGCTAATGGTTTATTAGTTTTGTTTATCTTCTCAAAGAACTAGCTTTTAGTTTTATTGATCTTTGCTATCATTTCCTTCATTTCTGTTTCACTTATTTCTGATCTGATGTTTATGATTTCTTTCCTTCTGCTAACTTTGGGTTTTTTTAATTCTTCTTTCTCTATTTGCTTTAGGTGCAAGGTTAGGTTGTTTATTTGAGATGTTTCCTTATTCTTAAGGTAGAATTGTATTGCTATAAACTTCCTTCTTAGAACTGCTTTTGCTGCATCCCATAGATTTTGGGCCATCGTGTCTCCATTGTCATTTGTTTCTAGGTATTTTTTGATTTCCTCTTTGATTTCTTCAGTGATCACTTCGTTATTAAGTACTGTATTGTTTAGCCTCCATGTGTTTGTATTTTTTACAGATGTTTTCCTGTAATTGATATCTAGTCTCATAGCGTCATGGTCAGAAAAGATACTTGATACAGTTTCAATTTTCTTAAATTTACCAAGGCTTGATTTGTGACCCAAGATATGATCTATCCTGGAGAATGTTCCATGAGCACTTGAGAAAAATGTGTATTCTGTTGTTTTTGGATGGAATGTCCTATAAATATCAATTAAGTTCATCTTGTTTAATGTATCATTTAAAGCTTGTGTTTCCTTATTTATTTTCATTTTGGATGATCTGTCCATTGGTGAAAGTGGGGTGTTAAAGTGCCTTACTATGAATGTGTTATTGTCGATTTCCCCTTTTATTGCTCTTAGTATTTGTCTTATGTATTGTAGTGCTCCTATGTTGGGTACATAAATATTTACAATTTTTATATCTTCTTCTTGGATGAAGCCCTTGATCATTATGTAGTGTCCTTCTTTGCCTCTTGTAATAGTCTTTATTTTAATGTCTATTTTGTCTGATATGAGAATTGCTACTTCAGCTTCCTTTTGATATCCATTTGCATGGAATGTCTTTTTCCAACCCCTTACTTTCAGTCTATATGTGTCCCTAGGTCTGAAGTGCGTCTCTTGTAGACAGCCTATATATGTGTCTTGAATTTGTATTCATTCAGCCAGTCTATGTCTTTTGGTTGGATCATTTAATCCATTTACATTTAAGGTAATTATTGATATGTATGTTCCTATTTCCATTTCCTTAATTGTTTTGGTTTCGTTATTGTAGGTCTTTTCCTTCTCTTGTGTTTCTTGCCTAGAGAAGTTCCTTTAGCATTTGTTGTAAAGCTGGTTTGGTGGTGCTGAACTCTCTCAGCTTTTGCTTGTCTGTAAAGGTGTTAATTTCTCCATCAAATCTGAATGAGATCCTTGCTGGGTAGAGTAATCTGGTTGTAGGTTTTTCTCCTCCATCACTTTAAATATGTCCTGCTCTCCCTTCTGGCTTGCAGAGTTTCTGCTGAGAGTTCAGCTGTTAACCTTATGGGGATTCCCTTGTGTATTATTTGTTGTTTTTCCCTTGCTGCTTTTAATATGTTTTCTTTGTATCTAATTTTTGACAGTTTGATTAATATGTGTCTTGGCGTGTTTCTCCTTGGATTTATCCTGTATGGGACTCTATGCTTCCTGGACTCAATTAACTATTTCCTTTCCCATATTAGGGAAGTTTTCAACTATAATCTCTTCAAATATTTTCTCAGTCCCTTTATTTTTCTCTTTTTCTTCTGGGACCCCTATAATTTGAATGTTGGTGCATTTAATATTGTCCCAGAGGTCTTTGAGACTGTCCTCAGTTCTTTTCATTCTTTTTTCTTTATTCTGCTCTGCAGTAGTTATTTCCACCATTTTATCTTCCTGGTCACTTATATGTTCTTCTGCCTCAGTTATTCTGCTATTGATCCCTTCTAGAGTATTTTTAATTTCATTTATTGTGTTGTTCATCGTTGCTTGTTTCCTCTTTAGTTTTTCTAGGTCCTTGTTAAATGTTTCTTGCATTTTCTCTATACTATTTCCAAGATTTTGGATCATCTTTACTATCATTATGCTGAATTTACCAAGGTAGACTGCCTATTTCCTCCTCATTTGTTAGTTCTGGTGGGTTTTTATCTTGCTCCTTCATCTGCTGTGTATTTTTCTGTCTTCTCATTTTGCTTATCTTACTGTGTTTGGGGGTCTCCTATTTTCAGGCTGCAGGTTTGTAGTTTCCGTTGTTTTTGGTGTCTGTCCCCAGTGGCTAAATTTGGTTCAGTGGGTTGTGCAAGTTTCCTGGTGGAGGAGACTAGTGCCTGTGTTCTGGTGGATGAGGCTGGATCTTGTCTTTCTGGTGGGTAGGTCCACGTCTGGTGGTATGTTTTGGGGTGTCTGTGGCCTTATTATGATTTTAGGCAGCCTCTCTGCTAATGGGTGGGGTTGTTTTCCTGTCTTGCTAGTTGTTTGGCATAGTGTGTCCAGCACTGTAGCTTGCTGGTAGTTGAGTGAAGCTGGGTGTTGGTGTTGAAATGGAGATCTCTGGGAGATACTATGTGGAGCTGGGAGGTCTGTTGTGGACCAGTGTCCTGAAGTTGGCTCTCCCATCTCATAGGCACAGCACTGACTCCTGGCTGCAGCACCAAGAGCCTTTCATCCACATGGCTCAGAATAAAAGGGAGAAAAAGTAGAAAGAAAGAAAGAAAGAGGATAATAGAAAATAAAGTAATGTAAAATAAAATAAAAATTTAAAATAAAAAAATAATTATTAAGAAATTTTTTTTTAAAAAGTAAAAGAAAACAAAACAAAACAAACAAACAAAAGAGACGGATAGAACCCTAGGACAAATGGTGAAAGCAAAGCTATACAGACAAAATCTCACACAGAAGCATACACATACACACTCACAAAGGAGGAAAAGGGGAAAAAATAATATATCTTGCTCTTAAAGTCCACCTCCTCAATTTGGGATGATTCGTTGTCTATTCAGGTATTCCACAGATGCAGGGTACGTCAAGTTGATTGTGGAGATTTAATCCGCTGCTCCTGAGGCTGCTGGGAGAGATTTCCCTTTGTCTTCTTTATTCTCACAGCTCCCGGGTCTCAGCTTTGGATTTGGCCCCGCCTCTGCGTGTACGTCACCTGAGGGCGTCTGTTCTTCGCTCAGACAGGACGGGGTTATAGGAGCAGCTGTTTTCGGGGCTCTGGCTCACTCAGGCCACGGGGAGAGAGGGGCACAGATGTGGGGCGAGCCTCCGGCGGCAGAGGCCGGCGTGACGTTGCACCAGCCTGAGGCGCCGTGTGTTCTCCCGGGTAAGTTGTCCCTAGATCACTGGACCCTGGCAGTGGCGGGCTTCACAGGCTCCCGGGAGGGGCGGCGTGGATAGTGACCTGTGCTCGCACATAGGCTTCTTGGTGGCAGCAGCAGCAGCCTTAGCATCCCACGCCCGTCTCTGGGGTCCGCGCTTTCAGCCGCGGCTTGCGCCCGTCTGTGGAGCTCCTTTAAGCAGCGCTCTTAATACCCTCTCCTCGCGCACCAGGAAACAAAGAGGGAAGAAAAAGTCTCTTGCCTCTTCGGCAGCTCCAGACTTTTTCCCGGACTCCCTCCCGGCTAGCCGTGGTGCACTAACCCCTTCAGGCTCTCTTCCCACCGCCAGCCCCAGTCCTCTCCCGCGCTCCGACTGAAACCCGAAACCCGAGCCTCAGCTTCCAGCCCCGCCCGCCGCGGCGGCCAAGCAGACAAGCCTCTCTGGCTGGTGAGTGCCGGTCGGCACCGATCCTTTGTGAGGGAATCTCTCCGCTTTGCCCTCCGCACCCCCGTGGCTGCGCTCTCCTCCGCGGCTCTGAAGCTTCCCCCCTCCGCCACCCGCAGTCTCCGCCCGCGAAGGGGCTCCTAGTGTGTGGAAACCTTTCCTCCTTCACAGCTCCCTCCCACCGGTGCGGGTCCCGTCCCTATTCTTTTGTCTCTGTTTATTCTTTTTTCTTTTGCTCTACCCAGGTACGTGGGGGAGTTTCTTGCCTTTTGGGAGGCCTGAGGTCTTCTGCCAGCGTTCAGTGAGTGTTTTGTAGGAGTTGTTCCACGTGTAGATGTATTTCTGATGTATTTGTGGGAAGGAAGGTGATCTCCGCGTCTTACTCTTCCGCCATCTTCCCCCTCTCTCCCTAAATAAGTATTTTAGAAACTGTCAAGAGTCTATGTTCACACAGACTTTGACCCAGAAATTCTTTT
The DNA here is from genome assembly GCF_949752795.1 of Hyperoodon ampullatus. Lineage (NCBI taxonomy): Eukaryota > Metazoa > Chordata > Mammalia > Artiodactyla > Ziphiidae > Hyperoodon > Hyperoodon ampullatus. The sequence goes on along the minus strand of NC_136925.1, from coordinate 67,207,153 downwards.
AAACTTGTGAATATACACCTTAAGAGCAGATAAATTAGCAGGTTGTGATTAACGTATACACACTACTATATATAATATAGATAGTCAACAAGGACCTACTGTATAGCACAGGGAACTCTACTCAGTACTCTATAATAACCTATATGAGAAAAAATCTCAAAAAGAATAGATAAATGTATATGTATATGTATAACTAAATTAATTTGCTGTACACCTAAAACTAATGCAACATTGTAAATCAACTGTACTCCGATATAAAATAAAAATTAAAAAAGAAAGGAAAACATCAAAGCTAAGAAAAAAAGGGAAAAATAGTGATTGCATCATTTTAAGTGAAAATATTATGTGTGATTTCTTGTTTGCTAAACAGTTCGCATAGAAATAGAGAAATGAATCCACACATGATCCTAGCCAAAAGGCCAGGAAGTGATAGAGAAATTAATCCAAAATGTTGTGTGGTAAAAATTTGAGTAATTTTTTCTTTATTTCCTTCTGCATTTCTCTAGTATCTCTTTTCACAGTGAAGGACTATTCCTTTTGCACTCAGAAGAGTTTTTAGTTTTTTTCATTTGTTTTTAAAAAGAGAAAAATAAGTTAGAAAATAAAGGGTGGAGTGATGATAATATGGAGAGATCATCCCTCCTGGAGTATAGTTGATTTACAATGTTGTGTTAGTTTCAGGTGTACAGCAAAGTGATTCAATTATACATATACGTATATTTATTCTTTTTTAGATTCTTTTCTCATATAGCTTATCACAGAATACTGAGTGGAGTTCCCTGTGCTGTACCATAGGTCCTTGGTTATTTATCTTATATGTAGTTGTGTGTGTGTGTTCATCCCAAGCTTATGATTTACCCCTACCCCCACCCCATGTTTCCCCTTTGGTAACCATAAGTGTGTTTTTTATATCTGTAAGTCTGTTTCTGTTTTGTAAATAAGTTCATTTGTTGGGATGATTACTTCTTATTGGAGAAACTGGGTCTAGGAAATATGGGCAATCTAGTGTGTATTCCCAAAGATGACCCACTGTATTTCAGAATTTTCTAACAAAGAAATAAATGTTCTTTTCTTGGCTCAAATTTAGGGGGAATATAACTCAGTGTTTTCCTATAAATAATGCAAAAGTGTGTGTCCATAGTTAAATTAAATATCTCTTATTAAATATCCTACTTGAGACTATTTGGACTCACAAATAGGGGGAGAACACACTCAGAAAGTAAAGAGAAAATATTCTAGAATTGTCTAATGATGGATGGGGGCATGCTTTACTGAGGCAAGATAGCAGGACTGAGTTATAAAGCCAGAGATCGGGAGCTAGAAGTAACTAACCAGGCCTCAGAAGTGGTTTCCCAAAGGGTGAAGCAGAATGAAAAGCAAGGATTAGCTCTGAAGATAGGACACAAGGAAGCAAATGTGGGTGTGTTTAGAGAAATGGTTCAGGATGTTTTTTATCATTGGGATCTTCTTAGATACATCATCAATTTTTCTTTCTTTCCATTGTGTCATTCCCATCTGCTTACAAACATGCTGTAATTTTTTACACAAAAATTCCCTCTCTTGACCCATTTTTTCTGTACAGATGCCATTGCCATTGGTCAGTTTCTTTTTACAACAAAGACCAAGAAAGAATTGTCTGTCTTTGCTGACTCCAATCCTATCCTCTGTGCGTTCACCACACCATGCCATCAAAATTGTTCCTGTCACCAGTGACTTTCACATTGCCACATCCAGTGGTCATTTCTCAGTCCTCATCTTCCTTAAACTATCAGCAGCATTTGACACAGCTAACTACTCTCTTTCCTTCCTGACACACTTTCTTCACTTGCTTTGTGGGACATCACATTTTTCTGGTTTACCTATAACCTCTCTGGCTTTGCTTCTTAGTTTCTTAAATAATTCTTTCTCTGTCTACCTCAACTCTTTCTTCTCTTTCCACACATTTTTAGAAAGTGACTTCTTCCACTTTTGAAGCTTAAGTATCCTTATGTTGTATGGTCCCTCCATCAGAGTAGGGAAGTTTTAGAGTTTTCAACAATACCTGACAATATAGTAGTCAATAACTACTAAATATTTGTGGAATGAATGAATGGATGTGGATCCTAGCATACCTTTTCAGGATAAAAACCAAGCCTTAAAGGACCCAATGTAGCTTGAATACAAGAATACTCTTTAAAAACTTCTCCCCATAATAATATAATCATTTCATACTTAGACTGTACACTTTTGTGATTTTTGAATTTGAGAGAAAAATATTAAACCTTTTCCTTCTCTCCTCAAAAACTTAGGTTGTCATTCTGCTAAGATGTTTTATTTCTCTGTTTACTAAAAGACACGGAGCTGTCATTTGTAGAGATGTGGACAGACCTAGAGACTGTCATACAGAGTGAAGTAAGTCAGGAAGAGAAAAAAATATTGTATATTAGCGCATATATGTGGAACTTAGAAAAATGGTACAGGTGAACCGGTTTGCAGGGCAGAAATAGAGACACAGATGTAGAGAACAGACGTATGGACACCAGGGGGGGAAAGTAGCAGGGGGGGACGGTGGTGGTGGGATGAACTGGGAGATTGGGATTGACATGTATACACTATGTACAAAATGGATAACTAATAAGAACCCGCTGTATAAAAAAATAAATTAAATAAAATTCAAAAATTCAAAAAAGTAAATAAAAGACACAGAGCTCTGAAAAAAATAATATAATTTATACACAAAATGTTTTTCATTATGTTCATCTCTCTGTATTAAGATATAAGTGAGTCAAACACAGCATTATAGTTTGTAATTGTCTTCTCAGGAAAAAAAAATCACAGCCCTCATTGACGTTAGTTAATACCTTCAGTAAGAGTCTATCATACCGTTAAGTATTATCCCCTGGTGTGAATGAGAAAAGATACTCTTACAATCTTTTTAATTGATTGTTTTACATTATAGCCAGGACAACCATAATTATAGAGCTCTAGTCTCAATTTTTCTGTCATTCACATAATTTTAGTCAACTGATTTTTCACATTGAAGAGGTGTTGTTCACTCTGTCAAGCAAATTACCAAGAGCCAGCACTGAAATAAAAATACTAATCAAAATTATAAAGTGGAGTTCCATTCTCGTGCAGTTTTAGGCGTTTCTGTGTCAGTCTTTGCATAATGCATGGAGGATTTTGTTTCTTCAGTATTCATGCATGGATAGGGGAATAGATCAGAAAGTCATAATCCTCATTTATTCTAGTAAAAATGGTTAGTTTTATAGCTGTCCAGAACATGTTTAGGGCGTGCCTGAGACAGAGTTCAGGGCTCTTTTCCTTAAAACTCTTTTTTCACTTTTAACCTGTGGACATGAGCTAGTATTATCTATTATTGATATCAAACTACCACCAAAACTATAATGGTTTAAAACAACGATTTATTATTTTTCTTGATTCTGAAGATTGGATTGAAGAAACTAGACTTTTAAAAAACTGATCACCTCTGTTCATCAAAAGACATCATTAATAAGAGAAATGACTAGGCAAAACACAGCCTCAGTGATAATATTTGCAAAACATATAAATGTGAAGGGATTGGTACTCAGAATATACAATGAATGCCCACAACTCACTAATGAAAAGACAAATAATCCAATTAAAAAAATGGGCAAAATATTTTAACAGACACTTCACAAAAGAAAACATTCAAATGTTCTTTAAGCATATGTAAAACTGCTCAATATCGTGTCATCAGGAAATAAACATTAAAAACATAATAAGACACCAGTATACATCTACTTGAATGGCTAAAATTAAAAAGACACAACATCAGATGTTGACAAGGACGTGGAGTTAACTAAAACGTCCATATGTTACTATTAGGAATATATTGTAAAATGCAGCAGCCACTTTGGGAATGTATTGGTAATTTCTTACAAAACTAAACATGCACGTATCCCATGACCCAGCAGTTTCCATCTTTTGTATTTACTCAGAGGTTAGGAAAATAAAAAGACTTTGCAATTACTATACTCATACCACTCTAGGTTTAATTGCTCCAAGCTGGAAAAATCCTTTGTGTACTTCAATAGGAGAATAGATAAATAGGCTGTGGTATATTAATACAATAGAATATTAACTCAGCAGTAAAAAGAAACAATGTACTAATACATTCAATAAGAATGAATCTCAAAATTATGCTGAGTAAAGGAGCCAAACATAAAAGTATATATTGTATGGCTTCACATATATGAAGTCTTGCAACAGGCAGATCTAATCTATAGTGGGGAAAAAGCAAACAAACAGAACAACAGGTACCTCTGAGTGCGGGCTAGGGATTGACTAGGAAGGGGCATGAGGGAACATTCTGGGGTTAAGAAGAATATTCTATGTCTTGATAGGGGTTAGCGTTATACAGATGTATTCCTTCTTTCAAAACTTGGTAAATATCACTTAAATTTTATATATTGGATTGTATATAAATGCTACAATTTCACAGGATTAGATGAAGGAAAGGATTTACAGTACTTCACAGAGCATACTCACATAAGGCTATAACCAAGGCATAGAAAATGGTATAGCATGTTCCAAGTATAGGCAAGCATGGGGGCCAGAGATACTCCTAGACTCAGCTCCCCAGGGGTCTTTTTTTTCTCATAGAGTGCACTTGATCTGTGGATTATGAACCACTGATATGTGAGTGAGGAATCTTAGTTTCAGGAGACCATGAGGAAAAATCTCCAGTAGAATCTTTTATGCCTCTCTAGTCATATTGCCAAGCCAAGGTGGTTAACCCATTACCCCAAGTGTAAGTGATCTCTAAACAAGCTGGTCCTGGGTGTAAAACTTAAAGTTTGAGATTTAAAGAACACATTATAAATCTTTGGTTAGCTCACTTGTTTTTTTCTTGGTACCAGACATCTAGGCATCTCTGGAGATAAGCATGGAGCTGTCCTAGTTTAGCTATCAGATAATGGTATATTACACAATACATTTTACATTTAAAGGAAAGAGAATATTAAAAAGTTGAACTCGTTTATAATATGCATTATGAAGTGCTTAAGTGGGAGCATAGAGATTCTGCAATTTACTTTAAAATGCATGAAAAACTGGGAGAGATTGTTGGATGGATAGATGAGCAGATATGTGGTTGAAAAAACATAAGTAAAATGTTAATGGCACAATCTAGGAAGTGAATATACTGGTTTTTATATTAAAATTCTTTCAACTTTGCTGCCTATTTGAAGATTTTTATAATGAGATGTTAGGAAAAATACTTAGTGCACGGGTTTATCAAGTGTGTTAGAGCTTACAGTTTTGAACTTGGAGAAGGGGATTGCCTCAGTAAAAACATGAATTAAAAGGTGTCATTGTCTTCCCTTTTCTAAGATTCTTTATTTGGTCCTCTGTTTCCCATTCTGCCTCCTCCCTGCACTCGGTACCATGAGATTTCTGTTCACCACTAACTCTCTCCATTAAGGTTTATTTAAAAATTACTCTTCCTCCAACTCTTGCTTTTCATTTCCTTTCTCCACTAAGACCAGTTAACTGAAAAGGCAATTTACACTAAGGTGATAAAAACCATAAAAAAAGTTTTAATGAGGTTTACTCTCTTTAAATAGTGCTGGCAGCTCTGCGTCTACAGGAATTTAAGAAAATTCCATTTTCCTGAGAAAAAATATGGAAAAAAATATGTTCACATATCGAAGTGATTCACAACACAGAGAGGAATTTTCTAAGTGCAAAAATCAGTGGTATGTCCTAGACGAATTTTGTTCTGGTGAATGAAAACATACTTGACTGGAGGGAGGGCAAGAAAAAGTTTCAAATTGAAGATGCATCTTACAGGAAGAGTAAGCTCCCTAACAAGAAGATAGCATTCTGGGCAAAGGGAATGAAATAAGTAAAGGGACAGTGGTCTGTCAATTTGCTGGATTCTTTTCTGAGAATAAGGTAGGGTTTGTATTGGAGAATTGTGACTTGGCAGACGTTTTTGAATTTTATTTTGGCTGTATTGGAAAACAGGAGGTTCAATCTATATCCAAGGTAAGTAGAAATCTTAGACTGTAGCCTTGAGGCCAGGATTAGAAAGGTAAAGGGACCATGTGGCACCGAATATGGTTTTATAAGCCACACAAAACTCTACTTCATTACCTGATTGATGTGCATATTACATAGATTTTAGAAATATTCCTATCCAGCTGATTACTGAATGTGATGTTATCTCTGAGGAAGAACTATGTAGAGAGTGGGGCAGAGATGCTCAGGAAAGAGAGGTGAAAGGTAATATTGCAAACCTAAAAGTCAGATTCTCTAAGGGCACTCATACAAGTGGTGCAGCAGATAGATATTTCTGTCATGACAATGTTTATGGACACTTGCATGTCCATAAATAATCCACTGACTAATAGAAATAGGTTTTCATATAGGAACAAATGAAAGAAAACCTAATTCCAGAATGAAACCAAAGTCAGCGAGTAAAATAAGTCAGAAATTTTTGGGAAAAAATGGGCAAATGTATTCTCATGCAATGCAAACAAAATATAGGGATTTTGACTTTTAAGAAATTAAACAAAATGCAATTTAGGTCAACATTTATTCAAGGAGAAAGAGAAGGCCCCTTTGTAATGCCAATATGAAGAGTTTATAATGGAGATAAACATGTATAGCTAGGCCTCAAATAAGAGTAACTATAAAAAGTACAGGGGATAAAAGGAGAAAAATATCCACTTACAAGAAGTAGATGAATTTAAGTTAATATTAATTTAATACCTCTCTCAGTCTATGATAGTTCAAATTGGACAAAATTAAGATTATAGATGACCTAAATAACATAATTTTAAAAGTGCATCTGATTGGTATATATCAAACTTTGAACCCTGAAAATAGAGAATACCCACTCTTTTTAGGTGTCCTTGCTACGTTCATGATATTGATCATATAAGAGGTCACAAAGCAACCTCAATACATTCCAAAAACGTAAGTAGTAAAGAATATTTTTCTGATTGAAATGTGATAAAAATAGAAAATAATAACAAAACCAGAAAACTAAAGATACTTCCACTTGGAATTTAAAACAAACATACAAACCAACAAAGCAATGACTTCAAATATCTCTGAAATCAATGTAGAGTGCAAACTGGAATTGTAGAATTTCTAGAAAATAATAATAATGAGAACATTACATATAATAATTTATGAGATTCAATATAGGAAAGCACAGATGAAAATTCACAGGCATAAATACTTGCATAACCAAAAGAAAAAATTGAAAACAAATAATCAAGCATCTGAATCTAAAGTTTATGAAAAGAACAAAAAAGTGTGTTAGAAATCAGAAAAAATATAGAATTAATAAATACCATAGCTGTTTTTTTGGAAAAAAATTTGATAAATCGCTATCTTACCTATTGAAAGAGAAACAGAAAATTCACCATAAAGAAATCACAAGAGGTTAAAAACTCAGAGGAAAAAAGTAAGTTAAAAAAAAAAACATTAAATACCAATTTATTCAGATCACACCATAGAGATAGCCCTTAATCATTTTTACAGCTGCACGTTACTTCATTGTATGGGTATACATATTTTATTCAACTAGCTTCCTATTGACAATAATTTAGGATTTTCCAATTTTTTAAAATTTTGTTGTTATTGTTGTTTTTTTTTGTTTTTGTTTTGCTATTACAAATAGTGCTTCCATGAATTCTCTTGTGCATTTCTAATGAATCTCTGGGACAGACACCTAGAATTAGGATTGCTTGTTCAAAGGGCAAATTTTACTAGATACTACCAACTTCACTTCCATAGTTTTTGTTCCCACCAGTAGTGTATGAGAGTGGCATCAACATCTTTTTTGAAGGAGAGAGGAATTATACAAACCAACTCTAAATCTAATGTGGGGAAATAAGAATAAACAGGAAAACTTGGAAAAAGAAGAGCAATGAGGGTAGAGAAGACGTAAAAGTTTTAAAGTGTATTACAAGGATTTACTAATCAAACCAGTGTGATACTAGTAGTAAACATTTATACAGATTAATGAAATTAATTAGAAAGTATAGAAATAAGTCTAAATTCATATGGGAATTTAGAATATGGGAAATGTTGCTTTCAAATCAGTGGGAAAAAAGACGAGCTAATCAACAGAGTTAGACAATTAAGATCTGGAAAAAATAAGGATAGATTTATATTTATATCTCATAATGAATAGGAGGATAACATCCAACTCTTTCAAAAGTTTAACTGTGAAAATTTGAAATCATATGTACTCAAAAACTAAAAGAATTTGCTCAAACTCTTGGAGTGGAAAACTCTTTCTAATTGAAAATGTGGATGGCATAATGGTCTAAGATTAAAATCATTTGGACTCCCTGCCAAAAAATAGCATAAGCAAATGCAGACGATAAATGACAAGTTTGGAGAAAGTTAGTTTCAAATCTTCTTGTATAAAGCGCCTAGAAATACACCATCAATCAGGGTTAATCTTCCACTGGAACATGATGCCACAGGCATTCCAGGTGTTTACAACTGGCATCCATTCTAATTGGTCTGGCATCCTTTACTGTTGGTGGGTGATTGTGCCAAATTGTTAACATTTTTGAACATCAAACTTCCCAGTAACTTGACAGAGAAAAGAACAAATCGTATAAACTGTTCACAAAAATAAGGTAAAATAGCTCTTTACCATATGACAAGAGTCTCAGTCTTATTCAACATAAAAGCTTGTTGAATATCTATTTTCCATTAATCCAAAGAACAAAAATTGAAAAAAATTGATACACTCCAGGGTCAGGCTCTGGGGCACAGGCTCTCTCAAATACTTCTGGTAGGAGTATAAATTGGTACAATCTTTATGGATGGCAATTTGCTAATACCTACCAAAATAACAAAGACAAATAGAAATGGACTCATCCCTTTGGTTTCTGGTGTTTTATTGCTCTGATATAATTGCACACCTAAAATATCATTCATAAATAAGGCCATTAATTAGAGAATCTAAATGTCTACTAGTCAACAATCTAAATGTCTACTAGTCGGATCCTAGTTATAAATTATAGTATTCCAATACAATGCAGTGATGTGCAACTGTAAAAGAGATAGATGATAGATAATAGATAGATGGTAAGATAGATGATAGATAGATAGATAGATAGATAGATAGATAGATAGATAGAGACACAATATACTTATGTACACATGAGGATAACCAAGTTTTAGGGCATTCTGATACTGAATATTTATATTTAATATTAAAACTTCACAGGATTTCATTTTTATTTGGTTGAATCCCTCAAGGTTGTCCTTAGGCTGTTCAGTTCACTTTTAGTTGCTAGCATGCCCGATAAGCCAGCTTTTACTATATCAAAATGTACACGTAGCATGGACTGTCCGGTACTTGGGACTAGATGTTAGCTCTGCATCTACTTTTAGGGGAGATGGTTACACAGGAGCACTGGCTCATAGAAACCGTTCCTTTTCCGTCTCCTCCTAACAGCCCAAGGGAGGAAGTGATGGCAGCAGGGTTTCCTCTCCCAGCCACATGGACCCCACGCTGCATAACTTAGGACATTCTCCCCCTACTTTCTTGCTTGTCCTGAAGGAATCCATGGAGAGAGAAGTTTGAGGAGCTGGGAGGCAAGAGGAAGAAGGAGGGTGGGGAATAAAGAGTGAGCATTAAGCTATTTAATAGAGTGCCTCATACACGCTAAGTGCTCCATGCCTTGTGTGGTTGTATGGAATCTTCACAGCAGCACAGTGAAGAGTTCATTCTCACCCCCATTTTACAGATAAAGCAACTGGGGCTCTGAGAGGTTAAGTAACTTGCCCAAGGCCACCAAGATCAAGTGGTTGAGTGGGGTTCAAACGTAGACCCTTCTCTTCCTGATCCTCCTGTGCTCTTTTTATTAAGGTAAAATTTATATACAGTGACACGCACAGGTCTGAAATATGCATTTTAAGTGTGAGCTTGGAAAAAATGGATACAACTGTGTCACCACCATTTTCATGTGCTTTTTGGTCCTTGTATAACTTCTTATTTGAAATGTCTGTTCAAGTCATTTGCTTACTTTTCACTGCACTGCTGGTCTTGAATTCGGAAGAGTTCTTTATATATTCTGGATACAAGTTTTTGTGGGACACACATATTGCAAATGTTTCCTCTCATTCTCTGACTTCCTTTTTCATTCTCTAATTTTTTTCTTGTTTACTTGTCCTATCAATTACTAAGAGGGTTATTAAAACCTCCAACTATTACTGTGGAATTTTTATTTCTCCTTATTTATTTAATTTTTTAACATTTTTATTGGAGTATAATTGCTTTACATTGTTGTGTTAGTTTCTGCTGTATAACAAAGTGAGTCAGCTATACGTATATATATATATATATATATATATATATATATATATATATATATACCCATCCACTCCCTCTTGCGTCTCCCTCCTACCCTCCCTATCCCACCCCTCTAGGTGGTCACAAAGCACCGAGCTGGTCTCCCTGTGCTATGCAGCTGCTTCCCGCTAGCTATCTGTTTTACATTTGGTAGTGTATATATGTCCATGCCACTCTCTCACTTCGTCCCAGCATACCCTTCCCCCTCCCCGTGTCCTCAAGTCCATTCTCTACATCTGTGTCTTTATTCCTGTCCTGCCCCTAGGTTCATCAGAACAATTTTTTTTAAAGATTCCATATATATGTGTTAGCATACAGTATTTGTTTTTCTCTTTCTGACTCACTCCATTCTGTATGAGGCTGTAGGTCCATCCACCTCACTACAAATAACTCAATTTCATTTCTTTTTATGGCTGAGTAATATTCCATTGTATATATGTGCCACGTCTTCTTTATCCATTCATCTGTTGATGGACACTTAGGTTGCTTCCATGTCCTGGCTATTGTAAAAAGAGCTGCAGTGAACATTGTGGTACATGACTTTTCGAATTATGGTTTTCTCAGGGTGTATGCCCAGTAATGGGATTGCTGGGTCATATGGTAGTTCTATATTTAGTTTTTTAAGGAACCTCCATACTATTCTCCACAATGGTTGTACCAATTTACATTCCCACCAACAGTGTAGGAGGGCTCCCTTTTCTCCACACTCTCTCTCGCATTTATTGTTTGTAGATTTTTTGATGACAGACATTCTGACTGGTGTGAGGTGATACCTCATTGTAATTTTGATTTGCATTTCTCTAATAATTAGTGATGCTTAGCATCTTTAATGTGATTTTTGGCATTCACTTTGCTGTACACCTGAAAATAACACAGCATTGTAAATCAACTATAATCCAATAAAAATCTTTTAAAAATTGTCATATCCACCTCAGCCTTCAGAAACCATCACCCTGCTCTGTCAGCAGCCATTACCATTGAGGCAAGTCCCGCCATCAGCAAAAAGATTTCAAATTACTAAAGGTTCAAGTGATGATTAGCATTTTTAGCAATAAATTATTATTTTTAATGTAAAAAAAGGGTGTGACTAGGAAATTGACAAGAAAAATTCAGATAAACATGAAAGTATATTCAACCTCACTGATAATAAAATAAGTGCAAATTAAAGAAATAATATAGTACCAGACTTTACTTAAGGACTTTGGCAATACTTTTAACAATGATTTGTGGTGTAGTAGAAGGTGCAGCAAAATAGGAGTTTTCAGACATTGCTATGGAGTGTATGCTATAAGACGGTATGAATGATTTAAAACAATAAGACTCAGTCTTTATATTATAAAGTGTCATGTTCAAAGTTCATGTATTCAAAAAATCTCCCTTCCATATTTACTTTCCTCTTTATCTAGATTTTACTGTCCATAATTTGACCAGAATACTTTCCTTTTTAATAGGTTAGATGAAAGAATATGGTCACAGAAATGTGAACTCAAATCATGGGTTTGATGTTGGGAGGCAAGCATTAGAGCATTTAGTCTAAAAAATGCATGGGGCTAAGACACAAATAAGGAGACAGACAGATTTTTGGATATATAGAGAGATAAGTTATCATAAGTATGAAATATATAGATGACCACCTGTCAGTGGAGAATTATTGATTGGCAAATATCAGAAACATTTCACTAATGTAACACCAGATGAGAGGAAAATCCACTTGAATCAACAAAATAAGAAAAACAGAATATTCTTTTCAACTGCAATTCTACTGCTTTATTGTACAAATTGTAACATTCTAAACTAATGAGCTGGCGTGAAGTTAAAAATGATTTGAATTGGTCCATTAGTTTTTCTGTTATTTTATGTTAATAAAAGTCTAAGTACTTGAAAACAATTTATTTTATTAAATAGGATAAATTCTCCCTCTCAAGTCCTATTTATATTATTCATTGGCTGTAGCAGACCTTTTTCTTAGACCAAATCAAAAAAGCCCCAGTCCTTGTTTGAATGATATCATTTCGAATGACTGGAATCTAACTTAATTACTTTTATTACATTGTGTATATGGATAGCTAACTGAACATGAATGATCAACTACCAAGTGGTGTGGCTCAACTTTGTTATAGAAAGACCAATAAATGATGAAATGTTTTATGAAAGCATTGCATTTGCTGACTGTGTCTCAGTTTTCTTTGTTGTGTGACAAATTAAGAGTTAGTGGCTTAAAGTAACATCCTTTATTTTGTCAATGATTCTGTGCATCAGCAGTTTGGGCTAGGTGTAGCTGGGTAGTCTGGTCTAGGCTGGACTCCTTCATGTGACTCACTGTGGTCAGTGGCTAGGTCAACTGGAGGCTAATTGTCTAAGGTGGTTTCAGCTCATGTCTGCTCCACATGTCTCTTACCCTCCAGCAGGCCAGCCTGAACTTGCTCACATGGTGGTAGCAGACTTCCTAGAGACTGTGGAAGTATGCAAAAGGGACTGGTTTGGCATTCACATGAAACTGTTTGTTCCACATTCTAATGGCCAATGTAAAAGTAACAAGGGCATTCCAGATTCCAGGGGTGGAGGATAGGCTTCACTTTCTGATGGGAGTCACTGATTTGCCATTTTTGCAATCTGCCGCAGACTCATAGGGTTCTTTTCTTTGACACAAAATATTCCATTAGTTGTCAAAATCATTTCAGGTAATCTTTTTCATGACATGGATTATTTGTTGCCATGGTGAATTCTGGTGAAGTTAATTGTTTGGTTAAAAATATAGAATTTGGGCTTCCCTGGTGGCGCAGTGGTTGAGAGTCTGCCTGCCGATGCAGGGGACACGGGTTCATGCCCCGGTCCGGGAAGATCCCACATGCTGTAGAGTGGCTGGACCCGTGAGCCATGGCCCCTGAGCCTGCGCATCTGGAGCCTGTGCTCCGCAGCGGGAGAGGCCACAACAGTGAGAGGCCCGCGTACCACACACACACACACACACACAAAATATATATATGTATTTATATATATTATATTTATAAATATATATTATATAATATATTATATATATTTTATATATATTATATATTTATATTTCTATATATATATAGAATTTAATTTATCTGCATCCACCTTTCTCTAATGGCTTCTCATCAGATAGAGGAAAAAAAGCAACCATATTCCTTGAGAATCTGCCATTCATGATCTTCACTTTCCCTGCCTCTAGTTTCCTCCCTCACCAGCCCTGGACTCCAGCCATGTTGCATGGTTTGTTGTTTCATGGACACCTCATGGGCTTTTATGTCCCTGTGTGGGTATGTGTGTGTGTGTGCGTGTGTGTGTGTGTGTGTGTGTGCAGGAATTAATCCACCTTCTGTGAAGGCCTTTTACCTCTTTATCTGCCTAATTATTCATCAATTCCCCAAGCATCAGCTTAACTCTATGAAACTTTCTTGATGAGCTCCCTTGCCCTAAGAAATCTTCAGGAGCAGAGCCTCAATGACTTATTATCTGTTATGGAATAAAAATTACTTGTGCTCTAGTGTGATTCTACCTTTAAAAGATGAACTTTTTGGATAAACTACAAGGTCCTACTGCATAGCACAGAGAACCATATTCAGTATCCTATGATAAACCATAATGGAAAAGAATATTAAAAAAAAAGAATGTATACATATGTATAACTGAATCACTTTGCTGTACAGCAGAAATTAACACATCATTATAAATCAACTGTACTTCAATTTAAAAAAATCTGGGGTAAGGATTGGTACATTTTTACACACTTATATTTTCTTGTTGCAATAAACTTTAATAAACATTTTTTCCTTTTTTTAAAAAAAAGATGAGCTTCTTGAGGACGAAGAATGTGTCTCAATCATGTTTGTGAAGGCAGGGCTTAAATCTCTATTTAGCAAACAGTAGGTGTTCAATAGTTTTATTTTTTTTGGAAGACAAATATGGCTCAATCTTTTGTTTAAAATTAGTTTCTGCTTTATAACAAAGTGAATCAGTCATACATATACATCTGTTCCCCCATCCCTTCCCTCTTGCGTCTCCCTCCCTCCCACCCTCCCTATCCCACCCCTCCAGGCGGTCACAAAGCACCGAGCTGATCTCCCTGTGCTATGCGGCTGCTTCCCACTATCTATCTACCTTACGTTTGGTAGTGTATATATGTCCATGCCTCTCTCTCGCTTTGTCACAGCTTACCCTTCCCTTTCTTCATAACCTCAAGTCCATTCTCAAGTAGATCTGTGTCTTTATTCCTGTTTTACCCCTAGATTCTTCATGACATTTTTTTTTCTTAAATTCCATATATATGTGTTAGCATACGGTATTTGTCTTTCTCTTTCTGACTTACTTCACTCTGTATGACAGGCTCTAGGTCTATCCACCTCATTACAAATAGCTCAGTTTCGTTTCTTTTTATGGCTAATATTCCACTGTATATATGTGCCACATCTTCTTTATCCATTCATCTGATGATGGACACTTAGGTTGTTTCCATCTCCTGGCTATTGTGAATAGAGCTGCAATGAACATTTTGGTACATGTCTCTTTTTGAATTATGGTTTTCTCAGGGTATATGCCTAGTAGTGGGATTGCTGGGTCATATGGTAGTTCTATTTTTAGTTTTTTAAGGAACCTCCATACTGTTCTCCATAGTGGCTGTACCAATTCACATTCCCACCAGCAGTGCAATAGTGTTCCATTTTCTCCACACCCTCTCCAGCATTTATTGTTTCTAGATTTCTTGATGATGGCCATTGTGACTGGTGTGAGATGATATCTCATTGTAGTTTTGATTTGCATTTCTCTAATCATTAATGATGTTGAGCATTCTTTCATGTGTTTGTTGGCAGTCTGTATATCTTCTTTGGAGAAATGCCTATTTAAGTCTTCTGCCCATTTTTAGATTGGGTTGTTTGTTTTTTTGCTGTTGAGCTGCATGAGTTGCTTATAAATTTTGGAGATTAATCCTTTTTCAGTTGCTTCATTTGCAAATATTTTCTCCCATTCTGAGGGTTGTCTTTTGGTCTTGTTTATGGTTTCCTTTGCTGTGCAAAAGCTTTGAAGTTTCATTAGGTCCCATTTGTTTATCTTTATTTTTATTTCCATTTCTCTAGGAGGTGGGTCCAAAAAGATCTTGCTGTGATTTATGTCATAGAGTGTTCTGCCTAAGTTTTCCTCTAAGAGTTTGATAGTTTCTGGCCTTACATTTAGGTCTTTAATCCATTTTGAGCTTATTTTTGTGTATGGTGTTAGGGAATGATCTAATCTCATACTTTTACATGTCCCTGTCCAGTTTTCCCAGCGCCACTTACTGAAGAGGCTGTCCTTTCTCCACTGTACATTCCTACCTCCTTTATCAAATATAAGTTGACCGTATGTGCGTGGGTTTATCTCTGGGCTTTCTATCCTGTTCCATTGATCTATCTTTCTGTTTTTGTGCCAGTACCACACTGTCTTGATTACTGTAGCTTTGTAGTATAGTCTGAAGTCAGGGAGCCTGATTCCTCCAGCTCCTTTTTCCGTTCTCAAGATTGCTTTGGCTATTCGGGGTCTTTTGTTTTTCCAAACAAATTTTGAAATTTTTTGTTCTAGTTCTGTGAAAAATGCCAGTGGTAGTTTGATAGGGATTGCATTGAATCTGTAGATTGCTTTGGGTAGTAGAGTCATTTTCACAATATTGATTCTTCCAATCAAGGAACATGGTATATCTCTCCATCTATTTGTATCATCTTTAATTTCTTTCATCAGGGTCTTATAATTTTCTGCATACAGGTCTTTTGTCTCCTTAGGTAAGTTTATTCCTAGATATATTATTCTTTTTGTTGCAATGGTAAATGGGAGTGTTTTCTTGATTTCACTTTCAGATATTTCATCATTAGTGTACAGGAATGCCAGAGACTTCTGTGCATTAATTTTGTATCCTGCAACTTTACCAATATCATTGATTAGCTCTAGTAGTTTTCTGGTAACATCTTTAGGATTCTCTATGTATAGTATCATGTCATCTGCAAACAGTGACAGCTTTACTTCATCTTTTCCAATTTGGATTACTTTTATTTCCTTTTCTTCTCTGATTGTTGTGGCTAAAACTTCCAAAACTAAGTTGAATAAGAGTGGTGAGAGTGGGCAGCCTTGTCTTGTTCCTGATCTTCGTGGAAATGCTTTCAGTTTTTCACCATTGAGGACAATGTTGGCTGTGGGTTTGTCATATATGGCCTTTATTATGTTGAAGAAAGTTCCCTCTATGCCTACTTTCTGCAGGGTTTTTATTATAAATGGGTGTTGAATTTCTTCGAAAGCTTTCTCTGCATCTATTGAGATGGTTATATGGTTTTTCTTCTTCAATTTATTAATATGGTGTATCATATTGATTGATTTGCATATATTGAAGAATCCTTGCATTCCTGGAATAAACCCCACTTGATCATGGTGTATGACCCTTTTAATGTGCTGTTGGATTCTGTTTGCTAGTATTTTGTTTAGGATTTTTGCGTCTATATTCATCAGTGATATTGGCCTGTAGTTTTCTTTCTTTGTGACATCCTTGCGTGGTTTTGGTATCAAGATGATGGTGGCCTCGTAGAATGAGTTTGGGAGTGCTCCTCCCTCTGCTATATTTTGGATGAGTTTGAGAAGGATGGGTGTTAGCTCTTCTCTAAATATTTGATAGAATTCGCCTGTGAAGCCATCTGGTCCTGGGCTTTTGTTTGATGGAAGATTTTTAATCACAGTTTCAATTTCCGTGCTTGTGATTGGTCTATTCATATTTTCTATTTCTTCCTGATTCAGTCATGGCAGGTTGTGCATTTCTAAGTATTTGTCCATTTCTTCCAGGTTGTCTATTTTATTGGCATAGAGTTGCTTGTAGTAATCTCTCATGATCTTTTGTATTTCTGCAGTGTCAGTTGTTACTTCTCCTTTTTCATTTCTAATTCTATTGATTTGAGTCTTCTCCCTTTTTTTCTTGATGAGTCTGGCTAATGGTTTATTAGTTTTGTTTATCTTCTCAAAGAACTAGCTTTTAGTTTTATTGATCTTTGCTATCATTTCCTTCATTTCTGTTTCATTTATTTCTGATCTGATGTTTATGATTTCTTTCCTTCTGCTAACTTTGGGTTTTTTTAATTCTTCTTTCTCTATTTGCTTTAGGTGCAAGGTTAGGTTGTTTATTTGAGATGTTTCCTTATTCTTAAGGTAGAATTGTATTGCTATAAACTTCCTTCTTAGAACTGCTTTTGCTGCATCCCATAGATTTTGGGCCATCGTGTCTCCATTGTCATTTGTTTCTAGGTATTTTTTGATTTCCTCTTTGATTTCTTCAGTGATCACTTCGTTATTAAGTAGTGTATTGTTTAGCCTCCATGTGTTTGTATTTTTTACAGATGTTTTCCTGTAATTGATATCTAGTCTCATAGCGTCGTGGTCAGAAAAGATACTTGATACAATTTCAATTTTCTTAAATTTACCAAGGCTTGATTTGTGACCCAAGATATGATCTATCCTGGAGAATGTTCCATGAGCACTTGAGAAAAATGTGTATTCTGTTGTTTTTGGATGGAATGTCCTATAAATATCAATTAAGTCCATCTTGTTTAATGTATCATTTAAAGCTTGTGTTTCCTTATTTATTTTCATTTTGGATGATCTGTCCATTGGTGTAAGTGGGTTGTTAAAGCCCCCTACTATGAGTGTGTAACTGTCGATTTCCCCTTTTATGGCTGTTAGTATTTGCCTTATGTATTGAGGTGCTCCTATGTTGGGTGCATAAATATTTACAATTGTTATATCTTCTTCTTGGATCGATCCCTTGATCATTATGTAGTGTCCTTCTTTGTCTCTTCTATTAGTCTTTATTTTAAAGTCTATTTTCTCTGATATGAGAATTGCTACTCCAGCTTTCTTTTGATTTCCATTTGCATGGAATATCTTTTTCCATCCCCTTACTTTCAATCTGTATGTGTCTCTAGGTCTGAAGTGGGTCTCTTGTAGACAGCATATATATGGGTCTTGTTTTTGTATCCATTCAGCCAATCTGTATCTTTTGGTGGGAGCATTTAGTCCATTTACATTCAAGGTAATTATCGATATGTATGTTCCTATTCCCATTTCCTTAATTGTTTTGGGTTCATTATTGTAGGTCTTTTCCTTCTGTTGTGTTTCTTGCCTAGAGAAGTTCCTTTATCATTTGTTGTAGAGCTGGTTTGGTGGTGCTGTACTGTCTCAGCTTTTGCTCGTCTGTAAAGTTTTTAATTTCTCCATCAAATCTGAATGAGATCCTTGCTGGGTAGAGTAATCTTGGTTGCAGGTTTTTCTCCTTCATCACTTTAATTATGTCCTGCCACTCCTTTCTGGCTTGTAGAGTTTCTGCTGAGAGATCAGCTGTTAACCTGATGGGGATTCCCTTGTGTGTTATTTGTTGTTTTTCCCTTGCTGCTTTTAATATGATTTCTTTGTGTTTAATTTTTGACAGTTTGATTAATATGTGTCTTGGCGTATTTCTCCTTGGATTTATTCTGTATGGAACTCTCTGTGCCTCCTGGACTTGATTAACTATTTCCTTTCCCATATTAGGGAAGTTTTCAACTATAATCTCTTCAAATATTTTCTCAGTCCCTTTCTTTTTCTCTTCTTCTTCTGGAACCCCTATAATTCGAATGTTGGTGTGTTTAATGTTGTCCCAGAGGTCTCTGAGACTGTCCTCAGTTTTTTTCATTCTTTTTTCTTTATTCTGCTCTGCAGTAGTCATTTCCAATATTTTATCTTCCACGTCACTTATCCGTTCTTCTGCCTCAGTTATTCTGCTATTGATCCCATCTAGAGTATTTTTCATTTCATTTATTGTGTTTCTAATCGTTGCTTGATTCATCTTTAGTTCTTCTAGGTCCTTGTTAACTGTTTCTTGCATTTTGTCTATTGTATTTCAAAGATTTTGGATCATCTTTACTATCATTATTCTGAATTATTTTTCAGGTAGACTGCCTATTTCCTCTTCATCTGTTAGGTCTGGTGGGTTTTTATCTTGCTCCTTCTCCTGCTGTGTGTTTTTCTGTCTTCTCATTTTGCTTATCTTACTGTGTTTGGGGTCTCCTTTCTGCAGGCTGCAGGTTCGTAATTCCCATTGTTTTTGGTGTCTGTCCCCAGTGGCTATGGTTGGTTCAGTGTGTTTTGTAGTCTTCCTGGTGCAGGGGACTAGTGTCTGTGTTCTGGTGGATGAGGCTGGATCTTGTCTTTCTGTTGGACCGGTCCACGTCTGGTGGTGTATTTTGGGGTGTCTGTGGACTTTTTATGATTTTCGGCAGCCTCTCTGCTAATGGGTGGCATTGTGTTCCTGTCTTGCTAGTTGTTTGGCATAGGGTATCCAGCACTGTAGCTTGCTGGTCGTTGAGTGAAGCTGGGTGCTGGTGTTGAGATGGAGATCTCTGGAAGAGTTTCGCCTTTTGATATTATGTGGAGCTGGGAGGTCTCTTGTGGACCAGTGTCCTGAATTTGGCTCTCCCACCTCAGAGGCACAGCACTGACTCCTGGCTTCTCAATTTGGGATGATTCATTGTCTATTCATGTATTCCTCAGATGCAGGGTACATCAAGTTGATTTTGGAGCTTTCATCCACTGCTTCTGAGGCTGCTGGGAGTGATTTCCCTTTCTATTCTTTGTTCTCACAGCTCCCGGGTCTCAGCTTTGGATTTGGCCCCACCTCTCCATGTAGGTCGCCGGAAGGCATCTCTTATTCGCTCAGACAGGACGGGGTTAAAGGAGCAGCTGCTTTGGGGTCTCTGGCTCACTCAGGCCGGGGGCAAGGAGTTGCACGTAGTGCGGGTGGAGCGTGCACCGGCAGAGGCCGGCGTGACATTGCACCAGCCCGAGGCGCTCTGTGCATTCTCCCAGGGAAGCCGTCCCTGTATCCCAGGACCCTGGCAGTGTCCGTCTGCACAGGCTACCTGGAAGGGGGGCGTGGACAATGACCTGTGCCCGCTCACGGGCCTCGTGTCGGTGGAAGCAGCCCCAGCGTCCCACGCCCTTCTCCGGGGTCCGCTCTGTCAGCCTCAGCTCGAGCCCATCTCTGGAGCTCCTCCAAGCAGCGCTCCTAATCCTCTCTCCTCGCGCACCAGGAAACAAAGAGGAAAGAAAAAGTCTCTTGCCTCTTCGGCAGGTCCAAACTTTTTCCTGGACTCCCTCCTGGCTAGCTGTGGCGCATTAGCCCCTTCAGGCTGTGTTCACACCGCCAACCCCAGTCCTCTCCCTGTGCTCCGACTGAATCCCGAGCCTCAGCTCCCAGCGCCGCCCACCCTGGCGGGCAAGCAGACAAGCCTCTCGTGCTGGTGAGTGCCAGTTGGCACCGATCCTCTGTGCGGGAATCTCTCCGCTTTGCCCTACCCAGGTACGTGGGGAGTTTCTTGCCTTTTGGGAGGTCTGAGGTCTTCTGCCAGCATACAGTAGGTGTTCTGTAGGAGTTGTTCCACGTGTAGCTGTATTTCTGGTGTATGTTTTGGGAGGAAGGTGATCTCCTCGTCTTACTCTTCCGCCATCTTCCCCGGAAGTCGCAATAGTTTTTTTTAAATTGATGAATGAATGAAAAAGTGTATGAGTGAAGAAATAGTCTGCATTATTCTCCTTTTTATTCTTATTTTTTTATTTTTTTTACATATTCTGTCTAGACCTATGTATTTTCCTTTTTAAATATGAGATAAATCCTTTAAACTTTTTGACCTTCTCATATACTCTCATACTTTCAATTGTCAGTGGTACATAGATGATTCTTAAATCATTTTGTTTGCTTGTTTTTGTTCTTTTTTTTCTGTGTTTAACCATGACTGTTTTCCTGAGTCACAAGGCTATCTCCAAATGGCCTTTTAGATATTTACACCTTTATATCCTGCTGCTTTCTTAAATATAACATGTAATGATCTGAACTCCCCACCTTCCTCAAAGTTTGCCAAGAATCTGCTTTTCTACCTCTGAATAACTACAGTGGTCAATGACATTACCATCTTCCTATAAAACCCAAGGGGTCTTTTTGCGTGTTTTCATTTGAGCTTCAAATGAATTGAGTAATAGAGATAACCAAATACAGTTATCATCACTATTTCACCATCAACAAAATCAAATGTCAAGGAAGGTAACAAGTTTTCCCACAGTCATATTGATCACAAATGGTAGAACTGAGACTCAAACTCAGGTTTGTCTAACCTATAAGGATTACATTCTTATTTTATCTCTAATTTCAGAGTTGTGGGGATAGACTTGACAAGGTTTGCTAACTCTGGTTTTGGATTAGAAAAGAAGGAAAACATTTTCATTCCTCATTCTTCCTCATTCTCCACACCCAGTTGATTTGCAAATGCTCTTGACTTATCTTAGCAACATTTTCTCATTAGT
The DNA here is from genome assembly GCF_949752795.1 of Hyperoodon ampullatus. Classification (NCBI taxonomy): domain Eukaryota; kingdom Metazoa; phylum Chordata; class Mammalia; order Artiodactyla; family Ziphiidae; genus Hyperoodon; species Hyperoodon ampullatus. Next base: position 67,185,438 of record NC_136925.1, on the reverse strand, counting down.
ATCTCTCTTTTCCCTTCAGCTCATCTTTCCTTAGTTCATCCCTATTCTTTTAGTAATTATTGCAAATGTTTTCTAATTAGTCTCCTTTGCCCCAATATCTCCTGAGTTTTAGGGCAGGGTATTGACTTCTTATCTTAATATTGTCACACAGACTAACTAACCACACATCTAGTAGGATGCTTGATAGAATTTTTGAGTTAAATTTCACTACTGAACTTAAAATGAAAATATTTTGCAGAAAAACTAAATAACTGTAGAATATGTAATGGGTAGTGACATGGCAATATTTATCCAGCTAACCTAATTAAAGTGTAAAACAAAAATTTTCTTTTCAGAAATTAGTAGCAGGTGTTGCAATTAAAATATAGACAGCATATTCTAAAATATATTGGTAAAATGGACACAATCCCAGCCATTTAGCTGTGTTCTGCTCACCTAAATCCACCTGCTGTTGAAGCCAGATAAATGTTTATTTACATTTATGTGCTAACATTTACAGACAGATATTGTTTACAAAATTTTGTGTATTATATCCTGAATACATGGTTATTTATTCTTGGCCATTATACACATATTTATGTATGAAAATATTATAGAAGGAAAGAAATTTTCCTGAGATGGTGAATTAATATTAACTAATGCTTATGGGTATATATTATATTCTAGGAAATGCATTAAAAATTTAAAGGCATTGTCTCATTTAATCCTCATAATAACCTTATGAAATAGTTATTCCAAGCCCCATTTTATAAATGGGGAAATAGAGGCTTAGTTATATGAAATACCTTGTCCAAGATCATTCAGCAGCTAAAAGGTAGAATAGGATTCTCTCTTCTCTGTAGAAGATGGGTTATACCCACAGGGGGTAGCAGACATGTCCTTCTACAGTAGAAGTTTGGATTTCAATTATGTGGACTGAGTCTCAGTGTCAGGACTCAGTCTCTAGAAGTCTTGCTAAAGACAGTCTTGCTTTCCTAAACCTTGTCTAGAGGTAAATGTTAAAGATCTGCAAGCTAGAGGCTAAGTCCCTTCCATGGAGCAGTAAATTAAGCCTTTGGAGGATGTAAAGAATCTGTAAAGACAGAACATATTGTATTAAAGGTTGTCAGTTTTCTGTGAATGGAGTTATTGACATATAGGGTAAAGAACTTGCTGGGATCCATGTAGAATGGATTTAAACATGGTAATTTTTAAAAATTAGATTACTTCTAAGGTCCCAACTCAGTACTTTAATCCTATTATTTCATGATTTCTTTTTTTTTTTTTTGCAAAGCAATTAGTTACATGATTTTTAGATTCCTAAATGGGTAACTTAAAGCACTCTGATAAGATCTATTCTCTCTTTAGTAATTTGCAGCAGAAAAACAGAAAAATATGTACATCTCTTTTCTGTAAACTGCTTAATAATAAAAAAATAAAATTATTACTGAAAAGTAAAGGAACAGGTAGATTTTTTTAATTTTAAAAGCTACTTTGAGATTTAAAGTGATGTGTAAATACTGTGCAGATGGTAATAATATGTATATGTGTATATATATTTTATATATATATATATATCCCATATCATTTCATGAACATTTTGACCAGCTTTCTTCTTGAAATTTTAATTAGTAAAATTAATTTATTGTACAACAGCAATCTTCCATAAATACATTTGAAGAGGCTTTCTTGGAGAATTTAAGGACACCAACTAAACAAAAGGAAACTGAAATATTCAGCACTCTGATCTCAGAGGGAAGGAAATGGAGAAGGACATACTTGTGTTCAAGCAATTTTAGGGACTTGAGAATATTCTATGAACATTATTCTGTACTTCAGAATAACGAGTTGCTGGAACAGCAACATCACCATCAAGAATTTGCACCTTTGGTGGATAATCATAAGGCTTCATTTTTCTGAAAGTCATAATTCACATCAGCCTGCTGCACTGAGTGAGATAACATTATTTTCTTGTTCATGGAAATAAAATTCTACAGGTAATTTACTGATGTGCTAATTACCATTTCCAGTGATGAGCTAAGGAACACTGTGGTTTCGCAAATTGTTCCTACCCTGAAAAATGTTTTATATCAGCAAACACCCTGAGGCATAAAATGGTATTAGTCTTGTGGATTGTTGCCAAACATGGTAGGCAATATGCTTGTAATTTTTTTTTGGAAATGATCCACTGTGTTTGAGAACGAAATGCCATAATAGCTGATTTGTGTGTGTGTGTGTGTGTGTGTGTGACCATTTCTTCATAATATCAGTGACGAAAACATTTCATCAACCGTGGAGGCTTAGCAGATGGGAAGAGCTATATATTTCTTTTTACACAACAGAAGCATTGAACTGCTGAAGACCTGTGAAAGAAATAGTGTTTCTATTGATTCACAATTTCAAAAAGTCTTTATTTTAATTGTCTGCTATTTTAGTCACCTCAGCTGCATTGCTTGCTGCCATTTGGGCATGGTCCAGCTTTTCAGTAATTTCTAAGATTTTTCTGTTTACTTTCCTGTCTCCTAATCTACACATATGAGAGTCCAATTTATTCTTCAAAGTCTGTTTCACCCCTACATTTAGAATTTATTTATTGAGAAAATAGTTATCTGATTATGGATTTACAGATTCCTAGCAGTAATTCTTTTCCTAAAATACAGTACATACATTCTCACCTTTGTGTATTAAAAGTTTATTTTTCTTTCGCTAGCAATTTTCTGCCTGATCTTTTCTGTCAAATTCTACCAATTCTTCAAGACCCAGTTTAAGTTCTGCATGGTGCATGAAGCTTGTTCCAACACCTTAGTGCCTGATCATGTCTGCCTCCTTGAAACTTCTTTAGAATTTTAAAGCTGGAAGGAAACTTAGAGACCACCATCACCTCTCATATGCCACACAGGGCAACTATTTGCCTATATTAAACCTTTGTGAAAACAGTGATCCTTTTGGCAGATGCAACTAGAACATATGGTTTGGCAGGTACATGAGCTGAATTTCAGCTTCTAGCAGCCTTTTGGCCAACTGTCATTGTACAGGGCACAACTGGTGACATGTATTTTATTCTGATTATATCCAGTCTCTAAACGTTATTTGACTTTTCCCTGCCCAATGATATGATTCTAAGACAGAAGTATAAGATTATATGTATATGCATAATCTTATACGAAGTATAAGATTAAAGTTATTTCTGAGGAGTATAACAAAAAAAATTTTAAAAATTAGGAGTATGATTAGGCACTTCTTTGTATACTTATAGAATCCATAGTGGGTCATCAATGAATAAGTAATATTTATATTAAAACTCCTACAGGAAATAAAATCATATTATTATTTTTAGGGGGGTACATATATCTTTAATCATATCTTGACAAATGTTTGTTGCCTGTGACAAGGACCAATATAGTTTATAGAATCTACTGCTTTTTTTTTTTCCTCTCTCTTTTTCTTTTTAACTTTTATTGGGGTATAGTTGATTTACAACATTGTGTTAGTTTCAGGTGTACAGCATAGTGAATCTGTTATATGTATACATATATCCACTCTTTTTTATATTCTTTTCCCATATAGGCCTTTACAGAGTATTGAGCAGAGTTCCTTGTGCTATGTAGTAGGTCCTTACTAGTTATCTATTTTATATACAGTAGTGTGTATGTGTCAATCCCAGTCCTTCAATTTATCCCTGCCTGTTCCAATGAGATCATAATAGAAGAGTCAAATAAATGTTTGAACACTAATATTCAATTAATTTACTTAATTTGAATTAAGTGGAAATGAAAGAGGCTTAAACTCAGGAAGCAAATGAAGTAGGTCATTTATCGACAAAGTGTTTATAGAAAGAAAAGAAGACTTTGAAAATGTCACCAGAAAAATTAGGAATAATCAGGCTTAGAGCATATAGTGTAGATCAGAAATAAAGATAATTCAAATATTTCTTGCTGCTCACTGAAATGAAAGGAAGTAAACATCAGTGGAAGAAACTAGAGAGTCTGAAATGTCAAATTCATGTGCTGATGAGACTTGACTTAAAATAGGAAGCAAAAAGTAGTGTTCATAATATTAGTACAAAAACTAAGCATGTGTATATTAATATATGCCTTTTAGAGGGGCTTAGCTGACATTGGTAGTATGTAGAAGCAATCTGCAGACTATACCATTCTCCATTAATTTATTGATTAAATAAGTAAATATCAGATCTATAAGAAATGACTCTTGTGTTTATACTCTATGAGTTATGATTTTTATAAATTTATGACATCTTGTTAAAGCCATAGTATGTCATTTGGCTAATTCTTTAAACAATCAGTGCTAGACAATCATGCTTGGCAACCTCATCTGTTTAAGATAACTCAGGTTATCAAAAGATGAATTTAGAAAACATCTCTTACAGTTGAACCTAGTATATGTAAAGCTTTTGAGAACAATATACCATGTAGAATGAATTTGTCAGTACAAAAAAGAGAGAGTATCTCAGAAACAAATAGAGTTTTAGATTTCCAAATAGATTATAAAGTGGTATTAATCTAAAAAAATGCAAACAAGCAAAATGAAAATGCACTCATAGCTACAGAGAACAAATGGGTGGTTGCCAGAGGGGAGAGCATGGGGGGTTGGGGAAAGTAGGTGAAGGAGATTAAGAGGTACAAACCTCCAGTTATATAATAAATGTCACACGGATGAAATATACAGCATAAGGAATCTGGTCAATAATACTGTAATAACTTTGGGGACAGATGATTACTAGACTTATTATGGTGATCATTTCGTAACATATGCAAATGTCAAATCATTATGTAGTATAACTGAAATGAACATAATATTGTCATCAACTATATTTCAATTAAAAAAAGAGATACACAAGTGCAAATGTAAGAACGATCTATATGATTGATGTAATTATAGAATTAGTCCCTATTAGCTGGTAACTTGGATTGAGACATACGTTTTATAAAACATTATACAGGGTCTGTAAGACGAAAATTACCAGATTGTTGAAAGAAACTGAAGATCTAAATGAATGGAGTGACACACTGTGTTCATGAATTAGAACATTCAATGTAGTAAAGATGTCAATTCTCTCAAGTTTTTTATAGGTTTAATGCAATTCCTATAAAAATTCCCACAAAATCTTTTTGTTCATGTAGACAAACTTATTCTGAAATTTATACCAAAATGCTTAGGTCATGGAATAGCTGAAACAATCTTGACAAAGGAGAAAGCTCAGGGAATAATTCTACCCTCTATTAAGTCTCACCAAGTATCTACAGTAATCGAGATATTGTGATATTGGTGAAGAGATAAACACATAGAAAGATGGTACAAAATGGAGAACACATAAAAAAGGCCCACATTGATTCAAATGATTTTTGACAAAGGTGCAAAAGCAATTCAGTGGAGGAGAGACAGCCAGTTGAAGAAATAACACTGGAACAACTATAGGAAAACCATAGGCAAAAAACAAACCTCGATTAAAATCTCACAGCTTATTTAAAAAAAAAAAAACAACTCAAAATGGATCCTAGACTTAAATGTAAAATGTAAAACTATAAAATTTTTAGGAAAACACATTGACCAAAACATACAGAATCTAGGACTAGGCAGTGTTCTTAGACTTGACAAGAAAAGCAAAACTTATAAAAAATATTTTGTAACTAAAACCTCATTAAAGTGAAATAAAACAGTAAAAAATGTCTCTTGAAATGCTGATCATTTCTATTTTTTGTAAGCAGTATCACCAACATCTACCTATGTGTGACATTATTAAAACTGTTATTTTTCTCAATTACAAGCTCATCTTAATTTTTTAGAATTTCAAAATAGTGCAACATGCGAAAGATAAAATAATTTGCAACAGCTGTTAATTGGAGGAATTTTTCACAAACTTTATTATCTGTAGACAGATAAGATTGCTGATTTTCATCATTAACAGATGTTTTGGCTAATGTTTTCTACAGTGGTGTGCATAGTCCTTGTATGAAATGTGCTCAAATGTGTATTTAATTATTGTAGTTGATCTTAAAAATCTGATAGAATCTGTGTAACTCATTTACTGGGAAGTCTGAAACCAACTGTATGAAACACTATTTCAATAAGGTTGTATTTTTAGGACATGGCATACAATATATATCTCTAATTAATATCATTCAGGCTTTGAAATCATTTAACATTTGATTGAAAGGATGAGAAAACATTCTAATGAATGTTTCCATGAGAAACATTCTAATGAATTTGTAACCCCATGTCTTGTTAGGGGGATCTGGTTTTACCTAAACAACCACAAAGTGTAATATGCTGGCACTCCATGATGCTCTTGCTTAGTCCTGAAATGGTGCTGGTATTCTGGTTTAATTTTATAGTCCTATGAGACGATTGATTAATCTAGAACAGTGTGCAAAACATGGCAGCACAATAGTCTTAATAGAAAAATTAGAATCTAAAATTTATTCTTATATTGCGTTCTTTTTAAAAGGGAATGTCCTTAAAAGCTTCCACACTGATAATAAAAGTATTTATAAAACTGATGCTGTTTCTCACACTCCATTAAACTACCCCTTTTATCTTTGAAATTGATGTGAAAGCAAAATATTTATACTACGTTGACTCCACTTTTTAAGTTGCTTTTTTACAAGAAAAGCAAAAACTAAAACAAATATGTTTGAGACTCAAGAAGTGCCCAAATACATCTAATTTATTTTGCAGGGGTCATTAAGGCCTTCCATCTCTGTTGCATTATAACTGGCTTGCATTAGGGTGACAATCTAGAACATTGTAGAGCATTTTTAATATTTAAAAAATACCATTTTCCCAGATTAAGAAAGAAAAATCTATTTTTCATCAAGGGTGAAATCCATAGAAAATTGACAACAAAATTTCCTTTCCGTTACTCATACAATTTAAGGGCTGATTCTAAGCATGGAAATCATGAATATCCACTCAATAATAATTAATCCCTCCAAACATCTTAGCATGCACACCTAATGGTAGCTTCTAGGAACTGTGGAACACCTCTAATTTTCAATTCTTCTCTATATGAATATTGATGAAATAATAAATTATAAAAGGCCAATAGAAAGCAACTTACTAGACTTTAAAGTGTCAAATGTCATCTTCAATCAAAGGAAAACTAAAGGTGTATATTTTTTATTCCCAAGACCATAGTATGCAATGCTTACTTATGTTAGGCCAACTATAATACAATATATAATTCAGTCAAGAAAATGAGTCATTTAAAATTTCTCCTTGGGCCTTAATTTTGCTTTCTAGTGTTGATACTGCATCTAGCTTGCAGACCTCCATCAGAAGGTGATGAGGGACAATGTAAGGAGTTCTCTAAATTCCTGGTCAGAGATGAGGATGAGATGGCTTGCTCCAGAATGAAAAATCAATGCACTGGTCCCTCATTGCGAAAGTGTTGCCCCTTCCCAGCACGCACAATGCAGCTGAACTAAATAGTGTGTTTGACGACATAGTTGATTTATATCATGGGTCTAGTTCCTTATCTGTTATCAATCTTTTAATAGACAGTGTGCACTCACAGCCAGTTTGGAGTCCATACTTTGATAGCATCGCTACAATATCTTGTTGCCCACAGATCAACTGGTGGTGAAACATCAAGAAGCAGCCAGCTTACAAAAGCTGTCGATGAGCATGCGCCCTCTGCTGGAAAGGTGAAGAAATTTTATTATTACTTGTTTGGTAACAGCACTCCGTGAAATCTGATAAGAAGTCCGCTGTTTAGTAGACTTCCCTTCCGGGTCCTGGTGCGAAAACCTATTGGTAGTTTCCAGTGTGGCCCAATGGGGCCAGAAGGTACCTACGTGTATGATAATTAATGCAAACACAGGCCACAGAATCATATATCAGAAAGTTATTTTATTTTTCCATTTCACTTGTGTGTGAATTTTAATATAAATATGTGGACATAAAGAACCAAGGCTAGTCAAACTGTTCCAGTAAATAAATTTCAGAAATTCCACGTTGTAACAAGTATAAATAAATTTGTTAAATTTTTCTGCATAATGCCAGCTTTTGGATATTTTAAAACCAAGAAATTTCTTATTGGTGGCAACTAAATGGTTTTTGTAGACTTTTTATTTCATAGCACATTCCATCTGTTGACTACACTTTTCTAGTTGAGTTCTTATACGTGCAAATACATATTCGTAATGTCGGTTCTGTGCTATTCCTGTAGGTATTCTATTAAAATAAATTATTTATTTATTTATTTATTTATTTATTTATTTATTTTTTGTGGTACGTGGGCTTCTCACTGTTGTGGCCTCTCCCATTGCGGAGCACAGGCTCCGGACACGCAGGCTCAGTGGCCATGGCTCACGGGCCTAGCCGCTCCGCGGCATGTGGGATCCTCCCGGACTGGGGCACGAACCCATGTCCCCTGCATCGGCAGGCGGACTCTCAACCACTGCGCCACCAGGGAAGCCCAAAATAAATTCATTCTTTATAAAAATTATCCTGGGCTCATTGAAGTCAGAAGATGTGAGTTTTGTGCCCTGCCTTGTCAAGTCATAGGATTAAGTGGGTCTCAGGTTCCTCATTTGCAAAACAAGGAGATTAGTCTAGTTGACATCCAAACCTCTCTATTGAACAAATTATTGAGTCTCCCTGCCCCACTGTGCTAGGTACTGAAGATGAAAAGATAAAATTAGGGAAAAAACCATTATACTCTAGGACTCTTTCTCAGCCTCTAAAATAGTATCAATACAATATCATAATATTTGTTAATGAATCTCCATTAAGCTGCACCATTGTTTCTGTACTAGCCTGTGAAATTAATTAGAAGCGTTGCGAAGGACTCATTACTTTTTCTACCTTAATGAAAGTAGTTAATGAAAGGGCTACTGTTTTTGGAAAGCAGAGATGGAGAGAAATGATTGCTGCAAAAAAAACCCTATTAACTCATTATCTTCTCCATATCAATAGATGTGCCTTTGGAATCAGACAGATTTGACTGAAAATCTCTTGATCAATTGTGTAACCATGGGAAGTTCTTTAATTTTCCAGTGCCTCAGTTTCCTCATCTACCAGTAGGGGATTATAATAGTGCCTGAGGAGAGTCTAGGGCAGATGAAATGACACTATGTTTTGAAAAGCAGTTGGCTTGAAAATGCATGGTAAGTCCTTGGAAAATATTAGTGTTTGTTGATACTGTAATAGTCAAGGTTCCTTCTTTCCATCTCTGTTCGGTTCTGTCCTATTCACTTTCTTCAGCTTGGTTTCCCCAGCTCTGGTCTTCTTTGAATCAATCCATTTCCACACTGATCCAAGAGTTAGAGATATGATTATATCACACCCTTTCTTGAAACATTCAATGCTTTTTACAACATAACTCAAGCCTATCTCTCTAAACTTATTTTCTGAATGTTCCCTTCCAGGTCTTATACTTCAGCTGCCTTTAACCTTTTTTTTTTTTTTTAATTGAAGTATAGTTGATTTACAATATTTCAGGTGTACAGCAAAGTTATTCAGTTTATATATATATATATATTCTTTTTCAGATTCTTTTCATTATAGGCTATTACAAGATATTGAATATAGTTCCCTGTGCTATATAGTGTGTCCTTGTTGTTTATTTTGTATATAGTAGTGTGTATCTGTTAATCTCAAATTCCTAATTTTACTTTTTACCAGGCTTTTTTGTGAACCTTATGCTTCCGGCACTGCCTCAGTTTTTGCCTGTATGTTCCCATTTCCCTCTTTGCCTGCATCTTGCCTCTTCCCTTCTCCAAAAAAATCATCAACTCTAATAAAGTAAAGTACTTATAGTTTAGTATAGTACCTTGTACACTATGAAAGTTGTTGGAATTAATGTGTCTGACTATCCTGTTCGAGTTTATGTTTTTTGAGGACAGATCAAGAAGTACCAAGCTCACTGTTAACGCTCAAGGCTTGGTGACTTGGAGAGATTTTGAGAAACAGCTTAATGAGAAAGTACAACATGATTTACATCTCAAAAGCTCTAGAAAAGAATTCTAAATTTCACTCGAGAAACAGGTGTAAATTATTGAATAAGGTGCATAGACTGTGTTGCCATGGTAATTGGATTTCTACAGAACATTTTACTCTTCTGTTTTGGAGGAAAGGAAGTTAGATATTTGCTTTTCAAGGCCTTTCACATTCATTTATAAGTATGTATTCACTTAGATGTAGTTCAGCAACAGATATCTTTTGGTTACAGCTCTAAATTGTTATGAGTCTATAAAATTCTTTGTTTCATCTATATTTCCCCACCCCCCAGAAAAGAGAAAAAATACTGGAAAACAAGCAAGTTGTTTTTCAATTAGCGTAACCTTTGGAATTGCTTCCTGTGTTCCTAATACATTCCAGATGTCACTATGTTTGTGGTTAACACTGTTACAGATATTTTTTCAAATTGTTTTTTTTTTCAAATTATAAGTCAAAAACCCATCTTGATATTGACTGGGTAGTATTCAATACATATTTTTCAAATACTTAAAGTGACACTGATGAAGGGAGTGAAGCAAACCTCAGTTGGTTAAAAGGGGCAGAGTTTCTCTGAAAACCATATGCCGGGAGAACCAAGGGTATAGCAAAGAACTGACTGCACTTGGTTGCAATAATCTGACCAAGTGATAAGTTAGGCCTGCAAGCAGAAGCCATTAATCATGCATTCCTGAGATTCACAGGAACACTTCTGCTTTTTTGAGCAGTTCGCCAGATTTCAGTGTTGCCATGACAACCTCTGTATTAATCCTCAGGTGTACAGTGGCATCACATCTTGCCAGTCGAAAGGACCATGTGATCCTTCTGGGTAACTACTTAAATTACCACTTTTTCAAAATAGTGACAATTACAAAATTTTCACTTCACAGTGTATTAAGGTATCAGGAAGCTCTGGGCAGAAGCAAAGTGATAATTTTTGTAATTGTCCATCTACAAAGTAACATGCGATGCCTTCCAACTAGAAGCTATTAAATTCTTAGTGGTGGGTAATAAAAAATAAACACTGTTTTCTTTTAATTTCCAGAAGTTTACTTTAAATTAAGTGTGGCTCATAATTCAGGTGAATAAAGATGTGAGAGGTGGTGTGGGATAGCTTCTGTGACTGACCCTTAGGAGACAATAATAAAAAGTTTCCCCAAACTGGAGCCAAGGAATTCAGCTTAAGAGATTAGCTGGAAAGGAAGGGAAAACACTATAGGACATTTTCTTTTTCACTTTTAAATGGTGATCACTCTCATGCTTTAATTATCTTCCCCTCATCTCTGCACAGAAAAATAAGGGATACTAATTTGCAGAGATAAGATGATGTTTTGTTACTTTTTATGATACCAAAAATTCCAAAGACCAGAGGGCAAATATCTAATTTGTTATTTTTAAAAGAAAAGACCCCTAGATATTGGAGATGATAATAAAATTATATTAAAGTAATCCTTGTGAGTATATTTTAAAATATAGATTATCTTATCCTAGAATTCATATTTACGTCCTTTTAAAATATAGATATTTCATTAAATTAACTGATAAAGTCTTCTATTTTCCCAGAAAAAAATCAGCTTCAAATTATACATGAATATGCACAATAAATACATTAATTATTGACTAAATTATCTCAAACCAGAGACAGTAATGTATGACTGACCCAAGCAACTGATATGCCTGCACATTTTAACCTATTTTAACAAACCTTATATTAAATATAGGTAACAACACATAGTTAAATCTCTGTCATCCTACAATATTGATGTGAAAGGTATATAGTTTTTGCATAATTAAAGACAAAGGTATTTTCAACATTTAGTGCTTCTTATTGGCACAACGTCTAAAACACAGTGAGAGTTCAGTACATATTTTTTGTAAGAGTGAATGAATTGGCTTCTCATTTTAACATACTAGATGGTCATTAATATAGTTACCACAGACGATTACTGTCTTAAAGTAAAGAATGGGGATGGTGTAGATTTAAACTTTCAAACTGTAAGAAAGAAGATGGTGAACAGATGCATCAGCAGTCCTTCCTTTTTTCAGCATGAGGGAGAAATTAGAAAGGATGAAGTTCTAACCATTGAGCTGGAGACCCACTGACTCTTTAAAGTATATGTTTTGCTTTGGCTAACTAATGGTTAGGGCAAAAAAACTGATATATTTTAAAACAAAGGGTTTTTGGTTTATTGAGTTGAAATGAACTAAAGATTCCACTCAAGTGGCTTAAAACAATTAAATACATGGCTTTGCACTGGAATTCTAATAAAAATGACAGCAGGAATTGATAAAGTGATTTTAAAATCATAAACAAGAAGTAGGTTACTGGTACACTCTCAGACCTGTCGCCATCACCTCCTGAAACCATTAGGGAAGGTGTATGAATGGCATCTATACAACTTCATACTCTTTTTTTCTTCTTTTAGTTCTCCAGTTTTCTTTCTTTACCAGATGGTTCACATCTGTATCCTTGTTTATTTTTTTTTAAACCTTTCCTCTGGTTCAAGACACTTTTTCACTTTAATAGCTGAGATTTCATAATCTTCATCCTGCGAGAGCTATTTAAGGCTTAAGTATAGAAAGACGGAAGAGAGACAGACAGAATAAACTTATTTGTACCAGAGAAGCAAAAGGTCAGCAACAGGAGGCTCCTATAATCTGCTGATGTTCAGGGAGCTTAGAATATTGCTTGGGGGATAGCAATGGGTGCCCCAGATAGCAGTGAAATTGAGGTAGTTCCCCAGTAAAACATGCCCAGGGTGGGCTATCCCTACATGTGTGTCAATCCTTGCTGTGGCTTTAGGAAATTTTCTTTGACACACAGATTTACTTTCCTTTCTTACTTGATATTATTAAAACACTTAGCTTCATTCATAGCTTTGTTTCTAGTACCGGTGCTATATCAGGAGCCTAACATTCTTCCCCCCATCACCTCCCCACCAAGCTACTGCACCAGGACTGTCCCTGACCACATTCACTCATTTCTCACCCCAGTTCATCCTGTTACCCTCTGTGGGAAAATCCACCAGAGAGACCTTGATTCACCTCTTCCTCTTCTCCAGCCTGCCTCAAAGTTTGGTCCAGGAAATGTTTCTCTCACACTAACAAGGGAAACTACAGTGCTGTGCTCAAACCCAGTGAAAACGCAGCCACTGGACGATATATTTCCTTAGAAATAAGTATAAACTCTAGTGCTACAGTTCTGCCAGTTAGAAATTTAATCTTAAGGGGAAAGGTGTCCTGAATTCCGATTTCTTATTTTGAAAATCAACATTTAGAATACAAATCTTTGTTTGAGATGGAGGTTTCTGTACTAGTGGAACAATTATATCCAAAGGTATCAAAAGAAAGTGTAAAATCTTAATATCAAGGAACCAGGGGTTCCCGAGCAAGAGAAATGGCTTAATGCAGCGATAATTTTGAGGAATGTTGGTTGGGCAGTGGTTTACAAATCCAAAGGGAGAGGCCTGAGACAATTCCATCAGGGAATCCAGTTAGGGATGTCTTTTGTATTGAGAAATGAATAAATAAGATGCTAAAATATGGTCACATCAGTGAGAATAAAGGCTGAACTGCTAAGAGTAAAGTGTAAAAGAGTTAAACTGAAGAATTGGCTATAAGGCATTCCTGGCTAATGAGTTTTTTTTCTAACTTTTCTTGCTCTTCATCTGTCTCTTCTTCCTTCAAGCCTGCAACCGTGTCTGAGCAAACACAGTGTGTTTACAATAAAAGATACATTTATAATGCATATACAGTCATATGTATGGGTCAAAGATATAATCATTTGTCATTAATGAAAAAAGAAAAAGAAAAGTAAAGAAAATCCAGTATCATGAAAGCTAAACTGGAAATAATTTCAGATTTCATAGAGAGCTTGGGTAGGATCCAAACTGGAAAAGAATCAATGAATAGCCATTTGCTATTGATGTTCTAGTACAGAGACATAATTTATTTGAATGATTCACAGACCCTTAATGAGTTTGTCCAAGTTGAGACATTTTTGTTTACTAGAAAAGAATTCTGTGTGACAATTGTTTTCTAAATTACAAGAGAATAAAAATTAGGAGCTATTTCTATAAAATTGTGTTAATTGGTTCCTCCTCCAATATCATTTTCATTGGTAATAAGAGGCAATAACCTTTTTAACCCAACAGTAAGCTTTTGTTTTATTAAAAATAATTAAGAACAGGTTTTTATAATAAGTACAGAAGCCTCAGATGAGAGATGAAAATTTATTAATTAATAATACAACTTGATTTGGGGTTTTTGAACACATAAGAGAACTACAGCAAAAAAAAAAAAAAAAATCCAGAAAAAGAGTACTTTCATCTTGCCTTTGAAGTATGGCTTCTGTACTTGCCTGAGAGCTAATCACTTTTCCTGATGAAAAATATGATAAAAGAGAGAGAAGAAAGAAAAAGTATGACTCTCTTTGTGCAATCAAACCAGTGATTAGAAATTAGCACAATCAAATGCAGTGCATGCAGTTCAAGACAGGATAGTTAGGGAGGGGGGAAAAAGACCCAATAAAGTAAGATGAGAATAATTTGCTTTGCCAAGCAATAGTAAAATATCAGCCAATCTATTTACCACCATATCACAATTTAAGCACATTTATAACTATTTATTTTCCTAAGCTTCCTTTTCAATGACATATTGCTTCGTTTTCTTACTGCTTCTTGTGATTTCCCCCAAGCTCTGTCTTTGAAATTTGAGGCCTTCTAATGTTTGCACTTCTAGTAGTGATTCACCTTTTGGGTTTTTTTTTTTCATTTTATTTCTCTGTCAAAATTTACCCATTCAACATTTCACTCTGCCTCCTAAACATTCCCTATGTCCATGATGGCAATACTCTTTTGTGTCTACCTGAAATCATTCCTTAGGATGAGTCTCTAAGACTATACAAAACAAGGCATGATGCACATTTAGTACCTTCCCATGAAGTCATTTCAGGCTTGACAGTTGACTCCTCTGTAAGGCTGGAAGTTCAGGATGGCCTGAGCAAGTAAATTTCAGTTGGATTAGAAAAGAGAGTTGAAAATTGCAAGGAAAATTTATGACAGTTGTGTAAAATGAAAGAACTTGATAACATAAAACAAACTGCACAAGTTTACTTAAGGTTGGATTTCCATATGATTATAATATTGTTGAGATCACCTTGGCATTGACCAGGTATTTTGCATTGATATTGGCATAAAAGGAAATTTACAAATATAATTTACTTACATAATAAAAATAGGGCTTTCTGTTAAACAGGAAAAGATTCAGTATCTATATCTGAATCTTTAAAAAAAATAAAACAAATTCTTATATTTTAGGATATAATTATAAATAGTATCACTTGAAATCTCTCTCAGTCTTAGTATTCTATGTGGAGATTTTTAAGATGGTAGTAGAAAAGGGGAAAATATCAAAAAAGCTCTTATCACACTTTTCCTTAAGATCAGGAAAGCATAAGTAGGAAAAGAGGTAAAATTATATCTCTAGAAATGTTTAAAATAAACAAATATATTAAAATTAATTCTAATTCCAAGTCCTATGGTAGGGAAGATAATTGAAGTTGTAATTGAAGATTTGGGCTTTTAAGTCAGAGTTGGTATGCCATTTCTGCCACTTACAAACTTTGTGAACTTGAATAAGTTATCCAATTCTGGTACAGAGTAATGCTGGTTAAGGAAAACAGTGATATTCAGAGACCCAGAAGTCATCTTTCACTGAGTATGCATTTATTTGGAATATGCTTTAAAGAACTACCTTTCTTCCACTGACCAATCAGAGAATCATAATAAAATAAGGCAAGAAAATTGGTGAGTGAACTGCCTTAATCAAACTCTAAAAATGTCCTTCTTTTGCTTAGAGGGAAAATGGGATTCCGCCAAATTTGAACATTGAAGAAGACTAAAATTGCTGTCAGGAATTTTCATGCCCTGAGTCCAGCTGCCATATCTAAGAAGCCATACTTCTAGGAGGGGATAGTGTAGTAAGATGCATAGTGGTAGAGGGCCTCCTGGGTTAGTAGTTTTCATAGAAATAACAACTCTAAGGCAATGGGTAGGGAAATATTGGAAAGTGTACAGCCTTGAAGGTATAGTCTCCAACTCAACGTGCCAATTCATTACATACAACTGGCCATGTGCAGTATCTTTTCAGTCGGTGCATCAGAGGTCTTAGACTCTTAGCTCATCTAAAATAAAACTCTCATGGGAATTGACTTTGCTACTGTGCTAGGGTTCTTTGATTTCCTTTAGGAATAAGCAGTACTATTTGCCTGGGCTCGTGGCTACTGGTTGAGAGAATTTGGCATAAAGCCCCTCCCTGGTTTTAGTTGTTTCTATGTTGGAGAGTTATCTGCATCGACCCTCTTGACTTCTCTCTACATAATATGCCAACCTCAAAGCTCATTTCATATTCCTACGAAATACTTAATCTCCCATTAAAATCTACTGAGTTTTGTTTTTAATTTCTTCTTTCTTTGGTTCACACTTGAGTGATTTTCTTTGTAAAAGACCAAGGTGAGGCTTGATTTATTTCCATAAAAGCACAAAGTAACTCCTAATTAATACATTCAAGTGGTGCATGCATAGATCTCTCACTATAAACACAAAAAATAAAGAAACTCTTTGGGAAAGCATGTGAAGTGGACGAAGGTTGCCTACAGGGCTTACTGACCTGTGCATGTTCCCTTTCGCTGTGGTAGGAATATATGTGGGGCTTTGCTACTTTGTTTTCAAGAACTAAATTATATGATTAGTGGAAATTCTTTGAGGTTTGACAAAGCATTGATTAATATTGCTGATTTTTAAGGAAGTCAGAACTCTTGCTCTCCTGAAGTAATTTTTCTCCACCTCCTCCATCTTCTTTTTCCTGTTCCTCTCTCTCATCTTCTTCCTTTACCTCTTCTCCTTCCTCTGCTCCTCCTCCTGCTTCTTTGTCTTTTTCCTCTTCTTTCTCTTCTTCTGCCTCTTATCCTTCTGTTCCTTCTGATCCTTCTCTTCGGTGAATATCTCAAAGGGAAGTTGGATGAGAAACTTGTGATCATCTAACCTCTAAATCTCCTTCATAATATTATTATAATGGGAGTGAAAAAGAAAATAATCCCTGTTGGCTAAATTTACTTTACTGAAATTAGTTTGAATGTATAAACAAGTACAGTATCACTACTGAACTTAATTTAACATTCTAATTAGATGTCACTACTTCCAAACCTAGAATAATTGCCTTGTGATTTCAAGGACTTAAAGCATGTGTGCCTAAGGAGGCTATGACTAATGCTTCTTATTTTCCCAGAAAAATTATTCGTAGCCATGACTCAATAAAGAGATAAAGCTTCTGTAACCTATGTATAAAAGACCTGAAGAGATGTGTCTGTGGCCATTTTGCTCTACTGATCATGTTGATTGACAGATCTAGATGGCTAAGTTGACATCCTCTTTCTTAACCGAGTCCCATACTTCCTTCTTCTGTAAAGAAAGACCCTCCTTAATAGAGAAGCCCAGGTTTTTGGTAACCCTAGGAAGGAAACCTTTGGAACTATGGTGCTCTGGCTAACATATTTGTCATCTTTTTCTTATATTTTGCTATGAAAATGCCATTATATTTTCTTACATGAAATAATTTTAAAATATTGTGTGACTGTTGTAGCTGACTAGTAACTTTTCTCATCAGAAGATAAGAAGTTACAAATTCTAATTGATATAATGACAAAATTTTACAAAAGATATTTAATTATATGTGTGTGTATTTTAAAGATAAGATATTGTCCTAATAATGAATTTATTAACCCATCAATTATTTTCCCTAAGTTGTTTACTACTAAATACCAATACTAACAAAGATCAGAAAAATGGATAGAATGGCTCACTATCATACATGTATAAGTATTTAAATAATAATTTATTAAAGTAAAAATTCAAAATTTGAGCCAGCAAATATAACTTTGTCCTTTGCTTTATTTTTTCTGTTTTTTCCCCAAAATATATATGTTGTCATCTGGATTTATTTTACTTTTCTTTTCATAATATTTCTGTCCTAAGCCTCTCACCTGAGTAACATATCTGCATAGCAAACTGTCACTACATATCTGCACTTGGGTTTCTCACTGGTTAAAATCCAGCATGTCAAGGCGAATACTAACAGCCATAAAAGGGGAAATCAACAGAAACACAATCATAGTAGGGGACTTTAAAACCTCACTTCCACCAAAGGACAGATCATCCAAAGTGAAAATAAATAAGGAAAGATAAGATTTAAATGATACATTAAACAAGATGGGTTGTTGATATTTATAGGACATTCCATCCCAAAACAACAGAATACACTTTCTTCTCAAGTGCTCATGGAACATTCTCCATGATAGATCATACCTTGGGTCACAAATCAAGCCTTGGTAAATTTAAGAAAATTGAAATTGTATCAAGTATCTTTTCCGACCACAACACTATGAGACTAGATATCAATTACAGGAAAAAATCTGTTAAAAATACAAACACATGGAGGCTAAACAGTACACTACTTAATAACCAAAAGATCACTGAAGAAATTAAAGAGGAAATCAAAAAATACCTAGAAACAAATGACAATGAAAACACTATGACACAAAACCTATGGGTTGCAGCAAAAGCAGTTCTAAGAGGGAAGTTTATAGCAATACAATCCTACCTTAAGAAACAAGAAACATCTCAAATAAAAAACCTAACATTGGAGGACTTCCCTGGTGGCACAGTGGTTGAGAATCTGCCTGCTAATGCAGGGGACACGGGTTTGAGACCTGATCTGGGAGGATCCCACATGTCGTGGAGCAACTAAGCCAGTGAGCCACAACTGCTGAGCCTGCGCGTCTGGAGCCTGTGCTGCACAATGAAAGGCCATGATAGTGAGAGGCCCGTGCACCATGATGAAGAGTGGCCCTCCACTTGCCACAACTAGAGAAAGCCCTCCCACAGAAACAAAGACCCAACACAGCAAAAATAAATAAAATAAATTAATAAACTCCTACCCCCAACATCTAAAAAAAAAAAAAAAAAAAGCATACAAGAGAACAAACTATACCTAATAAAATACAGGTTTTGGAGGAACAACAGAGCAGAAACCAGAGCCCCTAACACCTCATTTCCCTCATTAAAAAAAAAAAAAGCAAAAAAACCTAACCTTACACCTAAATCAGTTAGAGAAAGAAGGAACAAAAAAATCCCCAAAGTTAGCAGAAGGAAAGAAATCATAAAGATCAGATCAGAAATAAATAAAAAAGAAATGAAGGAAATGATAGCAAAGATCAATAAAACTAAAAGCTGGTTCTTTGAGAAGATAAAAATAATTGATAAAACATTAGTCAGACTCATCAAGAAAAAAAGGGAGATGACTCAAATCAATAGAATTAGAAATGAAAACGGAGAAGTAACAACTGACACTGCAGAAATACAAAGGATCATGAGAGATTACTACAAGCAACTCCATGCCAATAAAATAGACAATCTGGAAGAAATGGAAAAATTCTTAGAAATGCACAACCTTCCAAGACTGAACCAGGAAGAAATAGAAAATATGAATAGACCAATCACAAGCACTGAAATTGACACTGTGATTAAAAATCTTCCAACAAACAAAAGCCCAGGACCAGATGGCTTCACAGGCAAATTCTGTCAAACATTTAGAGAAGAGCTATCACCTATCTTTCTCAAACTCTTCCAAAATATAGCAGAGGGAGGAATACTCGCAAACTCATTCTACAAGGCCACCATCACCCTGATACCAAAACCAGACAAAGATGTCACAAAGAAAGAAAACTAGAGGCCAATATCACTGATGAACATATATGCAAAAATCCTCAACAAAATACTAGCAAACAGAATCCAACAGCACATTAAAAGGATCATACACCATGATCAAGTGGGATTTATCCCAGGAATGCAAGGATTCTTCAATATATGCAAATCAATCAATGTGATACACCATATTAACAAGTTGAAGGAGAAAAACCATATGATCATCTCAATAGATTCAGAGAGAGCTTTCAACAAAATTCAACACCGATTTATGATAAAAACCCTGCAGAAAGTAGGCATAGAAGGAACTTACCTCAACATAATAAAGGCCATATATGACAAACCCACAACCAACATCGTTCTCAATGGAGAAAAACTGAAACCATTTCCACTAAGATCAGGAACAAGACAAGGTTGCCCACTCTCACCACTGTTATTCAACATAGTTTTGGAAGTTTTAGCCACAGCAATCAGAGAAGAAAAAGAAATAAAAGGAATCCAAATCAGAAAAGAAGAAGTAAAGCTGTTACTGTTGGCAGATGACATGATACTATACATAGAGAATCCTAAAGATGCTACCAGAAAACTACTAGAGCTAATTAACGAATTTGGCAAAGTAGCAGGATACAAAATTAATGCACAGAAATCTCTTGCATTCCTATACACTAATGCTGAAAAATCTGAAAGAGAAATTAAGGAAACACTCCCAATTACCATTTCAACAAAAAGAATCAAATACCAAGGAATAAACCTACCTAAGGAGACAAAAGACCTGCATGCAGAAAAGTGTAAGACACTGATGAAAGAAATTCAAGATGATACAAACACATGGGGAGATATTCCATGTTTTTGGATTGGAAGAATCAACATTGTGAAAATGACTATACTACTCAAAGCAATCTACAGATTCAATGCAGTCCCTACCAAACTACCACTGGCACTTTTCACAGAACTAGAACAAAAAATTTCACAATCTGTATGGAAAAACAAAAGGCCCCTATAGCCAAAGCAATCTTGAGAAAGAAAAACGGAGCTGGAGGAATCAGGCTCCCTGACTTCAGACTATACTGCAAAGCTACAGTAATCAAGACAGTTTGTTACTGGCACAAAACCAGAAAGATAGATCAATAGAACAGGATAGAAAGCCCAGAGATAACCCCATGCACATATGGTCACCTTATCTTTGATAAAGGAGTCAAAGGCAAGAATATACAGTGGAGAAAAGACAGCCTCTTCAATAAGTGGTGCTGGGAAAACTGGACAGTTACATGTAAAAGAATGAAATTAGAACACTCCCTAACACCATACATAAAAATAAACTCAAAATGGATTAAAGACCTAAATGTAAGGCTAGACACTATAAAACTCTTAGAGGAAAACATAGGAAGAACACACTATGACATAAATCACAGCAAGATCCTTTTTGACCCACCTCCTAGAGAAATGCAAATAAAAGCACAAATAAACAAATGGGACCTAATGAAACTTAAAAGCTTTTGCACAGCAAAGGAAACCATAGATAAGATGGAAAGACACCCCTCAGGATGGGAGAAAATATTTGCAGATGAAGCAACTGACAAAGGATTAATCTCCAAAATTTACAAGCAGCTCATGCAACTCAATATCAAAAAAAAAAAAAACAAAACACAACAAAACAAAACCAAACAACCCAATCCAAAAATGGGCAGAAGACCTAAATAGACATTTCTCCAAAGAAGATATACAGATCGCCAACAAACACATGAAAAAATGCTCAACGTCATTAATCATTAGAGAAATGCAAGTCAAAACTACAATGAGATATTATCTCACACCAGTCAGAATAGCCATCATAAAAAACTACAAACAATAAATGCTGGAGAGGGTTTGGAGAAAAGGGGACCCTCTTGCACTGTTGGGGGGAATGTAAATTGATACAGTCACTATGGAGAACAGTATGGAGGTTCCTTAAAACACTAAAAATAGAACTACCATATGACCCAGCAATCCCAGTACTGGGCAAATACCCTGAGAAAACCATCATTCAAAAAGAGTCATGTACCACAATGTTCATTGCCGCTCTATTTACAATAAATAGCCAGGACATGGAAACAACCTAAATGTCCATCAACAGATGAATGGATAAAGAAGATGTGGCACATATATACAATGGAATATTACTCAGCCATAAAAAGAAACAAAACTGAGTTATTTGAGGTGAGGTGGATGGACCTAGAGTCTGTCATACAGAGTGAAGTAAGTCAGAAAGAGAAAAACAAATACCGTATGCTAACACATATATATGGAATCTAAAAAACAAACAAAAATAATGGTCATGGAGAACCAGGGCCAAGACCGGAATAAAGACACAGACCTACTAGAGAATGGACTTGAGGATACAGGGATGGGGTAGGGTAAGCTGGGACAAAGTGAGAGAGTGGCATGGACATATATACACTATGAAATGTAAAATAGATAGCTGGTGGGAAGCAGCCGCATAGCACAGGGAGATCAGCTCGGTGCTTTGTGACCACCTAGAGGGGTGGGATAGGGAGGGTGGGAGGGAGGGAGATGCAAGAGGGAAGAGATATGGGGATATATGTATATGTGTAACTGATTCCCTTTGTTATTAAGCAGAAACTAACACACCACTGTAAAGCAATTATCCTCCAATAAAGATGTTAAAAAAAAGGCAAAAAAAAAAAAATAAAGAAAGGTGATGGAAAAAGATATTTAATGCAAATGGAAATGACAAGAAAGCAGGGGTAGCAATACTCATATCAGACAAAACAGACTTTAAAACAAAGGGTGTTTAAAAACTTAAACGAAAGACATGACACCATAAAACTCCTAGAAGAGAGCATAGGCAAAACACTCTTTGACATAAATTGTAGCAATATTTTCATAGGGCAGTCTCCCAAGGCAATAGAAATAAAAACAAAAATAAACAAATGGGACCTAATCAAACTTACAATCTTTTGCACAGCAAAGGAAATGATAAAAATACCCCAAAAGACAGCCTATGTAATGGGAGAAAATATTTGCAAATGATGCAAACGACAAGGGCTTAATCTCCAAAATATGCAAACAGTTAATACAACTCAACACCAAAAAAACACAAACAACCCAATCGAAAAATGGGCAGAAGACCTTAATAGACATTTCTCCAAAGAAGACATTCAGATGGCCCGTAGACACATGAAAAGATGCTCAACATCACTAATTATTAGAGAAACGCAAATCAAAACTACAGTGATGTACCTCACACTGGTCAGAATGACCATCATTAAAAAGTCTACAAATGAAAAATGCTGGAGAGGGTGTGGACAAAATGGAACCCTCCTACACTGTTGGTGGGAATCTAAGTTGGTGCAGCCACTATGAAAAACAGTATGGAGGTTCCTCAGAAAACTAAAAATAGAACTACCATATGATCCAGCAATCCCACTCCTGGTCATACACCTGGACAAACCTCTAACTCAAAATGATGCATGTACCCCTATGTTCATAGCAGCACTATTCACAATAGCGAAGACATGGAAACAACCTAAATGTCCATCGACAGCTGAATGGATAAAGAAGATGTGGTACACACACACACACACACACACACACATATACATGCACGCACACAAGGGAATACTACTTAGCCATAAAAAAGAATGAAGTTTTGCCATTTGCAGCAACATGGATGAACCTAGAGATTATCATACTAAGTGAAGTAAATCAGACAAATATCATATGATAACTTATATGTGGAATCCAAAATGTGATACAAATGAACTTATTAATAAAACAGAAACAGGCTCACAGACATAGAAAACAAACTCATGGTTACCAAAGAGGAAAAGTGAGGGGATAAATAAGGAGTTTGGGATTAGCAGATACAAACTACAGTATATAAAATAAACAACAAGGATTTATTGGAAATTATATTCAATACCTTATAATAACCTATAATGGAAAAGAATATGAAAAAGAATATGTATATATATGTGCAACTGAATCACTCTGCTGTACACCAGAAACTAACACAACTTTGTAAATCAACTATACTTTAATAAAAAATAAAAAAAAACAAATTTAACATGTCTAAGATATGTATGATCTCTGTGCATGACCTTCTTCTTCTACAGCATGATTGTGTATGCACCACACTTCATTAACACTCACATCCCATACCTCTTAGTTAACTTCCGTTTCTCATTTCAGTGAGAGGCAATGCCGTCCAGAGAAAGATGTGAGATATCATTTTTTCACTCTACTTCATCCTCATTACCCCTCAATCAAATTAACCATCAAATCCTGTCACTTAACAACTGCAGTTCAGAGGGATGGGTCCATTAATGATAAGTATAGGTAGACCCAATGATGGGCTATAAAACAAATCTCAATACATTTAAAGGGATTAAAATCTTGCAGAGTATCTTTTCTGGCCACTATGAAATTGAATTAGAAATCAATTACATTTGATTGATGTTCAGTCAATCAAATTACAGTAAGATATTTGGAGAAACCCTAAATATTTGGAAATTTGAATAACCCATAGATAAAAGAATAAGTTACATGGGAAGTTAAAAAGTATTTGAACTGAATGATTGAAAATACAACACATCAAATTGTGGGATACAGCTAAAGCAGGACATAGAGGGATACTTGTAAATTTTAATGCCTATGTTAGTAAACTACATGAAAGTAAATATGTTTACTGAGCATCCAGGGGTCTGCAACATAGTAACATAATAAGTACTTAATAAATATTTATTTATGAAATCAACGTCCTTATGTATCACTTCTTTCTGACATTTTTTAAACTTTCTATATTCTCTCTTATTCAACTCTGGTTTATCTCATTTATAAAATATGTAGAAGTTAGAAACTGCAACACAACTATCTCTCAATTCTGGGACTGATTTTATATTTCCCAATCATGATAGCAGCGATTTCTTTTCAAGTGTATTTAATTTTCTTTCCTCTATAGAAGCATATTAATCTACTTTCAGATAATTATTAACAAAAATTTCTGTTTAGCTTCATTTTCATCTTATCTACATACATTGTATGAGAAAGATATTTAAGACAGATAATACAATTTAGGGAGGGGTAAAATTTTTACTAGTTTACTGCAGACAACTAAGTAAAGATATGTTTTCATGACAGAATTATTCTTGGAAAGAACAGTACATTGCATCCAAATACATTCCATCTACTACTGGAAAAGTATTTGAAATCCTCATCCTACTATCTGTGGGTTAATGACAGCACTCCTTTTTCCAAGTCATAATATATTGATATTTGACTTTGATTGATTATAATTTGTGCTTGCCAATTCGGAATAATTTTATCATTGGCTTTCTTTTTAATTTCAGAGATAAAGTTATATAAATACAATTACCTCAATCAAATTAATACATAGTTACTGATTTGGTTTGATTTCAAAGTGCTTACTCTACGCTCAGCACTCCACTCCCTACCCCCAGTGAGGGGGATAATTTCTAGCTCATTCTCTCAACATCTAGAATAGCAATTGTCTTATATTTAATAACTATTAAATATAATAAAAGAATACTAATAGATTAAAAAACACCTGTTTAGCTTTAGTATGGTTTCTGATAAAACATTCAAGGAGCTCATCATCTCAGTCTACAGCTCTAGCTCTACTTAGTTTCTAACGAAAAATACATGAAGAAGGTTTACAGAGGTGGTCCAGCTAATAAGAATCATGATTCTCCTCGTTTTGAGAGTATTTCTCTCTTAATGTTGAGAAATGTTGACATATACTACCCAGGACAGTACTTATGGGTTAAAGACTCAGACATTTTGACAAATAAAAACGCATGCTAATTTCTCAAAGCAGACACAGATGACTGATTATTTCATCAAGCACTTGATCTAAAATCATAAGTGGTGTCAAGCCAAAATTAATCAGCAATTTAAGTGACTGACATGTTGCTAAAATTCTAAGGTCCTGCCACACATCCTTTATATGCTCAAGCTTTAGTCGCCAAAAGCAAAAGGTAGTGGAAAAAGTAACGGTCATTTATTTGAAATATATTTTACTAGTTTGACACAAATACAATATTTGTTATATAAAACATTTTTAGAAAAAAGTACAATTTGAACGCTGCTATCGATTATTTGAGAACAAATACTACAATTTTTTCACAAATCATATTTAAATAATAAAGTACATCAAGAAAAAAGAAAATTAAAAATGAGAAATCATTATTTATAGTTAGATGACTATTTTTCATCCTGTTGTTATGTTTAGCTATGTAGGTATTTATCTATATTGGGACATCATTTCTCAAAACAAAATTGGGAACATGTTCTGTATAATAGTCTACAAATTGATTTTTGGATTCCTCATTAGCAATTTATTTTCTATAGCTTTTCCTGGTACTTCATATACCTCTGATTCTTTATATGTTATGGTGTATTTCATTAATTTTGTTTCTAGCTTCCTTTGTTACAGCAGAGGTACAATAGATACTTGTGCACATAATTGAAGTACATACTCATAACCAGTGCACTAGGGACTTAAGGTTGGAAAATTGAAAGATAATTAAATGAAGACATAAGAAATGGCACATGGACATATTAAGTTTTAAATGTGAATGCATATGAAGGTACAACTTTTTGCCATTCTGTATATTGAGCCAATACTAGTTATGTTCCTATGCCATCTTCTTTTGCATAAGCCATTGTTATTTTGCATCCAGTTTTACTTTTGTAAAAACTTCCTTGAGAATTTAAACACATTTTGAAAGTATTTACTTGCAGAATAATTTTAGATTTTTTTAAAAAGTATCTTTTGCATGCAGTTGGACAAGTGTATTTTAGTGCCTTGATTTTTTTTCAGGTTTTCCCAAAACTTTCAGAAAATTTTGGAAGTTTGAATTTTGTTTTTAATAGAAATGACAGCCATCTCTCTTTTCTCTGGTGTGTATAATACTTAATAAAATTACATAATTACAATTACAAATTCAGTAATGATGTGGGTTTGGGAACAAACATAATTGGCTTGGTAAGCATTCATTTCATTGGTGAGAGCAGGAGTGTCTGAGTGTTCTAAGAAAGTAGCTGGCTTGTCAGGATGTGACAAACCATGCGTACCTGTTCAAGTGGCTTATCAATGAAAAAGAATGTCAGGTAACCTGTTATATTAGCTAAATCAAGGTTGGCTAGGAGAGCTTCTACTGTACATTTACACATGCTTCCTCTGAATGACAGAAGTTGAATTATGGGTTTAAAGAGTTTGACAATTTAAGGTTTTCATGGATCCCCAAACTTTTCTTCAAACTATCTGTGGCTCTATCAAAACTATATGGGTCTCTGTTTCCCACAGATTTATAAATACTGGGTGTTTTCAATCTTCTCTGTGTAATGGATAAAAATTATACTTTGTTTAATCTGCATTTCTGTGATTTTTAGTAAGATTGAAAATATTTCTTCATCTTTTTCTTTGAACTACTAGTCTATACATTTTTATTAGGTTGTTATATTGAGCCTATTTATTCACAGGAATATTTTATGTATTTATCTTGTATATCAGAGGTCAGTTCATCCCTAAATATTCTGAATTAACTGGTCTAGGGTGGGACGTTGGCATTGGTCATTTCTGGTAATTTTTTAAAACTTCCAAGATGATTTTAACATGCATTAAAACAGATGAGTATCACTGGTTCAGCTTTAATTTCTTTGCTTTATAGATATTATCTTTTACAGTTTAGAAGTTTCTCTTATGTGGCTAAACTTGTAAATGTCTTCCTCTTTTTCACTCAATAAGCAACATTTTTACCCATAATTGAGTGTTTCTGATTTTTTCAAATATATTTATAATGTCTTTCATTCTACAAAATTTCTTATTTTAATGTTGTCAAGTTTATCAATCATTTCCTCTGTGTAATCAAATTTTAAAAGTTAATAGTTATTCTTATTATCCTGAAAGTAGATAGGAGTTTCCTGGGTGAAGGTCAGATTAATTATTGCTTACATATAGTAAAAACTGCAGATTGGGACATCTCCCAACATCCCCTTTCTATAGTGATTTGATGACAGCCAGATGTAAACCTACCTAAACCAAGGTCTGCACTAAAAATCTATGAGTTTATATAGAAGAGGGACAGCTGCATGTCTCCTCCCCTCCTGAGAAACGAAGAGAAACTTCATCTCCCTAGTGAAAACAAATATTCCTTAGAAGCCAAAAGGGAGAATCCTTGATTCTTACCCTTTGTAATGTAAGTAACGGTATCCAGGGAGAAGCTAAGAATAGTGTCTCTGAGTTTACAACCCATAGGATGTCTCCTTGGTGCTGGGTGTCATCCCTTCATTGAAATGTGAGCATTTGCCTCCAGGGAGGTAAATCTCTCTGGAGTTCTCACTGTCTATTTAGTCACAATTTCACTTCCATGCCTTGTGTTTTAATCCAGAAGCTCTAATCATGCAGAAACACAAAAATAATGTCTCTGCATTTCCACAATATGGTTTATACTTTTATAGCCTATTTAATTCTTTCCCATGATAAGGCATAAAGATAATCTCTGTTCTTATAAAATTTTAATTTGTATCTTTTTTTTTGAGACTTTAAGCTACCTGGCATTTACTTTTGTATCCAGCATAAGGTAGGAAGTTTTATCTTTTTGTACATGGATAGACTGTTGTACCATGCCAGTTTATTAGTAGTCTGTTCTTTCCTTATTGATTTTCAATTCCATAACTAAAATATAACAAGCAATCTACAGCCTTTTCCTAGTATTTCTTAGTCTGTTAGTTTACACCTGCATCAACAGTACACTATTTTATTTACCAAGCTGGAATGGTAAATTTTGATTAATACAAGCTTTCTTTTCCTTCCCTGCCTATTCTCTCTCTTTTTCCTTCCTCCCTCCCTCCCTCCTTTCCTTCCTTCCTTCCTTCTTTCCTCTTCCCTTTCATCTCCTTCATTATTGCTTCTTCCTCCTGCTCTTCCTCCTCTTTTTTCTTTTTTTACCTTCCTCTTTCTCTTCTCCTCCTCCTCCCCTCCCCCTTCTTCTTCTTCTTCTTCTCCTTTTCTCCTTCTTCTCCTTCTTCTTCTTCTCCTCCTCCCCCTCCCCTCCCCCTCCTCCTCCCTCCCCTCCCCCTCCCCCTCCTCCTCTTTCTCCTTCTTCTTCTCCTTCTTCTCCTCCTCCTTATTTGGATAGATGAAATGGTGAAGAACTGCCATTTTTATCATATCAAGTGTTTTTATCTATGAACCTGTGTTGACTAGTATGTTGAAAATGGACCCTATAAGGGTTTGGGGGAGGCAGGAGAGGAGCATAACAATGATACAATCACATTTACCAGTTAAGAGGTTACTGAAGTAATAAGAAAGATACTGGCTCTTCACATCAGAGTGGTGACAGCAGGGGTGATAGAAGTTGTTGTATTTTGGATATTTTAAAAAAAATGAACAAGATTTCATGACTGATTGGATGTGATAATTGAGAGAAAGAAAAGAATAAAGGATGGCTTCAATATTTTTTGCTGGAAAAGATGGAGTCTACATCAATTAAATGGAGACAGCTGTGGGTAGAGCAAATTTGGGGAAGAATATCAAGAGTTCAGTTTAGAGCATGTTCAGTTTGAGATGTTAAGGAAGAAAGCTGAAGAGAGGTCTGAGCCAGAGATATAAATTTGGGATTCATCACTTTACATAAAGTATTTAAAGGCATGAGAGTGGATGGGGTCACCAAGAGAGGGTGCTTGGATGGAGAATAGAACAGGATCAAAGATTGTTCCTTGTAAAATTTCAACATTGGGAAATTGGGGAAAAGAGGAGGAACCAGCAAACATAGCAGAAAATGTACAATCACCTATTAAGGAGGAAAACCAGTATGTGGAAAGTGCTGGAAGCAAGACAAAACTGTATCAAGGAGGAAGCAATAATCCTTTGTATAAATGATGTTGACAGGTCAAGTAAGATGATAACTGTTAAATGACCATAGGACTTAGCAATATGGAAATCATGGCATTTTTGACATGAGCAGTTTTGGTGGAGTGTGGGGATGAAAGCCTGAGAGGTATGGGTTTAAGAGAGAATGGGAAGGGACCTCCCTGGCGGTCCAGTGGTTGAGACTCCGTGCTTTAAGTACAGGGGTGTGGGCTCGATCCCTGGTCGGGGAACTAGGATCCCGCATGCTGTGTGGTGTGGCCAAAAAAAAAAAAAAGAGAGAATGGGAAGAGAGGAAATGGGTAAAATTAGTTTAAAGAATTTCTTTCTAAAAGTTTTGCTGCCAAGGAACGTAGTGCGATTGGGTGATATCAAGTGGGGAAAATGAGATCAAGAGAAAAAATATCATAAGAGAAGTAAGAAAATGCTTATATGTTTAAAGAAATGATCCAGCAATTAAAATATTAAAAGAAATTCCACTTTTTAGAACTTTTAAAAACAATAAAAATGAAAGTGATGACTTCAGCAATATTTTTTCAAAATGTGCCTCTTCTAGCCCTTGATTCACTTTCCTGCTGCATTAGCTTCTAGAATCTATTTGCTAATCAATCTCCTCAGATGCCTCCTCCAATCCAAACTGTTCCACCCCATCCCCTCCCTAGTCCAGCCTAACCTCTCCCATCTCCTCAAAACTTTGAGAACCCTCACTCTCTCTAACAGCCTAGATCTCTCTCTCTCTCTCTGCTGTAGAACTACATCACAAGAGATTCAGAAACCTACCATCAAGATCTTCTCTAGAAAGTGAGTGCTGGGGTCAGGGGTGAGCAGTAGGTAACCATGAGAGGAAATCAGAGAATATCCTCATGTTAATAATTTTTTTCTCTTTCACATATGATTTAATGTGTGTGGTTTTGCTTGTTTGTTTGTTTGTTGTTGTTCTTTTGTTTGTTTTGAACCAGATTGGTTTCAGGCTTCTCTAGACCTGAACAGCCCCAGTGAATATGGCAATAATTGGGAAAAAGGTTTTCCCTTGGAAATTGGGTGGATGCTAAACCAGTTGAAAATACAGAGCCACAAAGAATGTTAAATACTCTCAGGGTTTTCTTTTCTCTTTTACTTGTGAAGAGATGCTAGGAATTAAAGCCTGGTAAATGACATCAATAATTAAGATTTTGTATAATTTCTTTGCATTAATAAAGCAATTTTTTCTGATGCTATCATAATAAAAAATCTTTGCCCATTGAAACAGTATTTATCTTTTCCACACATTTATATTTTCTGTCTAGATAATTACTTACTTCATAGCATTAAATACAACTACTAGATTACTAATGATCATATAACTATGGCCGTAATCATGTCTAATATGTGATCACAGTATTTTGAAATTATCATAGCATTAAAATAATACTGAAGGTCAAAAGTCTATCTCTATGTAATTATTTACCTGGATAATTTTAAAACATAATATTGTACATATTTTTATGACACGGAGTGCTTTCTTTACATTTGACTTATCTGTATGAAAGTGAACATAGCAAGTAATTTAGAAGCTCATCTTGACTTGGTTTCTGGTTCTACACATAAAGAGCTCAGGAGTTGTCACCTTCATCCTCACAACAGAATAAAAGCTGAGTAAACTAAAAATCAATCACTCTTCTAAGATCTATCAGAGAACTGAGGTCACAGGACAAACCATTGCCCCTCAAACTGGAGAGACAGGCAGATAACAGAAAATCATTCTTGTGGGCGGCAGAAGGCACGACTGGAGCCTGGTAGGAATGCTAAAGGGTAAAGGACTAATTGTTGGAGACTGAGTGTGAACTAATAGAGAGAAAAACTCCTGGGGTCTTGGCCTTTTTTATTGCAGGGGTGGTGAGGAGGCCCATGCTTTCATACGTTTTCCCTCCAGGAACCCCACCAGGTTCTCAGGGTGAAGATCAGAGAAAAATCTCCTCATGCTTCTGGTGGGAGGAGAGGAAAAGCATCCAGTCTGAAGTAAGCCCAGAGCCCCCTTGCTCCCTGAACAAAGGCCTCCCCTCAAGGGAAACTATTTTACCAGAAACTTAACTGATTTGGGTTTTACCAGACCTTAACCAATCTGAGGAAAGAAAATACCAACGCTGGCCCCTCTAGCCTTCCTGTCACACCTAAGTGGGGGAAATAGAACTGGGAAGCACGTGTGAAGGTCACATCCCAAGGACATAGGCTCGTTAAGGACTGAGCCTATAGGATTAAGGGCTAACATAGGATTACAGAATGCTCACCAACACACCAATATGGGTTCCTCTAATAAAAATGGATTACAGCTGAAAGAACTGTAAGACTCAGACCTTATTTAAGAAGGAGTTTGTACAGAGACCCAAAGATAATAGAGGAAACAAAAACAAGGACACTAGAGGAAATTTAGCCTCTAACATCATAGCTACAACAAGCAGTAATCACGGCCTAACTCTTAGCAAGATAAACATAACGCCTTATATTAAAGGCTTTATTTATCTTGGTTCCTTTTACCAGATACATCATGCCTGGTTTTCCACAAAAGCTTACAAAGCATACTAAAAGGAGAAAAAAAACCCCAAAAACAAAAAAAATAATAGTCAAAAGAAACAAAACAAACATCAAAACCAGACTCAGTCGTGGTAGAGATTTTGAATTTTCAGATTGGGAATTTAAAGTAACTATGATTAATATGCTAAGGGCTTTGATGGGAAAAGTGGACAACATGCAAGAACAGATGGGCAATATAAAGAGAGAGCTGTAGCTCAGAGGAAAAATCCAAACAAAGTTCTAGAAATAAAAAACACTAATAGAAATGCCTTCAATGGACTCAGTACACTAGACATGGCCTCGTTTGCTGAGAGTTTATACTATGACCGGGTGTGCATTGTTTAACCTGCAGATGTGATAGATAGCATTAGTTGATTTTCCTTTTTCTTTTTTTCTTTTTACATATACATATGTTCCCATATCCCCTCCCTTTTGCGTCTCCCTCCCACACTCCCTATCCCTCCAGGCAGTCACAAAGCACGGAGCTGATCTCCCTGTGCTATGCGGCTGCTTCCCACTAGCTATCTACCTTACGTTTGGTAGTGTATATATGTCCATGCCACTCTTTCGCTTTGTCACAGCTTACTGATTTTCTAATGTTGAACCAACCTTGCATACTTGAAATAAATTTCACTTCCTTGTGGTGCATAATTCTTTTTATACATGATTGAATTCAACGTGTTAATACTATCTTGAGGATATTTCTATTTATGTTTATTAGAGATCGTGGTCTGCAACATTCCTTTCTTGTGATGTTTTTGCCTGTTTTTTGTATGAGGATAATACTGGCCTCATAGAAAGAACTTGGGAGTGTTTTCTCTGCTTCTGTTTTCTGAAACAGATTGTAGAGAGTTGGTATCTTTTCTACCTTAAATATTTGGTAGAGTTCACAAGTGAACCCATCTGGTCCTGGTGCAAATAAGCATGTAAAAAGATGCTTAACATCATATGTCATTAGACAATTGAAAATATGAGTGAGATACCATTATAATCATTACAGCAGCAAAACTCCAAAACACTGATTGCATCAAATGCTTGTGAGGATCCGGAGTAACAAGAACTCTCATTCATTTTTGATGGGAATACACCATTGTACAGTCACTTTAGAAGACAGTTTGGAAGTTTCCTACAAAACTAACATAATCGTACCATATGACCCAGAAATTGTGTTCCTTGGTATTTACCCGAGTGAGTTGATAACTTGTGTCCACACAGAAACTTGCACACAAATGTTTATAGTACTTTGTTTGTAATTAGCAAAACTTGTGACTAACCAAGATATCCTTCAATAGATGGGTGAATAAACTGTGATACATCCATATAATGGAATTTTCTTTAACAATAAACAAATTAGCTGTCAAACATGGAAGAACTTTAAATGCATATTAAATTACTAAGTGAAAGTTGCCAGTCTGAAAAGGCTACATACTTAGGATTCCAACTATATGACTTTATGGAAAAGGCAAAACTATATAGAGAGTAAAAAGATCTGTGGTTGACAGGGTTAGGGAAAAGGATGAATAGGTGAAGCGCAGGAGATTTTTAGAGCAGTGAAACTATATAGTACTGTAACGATGAATATGTGACATCATGCCTTTGTTAAAATTCATAGAGCTTTAAAACACAGAGTGAAAGCAAAGTATGAACTTAGTTAATAATAACATATAAATATTGGTTCATCAATTGTAACAAATGTATCACACTAATACAAGCTGTTAACAATAGGGAAATAATTGTGAGGGGGACATTGGAGCTCTGTACTTCCTGCATTTGTAGCACTAAAACTGCTCTGAAAATATAGTCAATTAAATTTAAAAAGATCATCTTTAATTCTTGTTGTTATTTTGAATAAGCTTTAGTTTCATGAAAAGAATTAATTATAGAAATAGCACTGTTATTGGGTTGCTTAAAAAAATATCAGATAGTGATAGAGGAGCAATCATTTTTTTAAGCACATGATTGTTCCTCCAACTGCACATAAATGACAAAGAGCTGCTGATGTGGAAGAGAAGGAATTATTTTGCTGTAGGTTGGTAGCCTACTAGAAGGCCTGGTGTTATAGATAGTTGTAGTTTCTTAGAATATTTCATAGTTTATATCAGTCAGATAAACAATGGAAGCTTCATTTGGATTTTACTTCCATTTTACAGAACTGAAGTGATTACAAAACAGATGTAATGACAGAACAAATGATAATTAGCATTAAAGATAAGGAAGATAGATTTTTGTTCATGTTAGTTACTAGATAAAAATGAATAAAGGGTGCATAAATTTAGCCAAATTAACCAGAATCTTATTAAATGCTATATCATATAACCATTTCACAGTTTGATTTATTTTAGGCTACCAAACACTTGATAAACAACAAGAATTTTAAGTGTACTTGGCTAAGATCTGTCATTTACTTGGGAAAATAGAAATCTTGTATTAAATTATATCAAATTTTATGGTAATCATTTGAGCTGTAATAAAATTCTAATTGGTTTACCAGTGAATTTTTTAGGTTTCTTATTTCTAACATTTTTAATGATCAATTTCAATTTGCTTTCATGTATTTCATTTCTCCCTTCATCATCTGTCTTTTAATATTGTGAAACCTGGTAATAATAGATTCATTTGAATTTTATGAACCCAGTAAATGTCTTTTTATGATGCCTTTTTCATTTCTAGGGAAAAAGATATTCCCAGCCTCAGAAGATTGTTTCTTTAAGCGTTTTATAAAAGCTAGTAAAATTGGTTTAACTGTCCTGACCCTTTCAGTTTTAGTCAGTTTTCCATTCCACTGTCTCACATTAAAGTACATCTCAAGTTTTTAGTAACTATCAGAAATTGAAGTATCAAAGATAAAAACTGAAAACAAAAAACCCCAACATGATATGAAAACAAATCCTATAAAAGATATTATAGTATCATTGCAATTATATTATCCCTGTTTGGACATAAAAGAGTGAAAAAAGTTCTATTTTGTTACTACCCTGAAGTTCATACTAATACACACTTATTCACTAAGTATCTCCATATATTTTGCACATTTAAAACAATAGCTAATATCAGCTGAGCACTTAATATGAGATACTACCAAGATAATTGTATTAGCAGAAGAGGATTCTGCCCAATAAGAGAATAGTAATGGTTTTAACATGGAACAAGTGCTCAGTAATCAGTTATTCTTATTATTTATCTTAGGGCATTGCTTTCTTCCTAAAGTGAGATTTCTAACTTTGTTCCTAAATTGAAATTTAATTTATGTATGGTGAAGCACACAAGTACACATTCTGAATGTACAATTCAATGAGTCTTGATAAATAATTACATCCACATAACCTGCACTCAGTCAAGATATAGAATATTTTGATCTTCCTAGAAAAAGTCTTTCTTGCTCCTTTCCAGCAGATCTGAGTAGAGGCAACTTCTATTCTGACCTCTATTAGTTTACATAAATTGTGCTTATTCCCAAACTTCATAGAGTGGAATTCTATAGTTTGTACTCTTGTTTCTGGCTTCTTTCACTCAAGAGTATTTTTGAGCTCATCTACGTTGTTGTTTATGTCATTAGTTTGTTTCTTTTTGTTTCTGAGTAATATTCCATTTGTATGAATCTGTCTCGATTTGTTTATTCATTCACCTGTTGACGAGCATCAGTTGTTTTCAGTTTTTGGCTACTGTTAATAAAATGAATACAGTTACATTCAATGAAATGCAAGGAGGCCCTTATAGCTAGATTTTATAGCACAGGGAATAAGTGAGAAGAAATGATGCTTGTGAAGATAATGTGGGGTCGATCATGAAAGACTTTATTTTGCTAAAGGAGTTTGGTTTTAATTGTCAAAGAGATGGGAGACCATCTGAGGAAATAATGTTTCAGATAATCATTTCAGACTTACTACTTGGGTAACAATGAGTAAAAAACATGGCTTTCTAAAAGCTCTACCTCAAAGGAGGAAGAAGATATTGCTCAGAAGTAAAATATGTCAAATATTTCCTGTTAGTTAAAGCATAGGATAAAGCTGTGTGTTTGGGGAAGGGATTTGTTTGGGCCCTGTGGGGTAAGAAATAAGCACCTATGCATACAGAGATCAGTACTCAGCCATAGACTTGAGGGGATTACCCTGCGGAATTCTGGAATGTTCCCTCCTTGCTGCCTCTTCCTCTCCAGTACACACATTCTAGCACCTCAGCGTCCTCAAATTTGTAACTCCAATCTCTTTCCCCTCAACCTATGGAGACTGCCAACCTCTGTTTTGAGTTTCCTGTCCTTGTGCTGCAGTTTAGAATCTGACTCCAGGCAATCAGTTAGTCTCCATGAAGCTCACCTCATTTTTTTCCTTGCTCTCAAGCATTACAGGCCTTCAGTGCCAGTTGTCCAACTTATGAAAATATTAAATATAAAAATATTTATATTGTATATTAATTATAAATTAATTATTTATATTAATTATATACTTAAATATATAAAAATATTCCGTGTTCTACGTGTTTACAGTAAAAGTACAATTTTCACAGCAGTTTGTCCTTACGGAAGTCACAATTCTATTTTTATTGCTAGTACTGAGCTCACTAGTATGTCTGTTTCTCACTGCAGAGTAAGTTCCACAAGCATGAGAATTTATTATTTAAATTTTTTGTTTGCCCCTGCTCAGTAGTACTGAGAACAATAGGGCTCTGGGTGGGCTTGTTCTGAGTGTCCAGACGAGGCAGTGCTAGACTGAAGAACCTAGTGGAGCCTGGAACATTCTCACCACCAAATTCTTCTTTATTCTAGAAACTGCCCAAGACTGGGCATGTTTGTCTTGTAGACGTCATTCAATATCCTTGCCCAGTGTGTACCAGAGACGAAGTATGCAAGAAAATAAGAACTGTTTTCTGACTTGGTAATTTATTGAAGTAGAATTATTAGTTTCAGCACCATATATGCATTAGCCTGCAAAGGGCATTGTATATATTACACCATTTGATTCTCACTGGAATCTCACTGGCTTTTCAGAAATCTCACTGGATATTTTTTCTCAGAGTAAGTAGCTCATTTAGGGTCACAGAACTAGTGACCCAGTGGGTGACTCAAGTGTAGTAGAAGTGCAGGCCCTTAGAACCTAAGAAGCAAGAAGTTTTCAGGAGCCTTGTCTGATGAGTCATTTATACAGATAAACCAAGTCTCTACATCTTCGAAAAATGAAAAGTAGTGACATAATTGATGCTAAGAATGTAGTCTAAGATTATACTCTGGAACCATGCTAGGATTTGAACCAAAGCTGTCCAAACCCAAAGTATTAGTAAGCAAAGAGCGTATTTTATTGTATTTATTATATAAAGTCAATTCATTAATTTTGTATCAGTTTTCTTGCAACATGATTTTCTGATCTCTAATGGTAATTCCTCCTTGTTGAATTTCTATCTGTGATAGTTGACTTAGTTTCAGCTGTGTCTGATTTTAGATTGGCTGCTCTGTCTCTAAAATCCACAAGGAGGAAAAAATTACTGAATCACAACTTTTCAATCTATAGTGGTTGAATTGTGATTAATTTCATTTGCCAAACATTGATTTATGTCCTCTTAGGTATCTAAAGTCATACAAAATAGCAAATTTTGTAACGAACCAAGCTAATTTTCTAGGACTGCCTTAGAAGCTGATTTCAAGTCATGCCATTTTTTAAAAAATTTGTTTTCATATTTATACTGAACATAGCGTATTTTTAACTTCTAAATGAAGCAAAAATAACACCTGGAAAGCAATAATAACATCTCTCACACATCCTCCTCGATGTGGTTTCATGTCTACTATTTATACAGCATATTCCCATTATCACATTATTCTTAAAACAAGCTGATGAAGTACATAGAGATGGTATTTCCATTCCTACATATAAATGCTGGAAGTGATATGCAGAGATGGCCAAGCATTGGTCCTGATAAGCAGGATATGTATGAGGAGGAGGACTGAGTCAATAACTTAGCTCTCCTGGTGTTTTGCCCACGAATCTTTCAGTTTTTACTGTCAGCTTTGACAGATAGTCTGAACATGACTGAATCCTCAGAAACTCATTCCCCCTCCCCCGCCCTCACCATGAACTACAGCAGAAGCAAGCAGGCTCCCTGGCCTTCACACTCTGCAAAGAAAGTGAATGAAACTAATCAAGAAACAATCATGAAGCACTGTGAAAGCATCTTGGAAATTAATATTCAAAGCACTCTATGACTTTATTATAATGATTCCCAGAGTCATGTTTTATCTTCATAGAAAATGCTGAAGAAACTCCATCTAGACTGAAATGAGAAAGTAATATTAAGCTGAAAGAAACAGAATAAAATAATGTTTTCATTTTATCTCTCAAATCAGGATTTATCCAACTAGTAACATTTCAATATTCATGTGTATTTAGCAATTTACTGAGTAGTGCACCCTCACTTTAGGGATTCCTATGAATCCTATGAAATAAGTAAGTTTGCTGGTTCATGCTTAGCAGACAGCGGTCAATCATTTTTACTAGTTAAATCTAACTAAGTGATAATGTGAGAAAAAAATCAGACCTGTGAAAATTGCAAGAAGAATTAAAATGGCTAATTTTGTTAGAACATAGCATTTGTGTCTTGTTTTGAAGTGTATATAATTAGAGCGTTTTTTTGTTTTTTTTATTTTAAAGAAGATGTTTGGAGTAGGAGTTTATTAATTAATGAATTTATATTTGCTGTGTTGTGTCTTTGT
The DNA here is from genome assembly GCF_949752795.1 of Hyperoodon ampullatus. Classification (NCBI taxonomy): domain Eukaryota; kingdom Metazoa; phylum Chordata; class Mammalia; order Artiodactyla; family Ziphiidae; genus Hyperoodon; species Hyperoodon ampullatus. The sequence continues at coordinate 67,146,599 of NC_136925.1, read as the reverse complement.
TTCTGTGTGAGGGCTTTCTCTAGTTGCGGCAAGCGGGGGCCACTCTTCATCGCGGTGTGCGGGCCTCTCACTATCACGGCCTCTCTTGTTGCAGAGAACAGGCTCCAGATGCTCAGGCTCAGTAGTTGTGGCTCACGGGCCTAGTTGCTCCGCGGCATGTGGGATCCTCCCAGACCAGGGCTCGAACCCCTAGTCCCCTGCATTAGCAGGCAGATTCTCAACCACTGCGCCACCAGGGAAGCCCCAATTAGAGGGTTTCTAGTGAAGAGAAAAATGTGGTTGTATATTGATCCCTTTCCTCTGAATGATCCCTCATTTCCTCCTTTGAAATCTAATAGCACTTTGTGCAATCTTGAGGTACTTGTAACAAATTACATTACAGTAATTTATAGATCTTTCTAAAGTCTCGCTGAGTACAAATACTTTTCTCCAGGTTGGGCACATGCTGGATATTCCTCTTTTTCCTGTAACACCTTGCTCAGTGTCTGGCTAAAAACATATGAATATTGAACAAATGAATCAAAATCATGATTAATAAAAGCTTTTTCCAAATTTCTACCTTCGAAACCTTGTCTTCTTAGGATTCTCTAGGAAGATTCTCTAGGAACAGTTTTCGCCAGCACAATCAGTATAAATTTTGCAGGATTGCAAGATAGATTCTACAGGCAAGTGTCGTGACCTAACATCCGTCTGCAAGATGGAGACAGCTTGCCAATTAGTTTTCCCTGCTTTCTGAAATATAGTTTTTACCTTCTGAAGTTTAGATATTGTTAGTCAAGTTTTTATTTTAAATCTTCCTTACAGCTTTTCAAATGTGTTTTGTGGACCATCATTTGAGTTAATCAGAGCTGTGTGAAGAAGTGCGGGGTTTCAGGGAGGCTTCCTACTGTTCCGGAGAATTATAGAAACAGAGAGAGTTCTCCATGAAGAAATGCATGGCTATGCAATGAGAAGTACAAAGCCTGCTGTAGCTAGTGTTCGATCAGATGTCATTTCTTTGAAATGCTAATATTTTAGCAATAAAGAATTTTTATCATGTCAAGGACATAGTTTACCTTAAAAATCTTTATCAAAATGTAAATATACTCATTAATCTTTTATCAGCTGATACTCAAAGCTACCTTTAAATGCTAAAGAAATAGGCTGTGAAAGTGAAGCACCAGCAAAGTAAATATTTGTTGAAAGGGAGAATTAGAAAGACCAAGTTCACTTACTTCGAGATTTTACTGTAGGTCTGCCCTGGATAAGGGTGAGCATTTCATTTGCCATTGGCTTCCCTTTCTTACCCTTTATTCTCAGTACTTGGGAAGAAACCATATCTTATAATGGCACTAAAGCTGCTTTTCTACTCCTGGGAGCTGCGTTAACAATAGCGCATTCCTTTAGCAATCACTGTGAGTGGCAAGGCAAGAACGCCTTCCAGGCTGATGCCATCTGGAAATGTTCTCCCGCATTCTTCCAGCTCCAGGTTAATCTGAAGCCTCTGTTCACACATTGTGTTGCTATTAATATTATATCTGTTGCATGGATATAAAGAGATAATATCAAGGAATGAATATGTATTCTGAAAATACAGGCCAAAAAAGTAAAGTTGACATTTTATTATAGTAGAATCTGTTGAATAAAATTTACACTTGTCAAAAGATTGTAAATGGTCTTTGAAAAACCATGGCAAAAGATCTTTCCAACTATAACAGAAGTCACTGGGTGGCTGACAGGTCAGAAATATCAGCCAAAGTCAAAAGAATTGGGAGAATTACATTTTATCTTTTGCTTTTCATGTGAACAGTGATTCACCCATCAGATACTCAGAAGGAAGCTGTATTTTGAATGGCTCTTAGATTAGTTGATATCGGCTGTGAGTTGATATCAATTTCCTTGTTTGTTGAAATTGACTGGACAAAGAAAGATCTCTGTTTAATGCTGCAAAATGCTACCTAAGTCTTTTTTATATTTATGAATGCATAATTTTGGTTGAGTTCATGAATAAAGAAATAGGAAATTGTAATTATATTTGTTTTTTTTTTAAACTTTTGATGTGAAGGGCTTAGCATTCATAAGATTTTCAAAGGGTTCCTATAGCAATCATTTTCACAGCAGGAAACAGATGGCATAAACAAATTGAGATAATTTGAGGAAATTTAAATAGGGGACTATTTATAAGGAAATCATGCTGAATAACACAATATCCTTGGGCTTGTACCACTCAGGACAGGAACGTCCAAGACCTGAAGTGGCAAGTAACTGGAAGAAGAGGCACAGAGGCTTGTGTAGACAGGGCTGTCTGACATTAACTCTGATCTTCAGTTGAGAGATGATGCCATCCCATGGTGATCTCGCCTCCTTCCCCATGGGTGAGAGTCAGAGGATAAATACCCTGATCTCATTCTCATTTTACTTTCTGTTTTCCTATTCAGACCCTAACTAGTGGAACCCAGGAATCCAGTGGACAAAGAAACCTGTGATGTAGGTCATGCAGAGCAATCTCTAAGGGCATTGAGAAAAATAGAGAAGGCTAGGAAAGGGATCTAGAGGTTATATATTATATATACTATATATATATAGTATATCAGTAATGCACTGTATATATTTAGCTCAGTTCCACCAATAAAGCATGTTTAAGTCTTGCCCTGTTAACTCTTCTTCCTGCAAAGTTGAAATCTGGTCTACTTGTAATTTTCACACATTTGTTCAAATCCTTATTCTTAATTCTTCAGGGCATGATTTGATATCCTTAAGTATTTGAATACTTTTATCATTTTCCTTCTAATTCATTTCTAACTCACTTTTAACTCTTCCAGTCTTCTCAAGAAGGCTTACCTGGTGGTTTAGATTCTAAAGTTAATAAGATTGGTGGAAATGAGCATAGTTAAAAAAATTACATTTGAAATCCTTTAAATCATCCAAATAACATGTACACATTGTTAGTGCATGCAATATCACATTGGAGAACCATGACAGAAGCAACAAAGAAAAAGCTTCATGTAGCTGTCTAGGAAAACAAACCATTTTATCTTATATATAACTAAAAAATCCATAGTGGTGAATGAGGAACAAGTGAAAAATTCTAAAGTGTTCCTAATTGCCTGTAGGTTCATACTATTCTGTTTTAATATCAAGCTTCTTTAAGCTTAATACATTTATGTTTGTTTCTTCTTGCAACGATTAAATGAATGAGTGAAGTCATGTCTTTGGGAAGGTGAATTAACACATAAGTTAAATATGTGTATGTTATTTTTCTATCATATATGGTTTCTACTCTCCTCTCAAGTCTTCTTCCTGGAACTCTATTTCATCTTTTTTTTTTTTTTTTTTTTTTTTTTTTTTTTTAATTTCATCTTTTACAAGATATTTATACTTGGACATGATACCTCAGTTGTGAACTCTGTACAATATAGTGGGAGTAATATTTCCTTAAACTTAAAATGATAATGCACTTAATACTACTGACAATTACATTATCATCATATTGGTTAAATTATATTGAACTAAAATCTCTAATAAATGTTTTTAAACAGGAGTTTCTATTTAATTAGGAATTGATAAACTGATTGCTTGTGCAATTTATAACCAAAATGCACACCAGTAGATCAGTCCTTAATAAATTTTATTTTTTTTGAAGTCATCTAACCTATTGAAATCAAATGGAATGGAATGAGAAACATAAATAAGTCTTCAAGAACTGGATGAATGAACATCTCAATGGAATATTGTAGAAGGGACTCCTTCATTATATATATGTTTGGAATTAATGACCACAAAGGTCTTTTAATTCAACACCTTCAACAAATATTCACTGAGTAACTATTATGTGACAAGTACCATAAGACAAAGTCATAATTAATAAGTAATAATGCATGATCCCTAGCCTCAAAGATTGCACAGTTTAGTAGATCAACAACATTTATGCCAGGGTTAGAGGTTGTATTTTGAAAAGATAAAAATGGTGAGGAAGAATAGGTGTAGTTAGTCTTTCCTGGGGATGGAGTTAAGGTGTGTGTATGGTAGAAATTCTTCATAAAAAATATAACACTTAGGAATCTTGAAGAATGCAAGAAAGGAGTGGGGGTCTTGGAGAAGATACTCCAGGTGTAAGGAGTAGCATTAATGGAAGTTCAGAAATATGAAACTAATATCCCCAACATGCACACAGAGGTCATAGAAATGTAGAAAAGACAGGGATACAACTAGAGAGACAAGTAAGAACAACATCATCAAAGACTTACATCTTATATTTCATCCTATAAACTTTGGGAGCCAATAAAACACTTTAAATAAGGCTTCACATGAACAGATTTTTATTTTGGAAAGCACCTCTGTCAATCACATGGAGGTTACAGTAGAAACCAAAGCTTGGACAGTAGTTAGGTAAGTATTGCATCAGTCCTAATGTGTTTTAATGAGGTTTTGAATTAAAGCGGTAGTGGTGAGGACAGAAAGATGGGACAAATATGAGAAGCATTAATGAGTCAGTAGAATTTAAAGTTTTGTTAGGGAAGACGTCAGCATACTTCATATCTGGCTTGTTGAACTAGGTGGATTGAGTTGGATTTACCATAATAAGGATTAAAGAATGAGCAGACTTACACATGAAAATATCTATGAAATATATAATTTTCAAAATCAACTAGGCAGTTGGATATATGATTCTGGAAACTATGAAAAATGTATAGATTGAATAAATAGATTAGAGGGTCAAATCCCCCCCCAGAATGATTTATGGTTTACTTATTTATGATTTACGGTTTCAGGTATATTTTATACTATGGGGAAAGAAGAGGCCCAAGGTCAAAACTTTTGGGGATATCAAATTTGAAATTTTTTTTAAGTGGAAAAGAGTTACCAAAAAACAGTGTGGAAGAAAAGAGAGTTATCAGTATTATCAGACGTCATGGGTTGATAAAGTAAGATGAGGTCATTGAACAACTCACTGAACTTGATGATTAGGTGTCCTTGGTAAACTTTGCCAGAGAGATGTCATTGGAGAATTGTGGTAGAAGTTCCACAGCACACTGAAAAGTGATTGTGGGCTGGGAAGAGGGGATGTAGTCAGAAGTGTAGGCTGTTGTATAGTCATAATTGTGGACTGTTTTTTCCAGGAGCCTTGCTTTGAACAGAGGAAAGGATCACAGAGTGGAGGAGTTTGGGCTCTGTGCACCAAGAAGAGAGGTGAGGCTCCAGTAAGGGGCAAAAAGTTGCAAACACAGGAAAGGAACTATTTTCACATGAGACAGTGAAAGGTCAGATACTGAGCTCAGGAGGAGGAATGAGCCTTCCAAGAGGAGGTGATACTTTTGAGAATGGGAGAAATAAGGGAGAGCAGATTCAGGTTTAGGTAAATTTGCAGTTAGGGATATTAGAAAGTTAACTTCTAATAGTCAAATTGTCCTCTGCTAGTTTTTGGAGGTTGAGTATCGTTGGAAAATTATTTTAGGAACAGGAGGAGTTGACCAATAAGTTAGAAAAGGTTTTCTGGGGACCTCAGGAGTTGTTATGGGCTGAATTGTGTTCCCTGAAAAAATATTGTTGAAGTCTGAACCACAGGTACCAACGTGATTTGATTTGGACATAGGATCTTTATAGAGGAGATTCAGTTAAAATGAGGTCATTAAAGTGGGTTCTAGTATATCTACTAAATGCTCTGTTGCTTTTTTAGTTGTAGGATTTTCAAAGTGTAACAATGTCTCATTTTCTGTGGGTGACATGGCAGCTGAAAAATAGCTGCAGATGTTTTTCTACTACTTCCATTGAGAGGTTGAATCCAATTTCCTTTCCTCTGAATTTAGTCTGGTCTCAGTTACTTAACTCTATCGATATAATGCGGCAAAATTAACCCTCTGAAGCTTTTGAGGTAGAGTGATAAGCAGCCTTGCAGCTTCTGTCCAGGACTCTTGAGGGACTCACTCTCTGAATCTAGTTACCATGTTTTAAGAAACTTGAGGAAATCCTGAGGAGGGCCCATGTGCAAAGGAACCAAGGTCCCTCAGCAGTTCCAGTTGAGTTCACAGTCTCTAGCCAGCCTCAACTTGCTACCAAGTGAGTGAGACTCTGACCCCAGCTTGTTGGGGCCACATAGAGCAGAGGTGGGTTGTTCCTGCTGCTTCCTGCTTGAACTGCAGATACTTGAACAAAATAAATCATTGTTCGTTTTCTAAGTCACAGAGCATTGAATTGTTTTTTTTTTTTTTTTTTTTTGGAGCAATGGATAATTGGAACAGCGAGAATATCCCATTATGGCCCACAGCACAGGACTGCTAAATACTTCATTAATATGGCAGGTGCCATAAATGTTTTTAGGGTTTATTTCCTACTCTCTTGTTCACATGTGACTTACCATCATGTCCAGAATACTGGACAGTTTCTGCTGACATCTCTAAATAATATGATGTCATCAGTATAATGGACCAGTGTGATGTTATAAAGAATGTCACATGGCCCAACTAGGGAAGTATAGTACCTTCTGTGAGAGGAAAGAGATCATTAACTAAAAATATGTAGGACCTTGCAAATATTTTCTGGCAGAAAACAGGAGAACATGTCTTGGAACAGATTTGAGGGTATGGAAACAGGGAGGACAGAATATAAAAGTGGATACAAGGAACTTTTGTACTATAAAGCCACTCTCTCACACCTCATGATTTAATATTCTGTCACTGATACCTGGAGCTGGTCCTAATACAGTGCTGGGATCATTTCTTGAGGCTTGGGTAGAACAATGGCCCATAACAATGATGTAGAGATGCTGAAATATAAAATCATACATAGTAAAATAAATTATTTTCAAATAAGCTAAAACAAGACAAAAATAAATAAATCATCATTAATGGATAATTCTTGAAACTGATGGAGTTGGGTATATGGACACTTAATTTCCTCCTTCTTTTGAATATTACTTTCTATTTCCTTTATCTGCAATATGAGAATAAGATGATTTTTATTCTGCTGCAATTTTCAAAAGAGATGATCCCTTTGATTTTGCAGAATATTTCACTCAATTATCTGTTTTACTCTATAAAGCAGTGAAGAAAACGTGTTAATATTCTGTAGGCTTTAAATTTGTTCATGAGAAAACGATAGGTATTTCAGTGCAGTCACATTTTTGTCTCATTTCCTGTCATATCTGGATTTGGATTTAAAAACACTAAAATTATTCTGCATTCAAATTATTCAGTCCATGATGACTAGATTCTCATTTTCATGCATTACTCCTGCATATTGAAAATATGCATTAAGTTGAAAGAAACAGAACTGGAAATTAGAAGAGGAAAAGGAAAGGAGGAACCAAAAATATAGAAAACATCTAGAAATAAAGTCTTTATTTAGTTAAGCATTGAAAGTATTCATTCATTCATTCATTCTCTCATTCATTCATACAATTATACTGTTCTACAATAAATTCTTATTACATATCTACCAGACTCTGAGGATTGATACATGAACAAGATCTAAATGTTCCCTGCTTTCATAAAGCTATAGTCTAGCAGAAAGAAATATATTAAAAGATTACAAAATAAATTATTTAATTAAGACTGTGAATAATCTTGTAAGAAGTGCAATAGCCTTCTAAACAGCCTTCCTACTTCTGCAGTTGCCTTCCAACAGCTCCTATAGTCTTCTCACAACATAGCATAAATGAGTGCTCCTTCAAAGACATAAGTCATTCCTCTGCTCAGAATCTTCCAATGGGTTTCTATCTCACAGAAAAATCCTTTTTTGATTACTCGTTGCATAGTAACAAACCACCCCAAAACTTAACAGCTTAAAATAACAATTGATTATCTCTTATATTTGGGATTAACTGTGTTCAGAAGGGTGGTTCTTGAGGTCTTTCCTGTGGTTGAAGTCAAATGCAGCAGGGCTAAATTCATATAAGACTTAATGGAACTGGACACCTAAGGTAACTTCTTCACTCACAGGTATTAGTTATGAATGGCTGGAGCAGCTACTGGCTGGTCAGGATCTCTCTGAATGTGCAGCTTCCCCATTGGTTAGCTTTGGCTTCCTTAAAATATGGAAGTCTCAAGGTCGACTCCTTATCATGGTTAGCTTTCCCAAGAGTGAGCATTCCAAGAGACACAAATAGAAGCAAGACTTTTTTATGATTATGTAATGAATGCCACACTATTGCTTACCCAGGGCCAGTCTGGGTTTGATACCGAGCAGGACCCTGTGGGGCTCCTGGGCACAAAAGCCTTTCTTTGTCTCCTATTTCTTGATTACAGGAAAGAGGCTTCATTCAGCCTCCATGACCTTCCCTGAGTTCCAACAGCAGGTTCAAACAGTTGCTAGTTAGGGAAGGGAGGGGATGTGGAGACAAGGGAGGAATAGTCAAAAGATACAAGAGTGCAGCCTTGGGGAAGGGTCCTGGTCCCCCCTCAAGGAACATACATAACAATACCTTTGAGCTGTTTTGCAGATACTGAAACCCCTACCAGGTGGGAGATGTTAACAGTATGCTGCCCACAAGCATGTAGACCCCAGACCAGATAAAAACAAAAGGTTAATGATGCTGACTCCCACTTACCTCACCATCAACCAATCAGAAGAATGTGCAGGAGCTGATCACGCCCTCTTTGAACCATTTCTATAAAACTTCTCATTACCTCCTCCAAGTTGGGACACACAGTTTTGAGGGCATTAGCCCGCTGTGGCTCCCTTTGCCTGGCAAAGCAATAAAGCTATTCTTTTCTACTTCACCCAAAACTGTCTCTGAGATTTAATTTGGTGTTGGGGTACAGAGGCCGGATTTAGCTTTGGGTTCAGTGTGGAAAAGGGCTTTACAAAAGTGTGATTACTGGGAATCCTGGTTCCCTTTGGAGACTAAGTCTCACAAGTTTAAAGCCCTAAAATATCCTTTTAAAGGCCTTGAAATATCTGGCCTCACTTCCTTATTACTTCTGTAACAGGGAAGAGCAAAATCTGACTCCATGCTGGATCTATCTCTTTTACTTTAACCTTTGCTTTTCGTTGCTTTAGTTATTATAATAATACATAATGGCCTGCCTCAGGGAACCTTGACCCTCTGGCTGAATGTTAAACTAAAGTGGTTTTGTTCAGCTCACAGGGGGACAATCTGACCCTGCCCACCTGTGAATGGCTGCAGAAAAGAAGAAATGAACACATCCCCTTCTTGATGCTGGCCAAGACAGGAGATATTTTGCAAAACTAGTGGCTTTTTTACTTTACTTCCTCACCTCCTCTCCCTCTCTGTTCTATAAAAGAAACTGGCATCCAGACCCCCATGAGATGTTTTTTGGGAGACATTAGTCTGCCATCTCTTCGGTCCAGTTTTCCGAATAAAGTCGCTATTCCTTGCCTCAACACCTCGTCACCCGATTTATTGGCCTGTCGTGCAGCGAGCAGAGAGAGCTGGGACTCGGTAACACTTCCATGTATGATTCTTCCTCCCTTGGTCATTTCATTCAGCTTTCCTGGCCTATTCAATGTTCATTGAAAATGCTATGTTGACAACCATCACAAGGAATTTTATACTGTGATTTCCTCTTTCTGGAACACTTTTCCAGATATTCACATGACTTTTTCCTTCACTTTTATATTTGTGCTGAAAAGTCACCTTCTCAGTGAGATGTTTTCTGATTACCCTATTTTAAATAGCTACCAATACTGGCAAACCATGTTCCTCCTATGGCATGTCTATTTTCATCTTTTGCTTCATTTTTTTCCATGTAACATCTGACATACTATATGTTTTTTAAATAATTTTTTTAAGTTAGAACATACATACAGCAGAGTCACAGAACATAAATTTTCAGCCAAATGGATGTCCTGAAGTGAACAAACTCATAAAACCTGTACCCAAAACAAATAACAATATTACTACAACCTAAGAAATGCTTCATTATCCCCTTCTAGACACTACCACCTCATCCAGTGGGAACCTCTATCTTAATTTATAATAACATGGATTTTTCTTGTCTACTTTTGGACAAAGTTTATACTTTATATGTTACAAAATGTAACATGTCAACTTTATTGAATAAAAAAAATAATGGAATTAACAACTTTCCTTATGAGAAGTTTGACTAAGAAGCTGTAGAGTGAGATAAAGCAACTGTTAGGAGATATTCCAAACATTGAAAACAGGTCTTAAGAATTTGTTTTATATGAAAAGGACACAAGGAAAGATGAGGTAGGAAGAAAGAGATAAAAATAGGAGGAGAGCGCAGGGACAATGAACAGCATATGTTTTCTCACGAGGCTGAAGGGGATGAAATCCAGAGCACAGATGGAGTGCTTGGCTTTAGATTGGAGGATCTGTGCTTTGTAACAGTTAAAGGGCAGGAGCAATTGGGTGCAGCTGCAATTAGGTTTCGGGGTGGAAAGATGAAGAATTCCCATCTGATGGTTCCAATTTTCTTTACAAAGGAGAAGGCCTGGGCCTATGCCAAGGATCAAGTGGTCAATTGTTCAGCGGTGAGAGAAGGGATTAATAACCAGGGAGATGCACTGGAGTCTATGTCAACTGCATCCAGGGGCCTGGTGAGTGTGCACTAAGCTTGGTCCCTGTTTGATGCCTTGTTAGGTGATTTATTCTTGTAGTACCCCTCGTGGTGAGTAGAGACAACAGAAATATAGATGGTTCATTCAGAATGATTGTTGTTTTTGCTTGCTTATTTTTATATGCCTATATTTTGTTTTGAGACAGGTTAGGAATGAGAGGAACACAATAAGGAGACTAGAGTAGTGGGTAAATATATCTATTGGACCCATGTAGTTTCTGGGATTTTCTTAAAGTATCTGGGGCATTAAAAATGTCTAGGAAAGATTTTCAGATTGTGTTTCAAAGAACGTAGAAAAAATTAGTTGATTTCACTCTAAAATAGGTCTTATCTGTTATTGCTTTATAACATCTTGTTCTTTCCTTTCATAGCACTTAGCATTAATTACAATGTTTATTTATTCATGTGTTTATTTGTTCAATGTCTGTGTCTTCTAGTATGATAAACTTGTAACTGTAGGTTTTTGACTGTTTAGTTGAGCTCTGCTGGTGCTCAGTAATATTTATCGTGTTGAATGTATAGAGTCTGTGTAATAATTTTCCTCTGAATATTAGCATGAGGATCTGTTCATGTACAGGGTCTCTTCTTGTCTCCTATATTGGTTTCAAATCTGTGATTAATAAAAAGACAGTAGGTTTTGAAGCCTAAGTGATGTCATATAAATTACACAAGTTCTCAGAGTCTCAGTTTTCTCATTTGTAGAGAGTATGCATCAGAGAAGAAAAGGTGGCTACCCAAAATAAAAAAAAATTGAAGCCACTTCTACATTTCAGGAAAGCAGGGGAATTTAACTCAGGGGAAAGTGATTGTGAAAGGGTAGGCCCTATCTAGTTTTAGTGAAATAGACTGAGAAAAGCAAGAATTGAATTATTCCGTATAATAAAGAATTAAGAAACGGTGAGCAACCTAGTAGACCCCAATAGAGTTTTTTGCGGGAGGATCAGAAAGGAAATTCGGTAAAAGATTTTGGCTGGAAGAAATGTATCACTGAAATGATAGTGTCAGGCGAGGGCTATGGAGCCTCATAGCCAGTTATGAATTTTCTATGACAGTGATGAGTAGTGACTTATGGGAGAGAAGTAGTAACTGATACCTGATATTCAAGTTTGAATTATTGCTGTTGTTTTTTGTCATTTCTCTTTCACATTCAGAGAACCTAGAGACTGTTACTAACAGCTTGTATGCGTTTTGCTGCCCTAGGGAATTCATGCAAAAAAGCCAGGATTTTCTGTGGAGTAAAGTGATGTCATGAAAAGATGGTAGCCACAGAATTGGTAGAGAAGCAGCCAGAAGTATTGCACAAAATTCTAATCAAGAGATTATCACACCAACTAAATATTAGAATCCAAATACATATTGGGGAGGCTACTTGAGATCTCAAAGTTAGAAGGGATAGTGTTGGCTTATATTATTTTGTTTGACTATTTAAAGAATGATCTCCTCAGAATACTTTAGGTTACAAGAAGTTCATAACCATCTACCACTGCAGAATTCATTGCCAGGAACAAATAAGATAATACCAGTACAGCTGTTAGCACATACAGCACTGTTGTGAAAATTAGAATAAGAAACATACTCCTGATGGATGAATTAGAAAAAGTGCCAATTTTGGATGGCTGCATCCTTTTTTAGAAGGTACAGTCCCCACCAGGGTGTGCAGATTCCCTTGCCTCTGTGGCCAGTGCACAAAATGCACCCATTTAGCATAGCAGCCCTTGGTTAATGTAAGTACCTGATATATAGTAGGCACGCAAAATATGGTAGTGATGCAAATTACTCTGGATTACATTAAGCCATGATCCTGCTTGTTTCTGGAAATTAGAGCTGATATGCTGAAGATAAAGGATTTTCAATTTTTTCTACAATAGATCTAAATTCAAGTACGTGTGTGTGTTTGTGTGTGTATCCATGCATGCATAGGTCCTCTGCTTACAAAGTTAGTTGTATTTCTTTGAAGTTGCTGATGTCAAATGCATGTATCATAGGAAATTTGACTCATCTCTACTAATTATTTCAAATACAAATGCATTCTAAATTGGTGATTTTAATAGACTTCCTTGTTTTAGAGAGGGTATTTTATTTTACTTTAAATCATCATTTTGGGATAAGTTCTCCTCTCTTGCTACAATGTCAGCTTCAAAGATAGGTCAGGCTCCTGGAGCTGGGCTGACCTGAGGGCAGAATTTGAGCCTCTAATGTTTCATTATACCCCAACCGCCTGCAGATCTCTGTGTGCTACCCCACTGATCCTAGTGAATGGATCTTCGGATGGAGTTTTCACTCTTACGCTTCTGTGACCTTGGGATACACCAGGCAAGGCACAGATATGTACTTTTTTCTACTGAGCCACTCTACTCTAAATTCTTGTGTTCTTACTGCTTTATAGTTAACTGTCTTAGACACAATGTGGCTACCTAACTCCTATGCAGAATTAATGAAGTTGTAATTGTACTATTACATGATTTGACATATATTTTCCAATTCCCTCTTCTAGAAGTAATTTCCAATTCTCTTAATTCCTTGGTAAACTGTAATTTTTCAGAGTGAGGAATTGAAACAGCTTTTCCAGGCATTATTTATGTTCAACTTTCACGTGCAGGACACAGATTTTGAAAAGAAGTTTTTAATAGTTAATGGGAAATATGCTTCTGGCTATGTATAAAAGTACATCTAAATGCATCTAAATTCTCATCCTGCAAGGTAGTTGAAATGAAATTTGTTGAACTTGAATAGTAAATATTGGGAACCATGGCATTTTAAAACTTTACAAACAAACATGCTGACAACATTATACAGTTTAAACAAAATAAACGAATTCTTTGTATACAGTAACGAGGTGGATCTTACTAGTTGTTTATCCAGTATTGATTTCCTTTTCCTTTTTCATAACAGAATGCTAACTTAGTTTATGTATGTATTTCTCTCCTACACCATCTATACCACAGGGAAATTTGATCCTAACCTCAATTCCAAGGATGGGTCAGATTGGACAAGAATAAATCCCATCACTCTTCCCAATGATCAGCTCAAGAATAAGCTTGTGATCCAGTGTTGTCCAGTAAGATGTGAGGTTGAGTTTTCTGATATCTTTTAGGGAAATTTTTCCTTGGTCCTAAGTCTCTGTAAACTGGTTCTCTTTCTCCTGCAAAATATGAGCAAGGGAATGTTAAGTACTAGCAGTCATTCTACAATCTGAGTTTTTACTGGGTCAAACAACCTTGAAGTCTGACCTGCCTCTGGACTTGCTTTTGTCTGAGCTAATGCATTCCTTACTGTTAAGCAAGTCCAGTTCAGTGAGATAAACACTGAAGGCAGTAAACACATTGTCACACAAATATATGAATGGTAAAAAAAAACTGAGAAAGATTATGAAAAACAAACAAACTAGGTGTGATAGAGAATTTAGCTTAGGGGTCAGAGAAGGCCTCTTTGAAGAGACCTTTTTCAAGCTGAGACCCAAAGTATAATTTTACTAGGTAAAGAGTCAGGAAAAGGATATTCCTTGGTAAGGTCCAGGGGTAAATTTGTTGGTACTTTTGAGGAACTCAGAGAAACAGCATGACGATCAAGGGTAAAGAGCAAGCAGGGAAATAGGAAATTGGTATGAAATGAGGCTAAGCATATAGGCAATGGCCAGATACTACAGGACATTTCAAATATTGAAGGAATCGTGAATTCAATCAAATATCATAAGATTTTGTAAGTTTAATGGTGTCTTTCATTTTTGTGTTGTCCCTGACCTCACATTAATAACCACGCTAGAGGGACCGTCTTGTATGCAGGTACCTGAGCAAGGAAGATAAATGCTCCACCCCCACCCCCAAGGTTCCCACTGCCCTCCTTTTCTATTGGTGGAAACACAATGGTCACGTGTTGTTTTCTTTCTTTTATGCCAACTTAATAAGTCCAATTTTTAAATAGGAGAACAAAATTTACTGCCCAATTTTTAGTTAACCTAATCCAGAAGTTACATTCAATTCCTGTGGGTTGCTTGGGTAAATATGACAATGATTTTTGTTATCTATGTTCATTGATAAGCTTGGCTATATCTTTTCGATTAGCAACATACTAGAGGTATATACCTATTGAGGAATCCTCAGAAGAATATGTAACTCAGAAAAGTGAGCCTGCCTGATGAACCTTCTTTATCACTGTATTCCTTCTTGTTGAGCCTCGTGTTTAATCTACCATGAAGACACCAGACTGTCCACAAAACACTTATGGGAAAGCAGAGGGAAGTAGAACTTATTAAGATTGGACCTAGAAGAATCTGTGTGGGTAAATGGCTCTTACCTGAATGAGGTGCCTAGTGGGAGTCTAAATTAGGGGGCCACTGAGGAATAGGACACTGGTCTATTAACAGTAGCCGAAATTAAAAGCACCTTGGTCTATTGACAGTAGCTGAAATATAAAATGTCTCTATCTGATGGGTGAGATAGAGGAGCCAGATTTCTCAGGGAGGCAACATTTAAAATTAAGTAGGCAAGAACTTTAGTTTTCTCCCAAAGAGAAGATGATGTCAAGTTTGGAAAGATTGATAAGTAGGTTTGAGAATCAGCCAAGGCTCCAAATCCAGTGGGGGAAATAGAAAGGTAGTGAGAAGTTGAGACAGATACTCATTAAAAACAATGGGAACATGCGCTTCCGTGGTGGCGCAGTGGTTGAGAGTCCGCCTGCCGATGCAGGGGACGTGGGTTCGTGCCCCGGTCTGGGAAGGTCCCACATGCCGCAGAGCGGCTGGGCCCGTGAGCCATGGCCGCTGAGCCTGCACGTCCGGAGCCTGTGCTCCGCAGCGGGAGAGGCCACAACAGTGAGAGGCTCGCATACTGCAAAAAAAAAAAAAAAAAAAAAAAAAAAAAAAAAAAATGGGAATAGAGATAAGTTGTAATTTCTTACCAGTTTCTTCATTAATCAATAAATTAAATAAAGTCTTTGATACATGTTCAAAAAATGTAGCAATCACAACACAACTACAATAACAAAAAACCTGTTATCATCACCATTACTGTTACTAAAGCTGTTAATATCCTCATTTTTTTTTTCTGTACATAGGCCTCTCACTGTTGTGGCCTCTCCTGTTGCGGAGCACAGGCTCCGGACGTGCAGGCCCAGCGGCCATGGCTCACGGGCCCAGCCGCTCCACGCCGCGGCATGTGGGATCTTTCCGGACCGGGGCACGAACCCCCGTCCTCTGCATCGGCAGGCGGACTCTCAACCACTGCACCACCAGGGAAGCCCCAACATCCTCATTTTTAATGCTACGCACATTGCAGTTATTAACTCTCTCACTACAGAGATACATGGTGGTGAGTGTTTAGTTATCCAATAATCACTGGAAGGAGAAAAAGTCCAAAGTAAATTCTCCTTTAAGGGTGTCCCTTATTACCTTACTGAGATAAAATACACATACTTTAACTATGTTATATGTATATTTTTTACTTGCAGGACAAAAAAAAAAAGAATCAGAATTAAAATTTTGAGAATTTACTTGTATCTCTATGTTTCATGAATAATAACTTCTAGAAGTTGTCTTACAAACCCCAGATCCTGAATTAACCTGGAGGAAAGAGCAGGGGTATGAGATAAAGGCGCTGTGTCCTTGGGTCCCAAGTGTTTGATAGAGGTATCATATAGATTGACTAAATTCATTCATTACCAGCTGACCAAGGGTCACTAGGCACAAAGAAATTAGGGGACTTCTCAGTATTATAATAAGGGGTGATTATATATTCATAGCAGGGCTTATAACACAAATGAGAACATTCTAAATTTTTTTCAACAGTGATGAATATTTCTAGGACTTGTATATGAGCTGTTAAAAAAGGAATTTCCCCAATTTAAAATTCCTTTAAAATAATCACCTCATTCCTTCATGAAGAGTATGTGAGGGAAATCAAATTATTCACAAAAATGGGGTCAGGCTACCTGAATGCAATGAACTGAGTAAATTGCTGGCACCTGAACCCATGACCGGGCTGTCTCTCATTTATGGTTTCTATTTTGCTTGGCCTCTCTTCCTGCTCCAGCGAAGTGTGGCTTTGAAATTATAATTTCAAATGAAGCTAATAATAACATGTTTTGCTGAAGCTGTTTCTAGCAAAGTGTAAAATCCCACATTGACTGACCCTGTTTGAGTCAGTGAAAGCCAAAAACAATCAATATGACATAAAAGATAACTACATTTCTCTTTAAATTTGCATATTGCTGGGGGAAGAGAGTCAAAATAATTTTCACATGTTTCCTGGTTGGGCAAATATATTTCAAGACTTTTTGCTTGAATTATATAGTAACAGTAGCAGCAATGAATACCTTAATTCTGTTTTGAGTAACAGGCTTAGTGCCCTTTTGGATGCAATGGAATGTTCTAATTGGTTGAAGAGGTTTCAGAAATATATTCAGTAACTGACTTGTGGACAGTTGCAAACAATTTATTATGAAGTATCTAATTATTTTTTAAATTATCCAAGTACCTTAAACATGGATGAGTGGGCTCACAGTAGATACTGAGAATAAATATTTGTTGAAAGAATTTAAACTATACATAGAGTTGTGATTGTTTATTTATTTATTTACATTTATTCCTTTATTTATTTGGTGATGCCAGAAGGGCCAAAAAGACACAAGTGGATTAGTCAGGGCATGAAGATGCTAGTAAATTTTATAACATAAAAATAAAATCCCAGGTCTTCCCTGGTGACGCAGTGGTTGGGAGTCCACCTGCCGATGCAGGGGACACGGGTACGTGCCCCAGTCCGGGAAGATCCCACATGCCACGGAGCGGCTGGGCCCGTGAGCCATGGCCTCAGGGCCTGTGCGTCCGGAACCTGTGCTCTGCAACGGGAGTGGCCACAACAGTGAAAGGCCTGCGTACCGCAAAAAAAAAAAAAAAAAAAAAAAAAAAATCCTGTTTAATTTACCACTGTTCATGAAAATTATATAGTTTAACAGTGAAAGTGATGATTCATTTTCTGCCAAAAGTAGACTAGTTCTAATAACAGAGCTAATATTATGGAAACTCCTTTACCTCATATTCAGTTTAATCCTTTTTTTTTTTTTTTTTTTGGTACGCGGGCCTCTCCAGTTGTGGAGCACAGGCTCCGGACGCGCAGGCTCAGCGGCCATGGCTCACGGGCCTAGCCGCTCCGCGGCATGTGTGATCTTCCCGGACCGGGGCACGAACCCGTGTCCCCTGCATCGGCAGGCGGACTCTCAACCACTGCGCCACCAGGGAAGCCCTAGTTTAATCCTTTTAATGACTCCTTAATATAATAATACAGTTTTACATTTATATAGCACATGACTCTATACATATACCTCCTCCTTTATTTTAATATTACCATGAATAGTTGGCAAAGAAAGACCTTTTGCCATTTTTGGTTTTAAAGAAATAACCGTTTCCCTGTCATTACTTATTTCTCATTTATAATCCACAGATACAAGCCCACATACAACCCGTGGTCCTTTTCTTGTGCATTTACCTCCTCTCCATTCAATATGTGACTCAGAAGATACATGTATAACTGTTTAATTAAGAAAGAGCCTCGGGCTTCCCTGGTGGCGCAGTGGTTGAGAGTCCGCCTGCCGATGCAGGGGACACGGGTTCGTGCCCCGGTCTGGGAAGATCCCACATGCCGCGGAGCGGTTGGGCCCGTGAGCCATGGCCGTTGAGCCTGGCGTCCGGAGCCTGTGCTCCGCAATGGGAGAGGCCACAACAGTGAGAGGCCCACGTACAGCAAAAAAAAAAAAAAAAGAAAGAGCCTCAATGAATTGATAATTCTTTCCTTTTGATATAACTAGTTATGGTGTCATCATCTTTTGTAATACCTCTTTAAATGGTGTTACATTCTTAAGTTTTTATAAAGTGTCTCACACTCTGCTAGGTTTATTTAAATTCTGTTTTACAATTTACCCAGGAAGGATTGATGCATTTGTTTACAGAATATTTTTTAGGACAGTCTGGAATGATGTCTGAGGTCTAATAAAATAAAGTGTAAAAAAGAGACAAATGGAAATCCTGTGTTGAGAGCTTAAAAAATACAAACTCAGAAAAATATAACTTATGGCATATGAGAAAGAAAAAATATTTAAGAATGTTTGATTTATTGTATGCTCCATTTTTATTAACAGTGTGATGGTGTTGCCAATAACGTTCATACGATCTTAGGTTACACTTGTAGAAACAGTGTTCAGAGAAAGCCAAAGGGGTTTTGGTTATCCCATACCACAGTTCTGGAGCCACACAGCACAGACTTTAAAGGACATACTTTGAAGTCACCTTACTTAGGTTATGAGTTTTGGCTCTTATATATACTAGTTATGCAAACGTAGATGGGTTAGTTAATAACATCTCTAAGACCCAGTTTTCTCATCTTTGAAATCGGGATGATTTAATAGTATTTTCTTCAGAGTGATGTTTAACAATTAAATGAGATAATCTATATATTATTAATATGCTTATTTACTCATTAATTTAAAAATATTAATACTTCACCAAGTGAAAAAGTCTCCCAATTCACTTTGTTTGGACTATGGAATCCCATTCCTTGGTAAACAGATACCTTACATCATCAATTTATTGATGAAATGCTTTCTTTACATTTTTATCTTCAATTGAACTTGGCTTTTCACTGTAGCCATGTCTATGAGATTGCCTAGTTTTCTGCATTTCACAGTCCTGTGGCCTAGAATTCCCATTAAGACCTTCCCTTGGCATTCAGCCCTCATTTAAAAACTCTCCCATATTTGAAAGCTTTGCATTCTGGCTAGACTGTCTTACCCCTAATGTGCTGTAGTGATACAATCCCCTAATCATCATATTTTCTCATCCTCAGACGGATTCTCAATCATGTGACCTCAGTCTTTCTGAGAAAAGTAATACAAGTTCATATTTTAATCCCCAAATTATTCATCTATTTACATTTAAAAGATATTCTTGTATTTCTCACTTATTTGTTGTAATGAAGGGTGTGTAGAAGAAAAAAATTATTTACTAAGAATATTATTTTGATCAAGAAATTGAAAGATAATATGGGAATTCCCTCATAGTCCAGAGGTTAGGACCGTGGGCTTTCACTGCCAAGGGTCTGAGTTCGATCCCTGGTCAGGGAAGTAAGATCCCACAAGCCACACAGTGCGGCCAAAATCAAAATCAAAATCAAAAACAAACAACAACAAAAGAAATTGAAAGATAATTGATTACCTATCTTCAAATGATCTATAATAATCTACCTATAATAAACAAGACAGAGAGCCAGATTTATGCTTTGCTAATTCATTTCTTTTTATTATTAATTAATTAATTTATTTTTGGCTGCATTGGGTCTTTGTTGCTGCATGCGGGCTTTCTCTAGTGGCGAGTGAGGGCTACTCTTCGTGGCAGTGCACAGAGGCTTCTCACTGCGATGGCTTCTCTTGTTGCAGAACATGGGCTCAAGGGCCATGGGCTTCAGTAGTTGTGGCATGCGGGCTCAGTAGTTGTGGCTTGTGGGCTCTAGAGCATAGGCTCAGTAGTGTGGCACACAGGCTTAATTGCTCTGTGGCATGTGGGATCTTCCCAGACCAGGGCTCAAACCTGTGTCCCCTGCATTGGCAGGTGGATTCTTTTTTTTTTTTTAAAAGAAGATGTTGGCGGTAGGAGTTTATTAATTAATTAATTTATTTTTGCTGTGTTGGGTCTTCATTTCTGTGCGAGGGCTTTCTCTAGTTGTGGCTAGCAGGGGCCACTCTTCATTGCGGTGCACAGGCCTCTCACTATCGCGGCCTCTCTTGTTGCGGAGCACAGGCTCCAGACACGCAGGCTCAGTAGTTGTGGCTCACGGGCCTAGTTGCTCCACGGCATGTGGGATCGTCCCAGACCAGGGCTCGAACCCGTGTCCCCTGCATTAGCAGGCAGATTCTCAACCACTGTGCCACCAGGGAAGCCCCTGGCAGGTAGATTCTTAACCACTGCGCCACCAGGGAAGCCCTTTGCTAATTTATTTGTTTGCCATTTAATGTTTCTTTTCTTATCTCTAGGATTTAATATCACATGACAATGTATTACTTGTTAAAGAAAATCTGGTTCAATGAAATATACAAAGTTACTTTATCCATGTTTCTTTTACATTAATATACTGGAAATCATAGACATATGCTTTTGTATAAACGTTTAAACTTATGCTTTAAAATTCTACCATAATTAAAATTAATATGTATGATATTGCCATAGCAATATATAATACAAGTTAAACTAAATCAATCCTAATGCAATTAATTCATGCACTAAAAAATACATCATTTAGAAAATATAATACAAGACATGCAAAATAGACCTGAAAAACCATTATCAAAATTAATATTGGAAAATGTATACCAATCCAGTTGGAAAACAATTGGGTTTCTATAATTGAAAATTTAATTACCCCTTGAATATTTTATATTAATCTGAATTGTTTATACAAACAACTAAAAAAAAGTGCCCTTTGGGTCTTAGTTTTTAATTCTAATCAAACTTTCTTTCTATATCTAGTTTTCACTAATTTGAAGTATCTTTACAATAAGAATATTTAAGTCATGTAGTTCAACACTTATTTTCTATTTTACAGTACCTTAATACATCATTAACATTTTCAGTGTTTTTTATGTTTCCTATTATTTTATGTTTATACTTGGGAGAAATGCATATTGCAGTCATAATTTTCTAAAGTGAGTGCCCTTATATGCATTTTTCTACATCTTAAAAGCACTGGAGTATCTACATCTTCTGTTAGACTTGGTGTCTGATTATTAACTGAAGATTCTCTTTCATCTCTGACAACTAGTAATGATTTTGGCGCCCTTTCAGTTTGAATAAAAAAGAAAACATAATTTTGCATGAATATTAAAATGATAGAAGTTTTTGTTATTGCTATGGCTCTTTATTTTTTTATTCAAATATTATTAAGAGAGTCTCTTTTTTTCTAGCTTCTGAGCACACATATAATGTTCAGGGAAATAGCTCTAACAAAAAAATTGTGGAATAAAAATTTACTGTAGAAGAGTATATACATTGTGTAGTGAAAATATAAGCTTTTTAAATTTGATTTTTTCCTTCAATAAGTACATTATTTAAATAAAAAGAAAACAGTGAGAAATATTGTTCTTTTTGTTGTTTGAATGTAGTAAAATTTAAGAAATAGTACAAGTTTGGGACAAAAATTCAGATTGTAAAACCTCAAAACATTTGATTAAAGAGTACTTTAAGATGGTAGATAAGATGGTGGAGTAGAAGGAGCTTGAACTCATGTCTCACAAGCACATCAAAATCATATTACAATAGCTGAGACATGGAAGCAACCTAAATGTCCTTCAACAGATGAATGGATAAAGAAGATGTGGTATATATATATATATAATGAAATCTTACTCAGCCATAAAAAAGAATGAAATAATGCCATTTGTGGCAACAAGGATGGACCTAGAGATTATTCACTTATAACTGAGAGAAGTAAGTCAGACAGAGAAAGATAGATATCATATGATATCACTTATATGTGGAGTCTAAAAAATGATACAGATGAACTTATCTACAAAACAGGAAGAGACCCACAGACATAGAAAACAAACTTATGGTTACCAAAGGGAAAGGGGGGAAGGGTAAACTAGGAGTTTGGGATTAACATATATACACTACTATATATAAAATAGATAACCAACAAGGACCTACTGTTTAGCACAGGGAACTATACTTAATATTTTATAATAACCTATAAGGGAAAAGAATCTGAAAAAAATATGTATAACTGACTCACTTTGCTGTACACCTGAAACTAATATGACATTGTAAATCAACTACATTTCAATAAAAAAAAATTTGAAAATACTAAAATATTTTCAAACTTAAAAGAAAAATACTTTAAAATATCCTGAGGGTCTGGGCTTCCCTGGTGGCGCAGTGGTTGAGAGTCCGCCTGCCGATGCAGGGGACACGGGTTCGTGCCCCGGTCCAGGAAGATCCCACATGCCACGGAGCGGCTGGGCCCGTGAACCATGGCTGCTGGGCCTGTGCGTCCGGAGTCTGTGCTCCGCAACGGGAGAGGCCACAACAATGAAAGGCCCACGTACCACAAAAAAAAAAAAAAAAAAAAAAAAAAAAATATATATATATATATATATATATATATACCCTGAGGGTCAAAGAAGAAATCAAACAGGAAATTAGAAGTTATTTTGAATGAATAAAAATGAAAGCACAACACTATCAAAATTTGTGGAATGCCACTAAAAGAGCATTTATGGGAAAAATAATAGGGGTAAATACCTATATAAGAAAATAAAAACTATCTTAAACCAAAGACACAGCTTCCACCTTAAAAAATAAGAGAAAAAAACCTAATTAAAATGAAAGTATGTGAAGTATTAATAAAAGGATAAAGATAAGAGTAGCAATCAAAGAAGTAGAAAAGAGAAAAATAAAAGAGGAAAGCAAAAGCTGATATCTTGAGATTAATGAAATTGATAAGCTTCTAGCTAGACTGAACAGAACTAAAAAAGAAGACATAAATTACAGTTATCAAGAATGAGAGTTAACATCCCTACAGATTCAATAGATATTACAGTGATTACAAAGGAAGGAATAACTTTGACAATGATTTTGACAGCTTGAATGGAACTGACAAATCTTTGAAAGGTATCATCTATTGTGGTTCCCTCAAGAAGAAACAGATAACCTAAATAGAACTATAATGAAGAAATTAAATCGTAGTTAAAAATGTTCTCACAAAGAAAATTTCAGTCTGAGATGACTTCAATGGTGAATTCTACGAAACATTTAAGGACAAAATAATATCAATTCTACATAAACTCTTCCAGTAACTGAAGAGACAGGAATGCTTCCCAACTCACCCTATGAGTACAGAATTACTCTGATATCAAACAGACATTTTAAAAAGTATAGACCAATATCACTTATGAACATAGATGCAAAAATTCTAAAAAATATGTATCAAGTCAGATCAAACAACATATAAAAAGGATAATAATTATGACCAGTTTTCCTAGAATACAATGTTAGTTAAACATGAAATTTATTTATATAATTAGTCATAAAAATAAAGCAAAAACAGAGCAAAACTATATGATCATCTTAAAAGACACAGAAAAAACCTTTGACTGGATCCAAAATATATTTCTGATAAAAACTCTTAGCAAATTGTGAATAGAATTGACTTAAGGATATCTATGGAAAACTTGACTTGATTAAGGACGTCTATGGAAAATCTACAGATAACATCATATTTAATGGTGAAAGGCTTAAAGGCTTAAAGCTTTCCTCTTAAAATCAGGAAAAGTAAAGGATATCCCATCTCACTCCTTCTATTCAGCATTGTGCTGGAGATTCTAGCCAGTGCAATCAGGAAAGAAAAAGAGATAAAAGACATTCAGACAGGAAAGGAAGAGATAAAACCGCTTTATTCACAGAAGACATGACTGTCTATGTAGAAAATCCGATGACATATACAAAAAAAGCTACTAGAATTAATAAGTGGGTTTGGCAAGGTTGTTTATGGGTCAGAAGATTCATTCAGTTTGCCCTCAAATGATCTGTAGATTTAACACAACCCCAACAAAAATCTCACCAGGTGTTTGTAGAAATTGACAAGCTGACTCTAAAACTCATATAGAAATTCAAAGGGAGCCAAAAGAACTTGAAAAAGCAAAATAAAATTGAATGATTAATACCACCTCTCCTCCAGTAAGAGTCATGATGTAAGTAAGAAAAAATTTATATATATTAAATTCACCAGGCCCTTGTTGGGGTTTTGACTGTTCCTCAATCTGCCTCTTATTTACTTTTCAGAGGCCTCAAGTAGTTGTTTTTTGAATTCTGTCTAGAGATTTAAGTTGTAGTGAGTGGGAGAAGTAAAATGTAATCATTTTGCTGCAGCTTGGCTGGTACAAGCAGTCTGTAATAATTTTTTAAAAGAACCAATTTCTAACGTTATTGATCCTCTACTTTGTAGGTTCGTTTCATATTTTATTAATTTCTGTCTTCATGTTTATTATTTTCTTTCTTTGGATTTAATTAATACATATTTGATGTTAATAGAAGTTCTAGATGCCAAAATTCTATAGGGAAAATAAAGGCCTTCAATCCTATAGCATTCAACTTCTGAGCAAAGGCTATCAATTTATTTTTTTGTCATCATTTTTCTAACGAAAGACATTTTTTTGGTCTTTATTCCTTGAAATATCCTTCTCCTTTATTTTTTTGTCATTGTGTTAGGTGGTAATTTTCTGCAAAAACTGATGGATAGTACTTATGATTTAGTGATTTGAGGGATTTCGCATGCCAAATACATTATAACGTATGGGATAAGAACAAGGATTTCTGGAGAGAGTAAAACCTGGATTCAAATTCAGATCTATCACATAATCATGTGTATGACCTTGAAAAAATTGTTTAAAGTTTCCTTAAATTCTTTACCTATAAAATTGAAGTAGTAATAGCTACTGGCCGTGGTTATAAGGATTAAAGAAGATTTTGCATAACGGGTGTTTAGTACATGGCTAGTATGTGGTAAGCATTAAGTTAAAGGTAGATATACATTAATCTTAGGACCGTGAATATTTTATTGTTGACGCTTATTCTGGTGTTTGATAACATTTCATTAAGCAATTTTTATTTTGTAAAACTTTATCATTTAATGTTTTTAATTTTGTGTGATATTTGATTGGAAAAACTAGAGGGAAACACTACTGCTGTGATATAAACCAAATATGCCTCTCCATGATTATTTAATGGACTTGATTCACTAGATGCTTCTCTGCATGGTAAGGATTAATTTAGAAAGCGAATAAACATCACATATAGGACATATTTATCTTGAAGCAATACAGAAGAAACGTTCTGAAGTGAGCTGATTGCAAATGCACTAATTTGAATTAGTTTGCTTCACTTGAACTCTGTTATACTTTTTGAGATCATTAAATGTGAATAATGAACTGTCTTAATTCTCATATTTGGAGGGGCCTAGAATAGATAAATTTAAGTTTGAGCAGTCTTTCCATTTTTGAGTTTTATTCTGGAAATTTTCTATTTTGTAAATAGAAATAAATAAAAATAATCTAAAATTTAACATTAAAAATGGTCTAATAAGGGATTCTCTTATTAACCAAAGGCTTAAAGCCCAACCTACTATAGAAATGAAACAAAATATCATTCATTTTAAAGACATAATAACTTTTATAGCATTTATTATAAAGTACTTAGGTCATATATAAGTAGCTTAAGCAAACTGACACAGTAACCAATGATATTAAATTGAATGTCATAAGATACAATGCCTTACCATGATGTATATTACTTGAATATTTCTTCTTTAAAATTTCAGTCCAAATTTCATAATGAATGCAACAAATTGTGGGAGTTGTATGAAATTTAAAAGAGCTTCTTTGGTGATTTTTCACAGGCATTGTTTTTCTTTTTTACAAGACATCTCATTATACTTTGAGAATTTATTCTGGTTTCCTGCTTTCTCTCGCTATATATATTTCCAAACAGTAATGGAATTAAGGATTAAGCCATTCTTCTGCTTTTAAGTAAGGGCTATTTTCCTTTCTTGAATTGCCCTCTCATTCACCTTAATAGTTTCATTTTTTTTCAAATGATGGCACAGTGCATACATGTTCTTAAAAATGGATATGGCAACTCTTCTTTGCACATGCTATTCTTCTCCCTATGGCTACATTTCACTACCAAAATCTCAATTTCTCTTGCATAGTAAATAGGCTTACTTTAGAGCAGGAGTGAGCAAACTACAGCCTGATGGCCAAATCCAACCCACTTTCTCTTTTTGTACAGCTGTGAACTAAGAATTATTTTTATATTTTTAAATGGTTGAAAGAAATTAAAAAGGCTAATACTTTATGAAACATGAAAATAATATGAAATTTAAAAGCATAACTATAAATAAAATTTTGAATTTAAAAAATTAAATGTTTGTGGACATTCTTTCTTTGTATATAAGTTCCACATCATATCCTTGATTTTTTCTCTTGGCCAGCAAAGCCTAAATATTTAATAACTGGCCCTTTGCTGAAAAACCTTGCTGACCCTTGCTTTAGAGAAATGGATTGCAATTTTTATGAAATACCACTTTTTATATCAGTTTTTTTAATGATTTCAGTGACTGAAGAAAATATGCATTCAAAAAAACAGGAATGAAGTTAATTTTAAAGCAACTATATGGAATCTTTTACATCTAGATAGGTATTGTGCTTTCAAGTAATCCTCTGGTGAGAGGATGGATATATTCTTTCTGTAAGGTTTTACAACATAGAATTATTTTCTAGAGATGGTTTACCAGACATTAAGAAACTGGACTCATGAACTTACGATCATTGGTTTGTTCTCTAATTCTGAAAACAAAGGTTTTTTCTTTTTTCCTTTTTTCTTCATTTCCTAATTTTCTCCTTCTCACTCTTGAAGTTTGAGACACATGGTATCTATTCTATTTCCATTGGAATATCCTCTGTAACCTCCATTTAAACTTCTCATTTAATGTGTCATCCACAGGCGCTGGCAGCATTTATCTGAAATGCATAATATGATCATTATTCTGCAATGTCTCTTAATCAGTCCAACTGCTGCATCTGAACAAGAGTCTTTATTGCGAACTGACCACTTTCTACCTTTCCAGCCTAGTTTTTCACTATTCTCCAATATAAGCCAGTTACAGGGGTAAATCTGCGACTCCTAGCCAATGTCGTGTTTGCTTTTGCCTCACACTTTGAATAAACCATTTTTCCTGACTGGGTAAGAAGATTTCGCTGTGGAGATCTACTCATTCTTTCCGACTTTGCACAAGGACCAGCTCTGAGGTGTCTTACTCTTCACCTCTGCTTAGGCTGAAAATAGTAATAATATTGGGGTTTTCCTCAGCATTCTGTACTGAATTTACAGGTTTTGTAGCATTCATGATGTTGTAATGGTTGAATTGCTCATCCATCTTTCTTCCCAGTAATGTGAAAATTCCTGGAAGACATGACTGAGATGGTATCTTTCTCTGTAGCCTCACTTTACAAGCACCACACCTTTCCTCTTGTATGTACCAAAAGGCAAAGTCTTTCCTTCCCCCTACAATTTCGTTATATTGAAAGGTTTCCAATCACTCAGATAGAGTGGGTCTATGGAACATGTAGAAGTGGGTACTTTGTAAGAAAATACATCTGCAATGCTCTGAAAGCTTGTGTCCCCTCAAAATTCATATGATCAATCCTAATACCCAATGTGTTGGTACTTTTAGGTGGGGCCTTTGGGAGGTGATTAGGTCATAAGGGTAGTGTTCTCATGAATGGAATTAGTGTCCCTATAAAAGAGGCTCGGAGAGAGCCCCTTTGCCTTTTCACCATGTGAAGTCCAAGATGAAGGACTTCCCAGCCTCCAGAACTATGAGAAATAAATTTCTGTTGTTTATAAGCTACACAGTTTATACTATTTTATTATAACAACCCAAACAGACTAAGACATCTGAGGAAAAAAAGTGGAAGCTTTATGCATTGCTTGTCAAAAGCAGAATAAAGTAAGTTTATAAATTCATGTTAGTTGTGCTGTGAGTGTCATGAATTGATAAGGTAGTAATAACTGGCCAAGGATTTAAAGTGTCATCCCTGGAAATCAAGGACTGTCTAAATGTGGCATGTTGTATGACAAATGTGTCAAATTGGTGAATTGAGTTTATCTACAGGGTTTTGTACTCATGCTTTTCCACTAAAATATGTATGTGTGTATGATATATGTGTATATATATACATATATGATATGCATATAAAAGAATTGAGGAGTACATTTATCTCTTTTTACTCTTGAAATTTTCTTTGTGCCTGTTAAATTTTTTTTACAGATGATGTAAACAAAACACTTAAGAGGACTGTGATAATTTCTCAGGATTGCTTTGGCTATATGGGATCTTTTGTTGTTCCATATACATTTTAGGATTTTTTTGTTCTATTTCTGTGAAAAATGTCATTGGGATTTTGACAGGGACGGCACTGAATCTGTAGATTGCTTTAGGTAGTATGGACATTTTATCAGTGTTAATTCTTTTAATACACAAGCATGGAATATATTTCCATTTCTTTGTGTCTTCTTCAATTTTTTTTTTTTTTCAGCAGTGTCTTATGGTTTTCAGGTACAGGTCTCTCACATTCTTTGTTAAATTTATTGCTAGGTATTTTATTTTTCTTTGTTGTGATTGTAAATGGGATTGCTTTCTTAATTTCTCTTTCTGTTAGCTTAAACTGTCACTTTTAGAATGCTCGAAGTTTAGTGAATGGTTATGTTCCCTATTTCTGCCCTTAAGGCTGACTCTGCCCTGGTGGAATACACACACACACACACACACACACACACACACACACACACATGCTTTTTTCAGGTTTAGTGGAATGCTTTTAGTGTTTGCTTCTTCTCTTTCTTTTCTTCAGAAAATAAATGTTGTTTCGCTTATGTAGAAGTAAGCTTGTTTTCTAGAGTCTTCCCAAACACATTCCACTCATCCAAAGCAGAACCAGCCTCAAGTATATTTGCCAAATGCCTTAATTTCCTGTAAGTTACTTGTTTGTGCCTTTAGCAATAAATTAGTGGCAGGAGAGAGATTAGAACAGACACTCCTGAGATGCTTCTGTACCTCCTGCTTCAGTTCCAGAAAGGAAAATAATGAAGATTTTCTGTTGAATGCTTGTTGATAATTAGGCTTTCTATTATCTAAATACTAATTGCTTTTTTTATTCAGTCTATTCACTTAAGGTGAAATACTAATTAAAGGTTTTTTCTTCATGATTTTTTTTCTGAAGACAACAGGACAGCTAGTGAATGGAAGGGTGTTCAGAGTTTTCAGTGCATACAAATCAATACATATAAGAAGTGTGTATATATTTTATTAGGGTTTTTTTCAGATAACAGATGCATCCTGGTTTGCATAGATTTACCATTAATAAAAATCTCTTGAGTTTCTAAGAGGGCAAATATGCCATAATGGGAGAACAGAATTAATCCCTTGATGTATTTGAGTGAGGCTCCCTACATCTCTCTATAACTTCCCTATCTCCTTCGTGCTGCTGTTCTCCCTCTTCACTATATTACCGTGCTTGAAAGCCCAGCAAGCGTGTCTATTCCTGCTGTGAGTGTGTGTGTGAGTTCAAGTTCCTTCAGGAGGCAAAGTCATACTGATAATAACTTTCTATTACTGGCCATTCAGAAAAGCTAAAGACTGCTGCATGCCTATGCTAAGTACTATCTATTGATGTAGATAGTGTTTAAATGTGTTTTTTTGTGAAAAGAAGCTCAAGTTTCTTTAGAAGGAAAAAACGGTTTCTGGTAAACTTGGTTAGGCCTTTTTTGCAAGATGAAATGAATAAGTAGTAGAGTATGAAGTTGTTGTTTATATTTTGCAATAGTTTAACTCATAATAATTTGCAATATAGAGCATAACCTGTGATCAGTTCTCCTTCCACTCAGCTTCCTCAATAATACCATCTTAGGTGAATACAGTACATTTTCAAAGCCAGGAAACTGATGTTCATACAATGCTGTTAACTGAACTACAGACCTTATTCTGATTTTACAAGTTTTTTCATGCACTTGCTTTTGTTTTGTCTTCTGACATGCAACATGATAAAAGTTTTATCATACGTACAATTCCATATAACCACCACAAAATCAAGATACAGACTATTCCATCAAGACAGGGAAAATCTCTAATCACTGATTCCCTCACTACAATTTTGTCATTTCGAGAAAGTTATATAAATAAAATCATGTAGTATGTAACATTTTATGGTTTGCTTTTCCCACTCAGCATAATGCCCTTGAGATCCATCCAAGTAGTTGAATATATCACTAGTTATTTTCTTTAATTGCTGACTAGTATTCCATAGCATGAACATTCTTTTTTTTAATTCATGTTTTTTTGTTTTGTTTTTTTGTTTGCTTGTTTTGTTTTGTTTTAAGAAAGACATTTGAATTGTTTCTAAATTTGGCTATTACAAATAAAGTCACAATGAACATTCGGGTACAGGTTTTTGTGTGGACATAAATTTTCATTTTTGCTGGAATAAATACCCAGGAGTGAAATTGCTAGGTTGTAGAATAGTATTAAAACACACAAACAGATTCATCTCTGAAGTATGTAAAGATATATGAAAAGGAATGGCTATGAAACAGTCTACCTTGCAAATGCATTTAAGTTTTAGTAAGCACACTGAATGTTATTTCCAAAAGATATGTCCAGGTAGACTTTCTAAGCACTCTCTGTCTTTTACCACTTTCTGATGTGGCATCAGAAGCAGCCTTACAAAAACTTGATCACAATTTTGGAAGCATAAAAACAGAAGGTCAATCTGCCAAGAAGTTTCTTTTTACATACTTGTGCTTAATCACATGGAACTGATTTTTGATATCATTTCATACATGGACATATTCCCAACCCTACCATTGATAATTATCACAGTACAATTATTTAGAATATTCCATCCTTTTCTGATCTGAAATGCCATTTTCATCATATATTAAAATTCCTTATTCACATTTCTGTGTTTTATATCTATTCTAATACTATACTTGTTTAATACTTTCACTAAAAACAGTGTCACAAATTTTAGAGTATCTTAAGATATTAAAATTTCCTATATATCAATATGATATTTAGATACATATTTCTATGTACTATAATTTGATAAAATTTTGTAATTTGTTCCATAAGCATCATGCTCATCTTTTATTAGAGATATGCCTATGATACATACACACACATCACACACACACACACACACATACACGAACACACATATGGAGAGAGATAAAGTGATTAAGTTGAGAGATTTAGTTGAATTGAGATTAAAACAGACAAAGAGTTGCTATGGAAAATGCAAAGCTTTCAAAATTAAGTTTTCTAACTTTGTTGTTTCAGATAGAAAAACAATGATTTTTGTATATTGATTATATATTTACCAAAGTTGCTAAATTCTCTCATTAATTATAAAGATTTTAGATCCCATTGGGTTTTCTATGTAGCCAGTACTTTCTAAACATGACAGTTCTGCTTCTTCATTTATAATCTCTATGACATTATATCTTTCTCTTTATATATATACTGGCTAGACTGCTTCATCTTCTTTACTTCTTTACTAGAAATGATTGATATGCTCTCCTGGTTTCCTCCCTGCTTTTCTGGCATCTTATTCTCTGCTTCTTTATTTTTCCACCCTGTAAATGCTGGATGCCCCAGTAATCAGACCTATGATTTCCTTTCCCTTGTATCTATATTCCTCAGGTAAACTCATTTATTCTTGCTGCTGTAAGCACATAAGAACTTCAAGACTTTCAAGTTTATAAATATAGGTTAGTACTCTTTCTTGAACATGATGTTCATGTGACACTATTAAGTTTCTCCAACTTATATGCATATTAAGGATCTGAAACTTACCATCTTGGAAAACAAAGTCCAAATACTGGTGAGCTGGAGCATGGGCAAGTTGAAGTGTAAGAGCAGGTAAGGAACAGACTGTGAATTTCATTACAGACATTATGAAATTTTGTCTTTGTTCTAAAAACAATGACAAATTATTGATATAAGAAAGGAATAATAACTTCAAATTTGCCACTTTAAAAGCCCTAGCCGTGTATGTATGTATGTAGAATAGATTGACAAGGTACATGAGTATATAAAAATGCATCCCAGAAATTATCAATAATCTGGATGAGAGATGATAGTAGCTGAGATGAGGGTATTTGGTAGTAGAGATAGAGAGAAAGAACTGCACTTGAGAAATGACTTTTATATACTAAACATACTGAATGCTTACATATAGCTCTGCTTCTGTTTTATGTATTCTAATCTGTTGATTAGATCTTATTCTTGCATAAATACCATACTACTTTAGTTAGTGCAGTTTTCATATGTGTTTTAATATTTGACAATATACTTACTCATTTTTTTGTCTTTTTCCTCAAATCAAAACAATTTTTACCATTTACTTCCTAGAACAGAACTTATAAGACAAAATATTTTTCTAGATATTTTTAACCAAGCCAACATTTTCAAATAAGGGTATTTTACATAAAAATTGGATTATTTATTTGTCCAGAAATGTCAGAAGATCCAATAATACTATTTCTTATATTTCAACAACTAGCAGGAACTAGGAGACTGCCCTCTTGAGAGAGGATGATAACATACATGTTCTGGTTTTTCTGGGATAGTCTGGATTATAACTCCTCCCTGGAATAATAATTAATGGTGCCTCTTTTTTTTGCTTATGTGTACTGGGTAGGAAAACAAATTATAGATTTACCCTACCTTTGCATATTTGTAAATGCCCCTTCATTTGTCTTAATTTTGTTATTTAGGTTAACTACTTGGAACCTGTAGGCATTTGAATTTAGGAATATTTTTCTAGATGAACATTAGAATAAATTTGTCGAGTTCCTCAAATCCCATTGCATTTTCAATGGATATATATTGAATTATAAGTGATTTGGCAAGTGATATTTTTGTTTTCATTCCCAATATCACTTGTTTTATAATTCTTGAGTTTAGCTATGGGGTATAATTCAGATTGAAAAGATAACTCTTTATTGGCTTAAGTTAATCAGATCCTGAGATTTTCCTCACCATAGTGATTAGTTAAGAGTTGGACACATCACTTAAAGTTTGACCCAGTAGAATGTACCTCAGGATTTTTATTTGAAGTTTGTGAAAGACATAGATCTCCCATTCCCTCACCCCCAATGTGGACAAGAAATCCAATAATCCAGGGAGCTCTAAGCAACTAACTCGCAATCAGGAAAAAAGACAAACCTTAGAATAAAGCTAACAACATGCATGGCAGAACATAAAGATCGAAAAATAAACTGAGACTTTGGACGTAAGTCAATAAATTAAGAGAACCTTGAATTTCAGTTTTCTCCTGGGCTTCCAGTTACATGAGCCAATAAATACCCTCATCCATAAGGCCAGTTTGATTTGATTTTATGTTAATTTTCACATTAAGTGTCCTGATTAATACAAGAAGAAATAATGTGATTTTTGTATTTCATCTTTCCAGTCAGGAAAGGAATATGACCTGCATTTGTTTACATCTTTTTCACATGCTTCAGGAAAAGTTTGTCTGTTTGTTTTTCTATACATCTCCTACCACTTTATTCATTGTGATTCTCCTGGAAATATTACTATATTGACTAAATTGTCAACATAATCTGAAGTTCAGATTTTATATACACTAGCCATACATGCAAAATAGTGAAGAAAAACATTGTTTAGGAATTCTTTAAAAATTCAAAATATAGTTCATATGTTAAAAACAAAGTAAATGTAGCAAATTTTCACTTCTGAAAAGTATACATAAAAACCTAAAATTGACATATTACTTGAAAAAATTGGAGAAAATATCCTGATCATGATTCATGGCTCACAGAACAGGAAATTATATTGCAAATGATTCAAAATAGACTAGCAAAAATTTAAGTTTCTACAAAGTGATACTTAAATTTTGACTACAGGTGAAAAATAAAAGGCTTTTATGAATATCAAATATATTGACAGGAAGTTTAAATTTACCTACAACCCTTAGCTTTTGACAAATGGAACATTTCCTAAACTGCTACTGTAAAGACAAATTAAAAACGTTGCAGAAACCTTTAAAAACGATTTAAAATATGAATTCATGTGAAATTTATAAGTTCCTAAAAGAAACATTGCTTTATTAAATTAAGCAAAGGTAGTGAAATTTTTTGTTGTTGAATTGATCATTTGGTGTTTTGTTTTTGAAATGGTGTTTCAAATGTTTGATCCACTTCTGTTCCTAATAATATACTATTTGTTCTAAAGCTTATTGTAAAAATTCTTAATTTTTACGTCTTTTCTCTGTATTGGTATTCAGTAACTCTGTGCTTGATATTTCTAAATCAAACTGCAGTATAAACTATATTTGCTTTTTGAAATGTCTATCAAGCACTCTATGGCTCCTAAGCCATTGCAGTTTGTAAAAGAAGTATAAACAACTTTGAAGTTTTGCAGTGGATATCTAATTCTGAGTATAGCCTTTCTTTCCATTTCCTAAGTCCACAGCAAACACAAAGATTTAACTTACTTTTAGAACCTATATCCACAAACTAGATGCATAAATGTTTCAATATAATTAAAATTGCCTTCTGAATTGTAGAAAGAACTAAACTCTAGTTTGGCCCAATTCTTAGAAGACTGATTAATTATACACAAGAGACTAATTATTCTTCCCATTTTAAATTAGATTAAATTGTAGTGTGGGTTCTGTGCCTTGGGGTAATTAAGCACTTGTTTGTTTTTAAAGATTAACCCAAATGGCTTACATTAGAGTACTATACCCTGGGAAATCATGCTTTGCTTTAAAGGCAACAATGAAGAGATGCTAAAATTTCATTGCCTTTTTTACCTTAAGATGATATTTACTTTGTTAAATAATTAGGGCTTTTGTAATTATGACCAAGTTTTACTTTAAAAATAAATGTTATAAAAATGTCCAGTTTAAATACCAATGTTAATTAAATGTAAATAAGTCAATTCTACAATTCATTTCAATTAAGGTCATCAGAAATCCTCAAAACACTTTCACATAAAATAAAGGGCAACCAAACTGAAATGTATCTAATAATGTATGTTTCTGTAATTTATTTCCATGAAAATGGTACATATTGATAAAATGCAATATTTTTTGTTTGATTTGAGCATTTGAATCTTGCTTGCTTCTTTTAAAATTGCAGATGTGAATTTCTCACTGTGTACTCGTTTTTTTTTTATTTTTTTTATTTTTTTTATTAGTTTCTGCTTTTTTTTTTCTTTTTTTATTAGTTTCTGCTTTATAACAAAGTGAATCAGTCATACATATACATCTGTTCCCACATCCCCTCCCTCATGCATCTCCCTCCCTCCCACCCTCCCCATCCCACCCCGCCAGGCGGTCACAAAGCACCGAGCTGATCTCCCTGTGCTCTGCGGCTGCTTCCCACTATCTATCTACCTTACGTTTGGTAGTGTATATATGTCCATGCCTCTCTTTCCCTTTGTCACAGCTTACCCTTCCCCTTCCCCATATCCTCAAGTCCATTCTCAAGTAGGTCTGTGTCTTTATTCCCGTTTTACCCCTAGGTTCTTCATGACATTTTTTTTTTTTTAAATTCCATATATATGTGTTAGCATACGGTATTTGTCTTTCTCTTTCTGACTTACTTCACTCTGTATGACAGACTCTAGGTCTATCCACCTCATTACAAATAGCTCAGTTTCGTTTCTTTTTATGGCTGAGTAATATTCCATTGTATATATGTGCCACATCTTCTTTATCCATTCATCCGATGATGGACACTTAGGTTGTTTCCAGCTCCGGGCTATTGTGAATAGAGCTGCAATGAACATTTTGGTACATGTCTCTTTTTGAATTATGGTTTTCTCAGGGTATATGCCTAGTAGTGGGACTGCTGGGTCATATGGTAGTTCTATTTTTAGTTTTTTAAGGAACCTCCATACTGTTCTCCATAGTGGCTGTACCAATTCACATTCCCACCAGCAGTGCAAGAGTGTTCCCTTTTCTCCACACCCTCTCCAGCATTTATTGTTTCTAGATTTCTTGATGATGGCCATTCTGACTGGTGTGAGATGATATCTCATTGTAGTTTTGATTTGCATTTCTCTAATGATTAATGATGTTGAGCATTCTTTCATGTGTTTGTTGGCAGTCTGTATATCTTCTTTGGAGAAATGCCTATTTAAGTCTTCTGCCCATTTTTGGATTGGGTTGTTTGTTTTTTTGCTATTGAGCTGCATGAGCTGTTTATAAATTTTGGAGATTAATCCTTTGTCAGTTGCTTCATTTGCAAATATTTTCTCCCATTCTGAGGGTTGTCTTTTGGTCTTCTTTATAGTTTCCTTTGCTGTGCAAAAGCTTTGAAGTTTCATTAGGTCCCATTTGTTTATCTTTGTTTTTATTTCCATTTCTCTAGGAGGTGGGTCCAAAAGGATCTTGCTGTGATTTATGTCATAGAGTGTTCTACCTATGTTTTCCTCTAAGAGTTTGATAGTTTCTGGCCTTACATTTAGGTCTTTAATCCATTTTGAGCTTATTTTTGTGTATGGTGTTAGGGAATGATCTAATCTCATACTTTTACATGTCCCTGTCCAGTTTTCCCAGCACCACTTATTGAAGAGGCTGTCCTTTCTCCACTGTACATTCCTGCCTCCTTTATCAAAGATAAGTTGGCCATATGTGCGTGGGTTTATCTCTGGGCTTTCTATCCTGATCCACTGATCTATCTTTCTGTTTTTATGCCAGTACCACACTGTCTTAATTACTGTAGCTTTGTAGTATAGTCTGAAGTCAGGCAGCCTGATTCCTCCAGCTCCATTTTTCGTTCTCAAGATTGCTTTGGCTATTCGGGGTCTTTTGTTTTTCCAAACAAATTTTGAAATTTTTTGTTCTAGTTCTGTGAAAAATGCCAGTGGTAGTTTGATAGGGATTGCATTGAATCTGTAGATTGCTTTGGGTAGTAGAGTCATTTTCACAATATTGATTCTTCCAATCCAGGAGCATGGTATATCTCTCCATCTATTTATATCATCTTTAATTTCTTTCATCAGTGTCTTATAATTTTCTGCATACAGGTCTTTTGTCTCCTTAGGTAGGTTTATTCCTAGATATTTTATTCTTTTTGTTGCAATGGTAAATGGGAGTGTTTTCTTGATTTCACTTTCAGATTTTTCATCATTAGTGTACAGGAATGCCAGAGATTTCTGTGCATTAATTTTGTATCCTGCTACTTTACCAAATTCATTGATTAGCTCTAGTAGTTTTTCGGTAGCATCTTTAGGATTCTCTATGTATAGTATCATGTCATCTGCAAACAGTGACAGCTTTACTTCTTCTTTTCCAATTTGGATTCCTTTTATTTCCTTTTCTTCTCTGATTGCTGTGGCTAAAACTTCCAAAACTATGTTGAATAAGAGTGGTGAGAGTGGGCAGCCTTGTCTTGTTCCTGATCTTAGTGGAAATGGTTTCAGTTTTTCACCATTGAGGACAATGTTGGCTGTGGGTTTGTCATATATGGCCTTTATTATGTTGAGGAAAGTTCCCTCTATGCCTACTTTCTGCAGGGTTTTTATCATAAATGGGTGTTGAATTTTGTCGAAAGCTTTCTCTGCATCTATTGAGATGATCATATGGTTTTTCTCCTTCAACTTGTTAATATGGTGTATCACATTGATTGATTTGCGTATATTGAAGAATCCTTGCATTCCTGGAATAAACCCCACTTGATCATGGTGTATGATCCTTTTAATGTGCTGTTGGATTCTGTTTGCTAGTATTTTGTTGAGGATTTTTGCATCTATGTTCATCAGTGATATTGGCCTGTAGTTTTCTTTCTTTGTGACATCCTTGCCTGGTTTTGGTATCAAGGTGATGGTGGCCTCGTAGAATGAGTTTGGGAGTGTTCCTTCCTCTGATATTGTTTGGAAGAGTTTGAGAAGGATGGGTGTTAGCTCTTCTCTAAATGTTTGATAGAATTCGCCTGTGAAGCCATCTGGTCCTGGGCTTTTGTTTGATGGAAGATTTTTAATCACAGTTTCAATTTCAGTGCTTGTGATTGGTCTATTCATATTTTCTATTTCTTCCTGAGTCAGTCTTGGTAGGTTGTGCATTTCTAAGAATTTGTCCATTTCTTCCAGGTTGTCCATTTTATTGGCATAGAGTTGCTTATAGTAATCTCTCATGATCTTTTGTATTTCTGCAGTGTCAGTTGTTACTTCTCCTTTTTCATTTCTAATTCTACTGATTTGAGTCTTCTCCCTTCTTTTCTTGATGAGTCTGGCTAATGGTTTGTCAATTTTGTTTATCTTCTCAAAGAACCAGCTTTTAGTTTGGTTGATCTTTGCTATCGTTTCCTTCATTTCTTTTTCATTTATTTCTGATCTGATCTTTATGATTTCTTTCCTTCTGCTAACTTTGGGGGTTTTTTGTTCTTCTTTCTCTAATTGCTTTAGGTGCAGGGTCAGGTTGTTTACTCGAAATGTTTCCTGTTTCTTAAGGTGGGATTGTATTGCTATAAACTTCCCCCTTAGAACTGCTTTTGCTGCGTCCCATAGGTTTTGGGTTGTCGTGTCTCCATTGTCATTTGTTTCTAAGTATTTCTTAATTTCCTCTTTGATTTCTTCAGTGATCACTTCATTATTGAGTAGTGTATTGTTTAGCCTCCATTTGTTTGTATTTTTTACAGATCTTTTCCTGTAATTGATGTCTAGTCTCATAGCATTGTGGTCGGAAAAGATACTTGATACAATTTCAATTTTCTTAAATTTCCCAAGGCTTGATTTGTGACCCAAGATATGATCTATCCTGGAGAATGTTCCATGAGCACTTGAGAAAAATGTGTATTCTGTTGTTTTTGAGTGGAATGTCCTATAAATATCAATTAAGTCCATCTTCTTTAAAGTATCATTTAAAGCTTGTGTTTCCTTATTTATTTTCATTTTGGATGATCTGTCCATTGGTGAAAGTGGGGTGTTAAAGTCCCCTATTATGATTCTGTTACTGTCGATTTCCCCTTTTATGGCTGTTAGTATTTGCCTTATGTATTGAGGTGCTCCTATGTTTGGTGCATAAATATTTACAATTGTTATATCTTCTTCTTGGATCGATCCCTTTATCGTTATGTAGTGTCCTTCTTTGTCTCTTCTAATAGTCTTTATTTTAAAGTCTATTTTGTCTGATATAAGAATTGCTACTCCAGCTTTCTTTTGATTTCCATTTGCATGGAATATCTTTTTCCATCCCCTTACTTTCAATCTGTATGTGTCTCTAGGTCTGAAGTGGGTCTCTTGTAGACAGCATATATATGGGTCTTGTTTTTGTATCCATTCAGCCACTCTGTGTCTTTTGGTGGGAGCATTTAGTCCATTTACATTTAAGGTAATTATTGATATGTATGTTCCTATTCCCATTTCCTTAATGGCTTTGGGTTCGTTATTGTAGGTATAGTCCTTCTGTTGTGTTTCTTGCCTAGAGAAGTTCCTTTAGCATTTGTTGTAAAGCTGGTTTGGTGGTGCTGAACTCTCTCAGCTTTTGCTTGTCTGTAAAGGTTTTAATTTCTCCATCAAATCTGAATGAGATCCTTGCTGGGTAGAGTAATCTTGGTTGCAGGTTTCTCTCCTTCATCACTTTAATTATGTCCTGCCACTCCCTTCTGGCTTGTAGAGTTTCTGCTGAGAGATCAGCTGTTAACCTGATGGGGATTCCCTTGTGTGTTATTTGTTGTTTTTCCCTTGCTGCTTTTAATATGATTTCTTTGTGTTTAATTTTTGACAGTTTGATTAATATGTGTCTTGGCGTATTTCTTCTTGGATTTATTCTGTATGGGACTCTCTGTGCCTCCTGGACTTGATTAACTATTTCCTTTCCCATATTAGGGAAGTTTTCAACTATAATCTCTTCAAATATTTTCTCAGTCCCTTTCTTTTTCTCTTCTTCTTCTGGAACCCCTATAATTCGAATGTTGGTGCGTTTAATGTTGTCCCAGAGGTCTCTGAGACTGTCCTCTGTTCTTTTCATTCTTTTTTCTTTATTTTTCTCTGCATCAGTTATTTCCACTATTTTATCTTCCACCTCACTTATCCGTTCTTCTGCCTCAGTTATTCTGCTATTGATCCCATCTAGAGTATTTTTCATTTCATTTATTGTGTTTTTAATCGATGCTTGATTCATCTTTAGTTCTTCTAGGTCCTTGTTAACTGTTTCTTGCATATTGTCTATTCTATTTCCAAGATTTTGGATCTGGGAAATGGAATCTTGGATCAGCTTTACTATCATTATTCTGAATTCTTTTTCAGGTAGACTGCCTATTACCTCTTCATTTGTTAGGTCTGGTAGGTTTTTATCTTGCTCCTTCACCTGCTGTGTGTTTTTCTGCTTTCTCATTTTGCTTATGTTACTGTGTTTGGGGTCTCCTTTTTGCAGGCTGCAGATTCGTAGTTCCCGTTGTTTTTGGTGTCTGTCCCCCGTGGCTAAGGTTGTTTCAGTAGGTTGTGTAGGCTTCCTGGTGGGGGGGACTAATGCCTGTGTTCTGGTGGTTGAAGCTCGATCTTATCTTTCTGGTGGACAGGTCCACGTCTGGTGGTGTGTTTTGGGGTGCCTGTGGCCTTATTATGTTTTTAGGTATCCTCTCTGCTAATGGGTGGGGTTGTGTTCCTGCCTTTCTAGTTGCTTGGCATAGGGTGACCAGCACTGTAGCTTGCTGGTCATTGACTGAAGCTGGGTGCTGGTGTTGAGATGGAGATCCCTGGGAGATTTTCGCTGCTTGATATTATGTGGAGCTGGGAGGTCTCTTGTGAACCCGTGTCCTGAAGTTGGCTCTCCCACTTCAGAGGCACAGCACTAACTCCTGGCTGCAGCACCAAGAGCCTTTCATCCACCCGGCTCAGAATAACAGTGAGAAAAAGTAGAAAGAAATAATTAGTAGAAGAAAGAAAGAGAGATTGAAAGAAAGGAAGAAGGGAAGTAAGGAAGGAAGGAAGGAAGAAAGAAAGAAAGGAGGGAGGGAGGAAGGATGGAAAGAAAGGAAAGAAAGGAGGGAGGGAGGGAGGAATGAAAGCAAAAGGAAGAGTGAATGGAAGAAGAGAGGGAGGGAGGGAGGAAGGAAAGAAAGAAAGAAAGACAGGAGGGAGGGAGGGAGGGAGGAAGGAAAGAAAAAGAAAGTGGAAAGAAGAAGGGTGGGAGGGAGGGAGGGATGGAGGAAAGAAAAAGAAAGAAGGAAAGGAGGAGCGGAGGGAGGGAGGGAGGAAGGGAAGGGAGGAAAAAAGAAAGAGCAGGTAAAGTAAAATAGAATAAAGTATGAAATATAGTAGCGTTATTAAAATTAAAAAGTAATTATTGAAAAAAAACACGGACCGAAAGAACCCTGGGACATATGGTGGAAGCAAAGCTATACAGAGAGAATCTTACACAGAAGATTACACATACACATTCACAAAAAGAGAGCAGGGGGAAAAATCAAAAATCTTGCTCTCCAAGTCCACCTCCTCGATTTGGAATAATTCGTTGTAAAAAGAGGAAAAGGGCGAAAAGTCTGAAATCTTGCTAAGTCCACCTCCTTAATTTGAGATAATTCGTTGTAAAAAGAGGAAAAAAAAAGGGGGGGAAAGTCTTAAATCTTGTCCTCAAGGTCCACTTCCTCAATTTGGGATGATTCGCTGTCCATTCATGCACTCCACAGACGCAGGGCACATCAAATGGACCGTGGAGCTTTAATCCGCTGCCTCGGAGGCTGCACAGAGAGATTTCCCTGTCTCTGCTCTCACAGCTCCCGGGTCTCAGCCTTGGACCTGGCCCCGCCTCTGCGCGTAGGTCGCCGGAGGGCGTCCGTTCTTCGCTCAGACAGGACAGTTTTAAAGGAGCCGCTGATTCGGGGGCTCTGGCTCACTCAGGCAGAGGGGAGGGAGGGGAATGCCCTCTCCTCGCGCACCAGGCAACAAAAGGGAAAAAAGTCTCTTGCCTCTCCGGCAGCTCCAGACCCTTTCCCCGGACTCCCTCCGGGCTAGCACTAACCCCTTCAGGGTCTCTTCCTGCCGCCAGCCCCAGTCCTCTCCCTGCGCTCCGACTGAAAGCCGATACCCGAGCCTCAGCTCCCAGCCCCGCCCGCCCTGGCGGCCGAGCAGACAAGTCTCTCGGGCTGGTGTGTGCCTGAGGGCACCGATCCTCTGTGCCAAAATCTCTCTGCTTTGCCCTCCACACCCCTGTTGCTGTGCTCTCCTCCGCTACTCCGAAGCTTTCCCCCTCCGCCACCTGCAGTCTCCGCCCTCGAAGGGGCTTGTAGTGTGTAGAAACCTTCCCTCCTTCACGGCTCCCTCCCACTGGTGCAGGTCCCGTCCATATCCTATTGTCTCTGTTTATTCTTTTTTTCTTTTGACCTACCCAGGTATGTGGGGAGTTTCTTGCCTTTTGGGGGGTCTGAGGTCTTCTGTCAGCGTTCAGTAGGTGTTCTGTTGGAGTTGTTCCACGTGTAGATGAATTTCTGATGTATCTGTGGGGAGGAAGGTGATCTCCGCGTCTTACTCTTCCGCCATCTTCCTCCGGCTCCTCTCACTCTGTACTCTTTTGAAAGTTGTATCATCTTGACAAGACGCTAAACTGTATTTATATTCTAACTATAATAATAATGTAGTGAGATTATTCAACAGCTTATCTTCAAAGAGCTCAAAGGCTGTAGATAACATGTTATCACACACATCATAGCATTCTAGTGAATTTTGATGCTTTCTTTTCTTTTCTTTTTGTTTGAATTAAATAATCCCAGAATAGGGTGTCGAAAATGAAAACACTTCATATTGGAAGCATTATGAAGAGCTTAGTTCATTATTTTCTTAAACTCTAAAATAGGATATTTGAATTTGTAAGTTTAATCAAAAGTTACAGAGACATTTAATTAGAAAAAGAATCCAATTAATCTAATTCAATCTCTCTCCTACAGCAAGATTACCTTTTACTTTATTCCATACACAGTGTCACTCAGTTGTACTTAAATTCCCTTATGTTGGGAGACAATCTCTTCCAGTGTTAAATACTTCTACTTCCCTAAAATACCTTTTTAATATTGAGCTGAAATCTGTCTACATGTACGTTTCACCTTTTGGGTCCCATTCTTTACTATAAAACAACACATCACTTTCTGATCAAAATCCCAGGCCAGTACTTAAGCAGGATTGAGGCATAGCATTTAACAAGTAAAGGCTTGTTAATGGCAGGGTATGACCTGCAGAGGGCCCAGGTTTACAGTCTCTGGGCTTTCTATAAACCATGGACAACCATGTTTTTTGAGAATGAGAGAGATTTTGAAGAGAGAATGTTGCATTAAGAGAATAAACTGGACAGGGCAGATGCTGAGTATCAAGAAAAGGTTTGCACAATGACCTAGGAAAAAGAGAATGGGGACCTCATCTAATAAGATAATAATAAGGATGAGAAAAGGGAAAGAGTTTGGAATATTTTAGAGTTGACTTGAAGACACGGTGACTCACTAGATATGGGGCAGAACTGCATCAAAGATGACTAATATTTGGAGCCTGATTGACAGTAAGAATTATAGTGATGTCAAGAGAGTATCTCTTGTAATCAATAGTTACTAAAAATTCATTATATATATATATATATATATATGTATATCCCTTTTTAAAGCTTTCAAATGGTTGCTCATTGCACATAGAATAACAATGAAATTCTCTACCATGTTCTGCAAGATCTACATAGTCTATTCTTTCCTACCTTTTTTACATCATCTCATGCCACTCCAGCCCATATTTACTGTCTTCCATCCTCACTAGTCTTATACATTTTATAAGTTTACTTCCTTGCACATTTTATGGCAAGCTTGTTATTGTACACTAGTGTTTAATAAATCTTCCGTAACCCACCCCTGAAATACTCATTCCTGAAATCTCCATGGTTATTCAGGTCATAGGTAATGTATCATCCTCCTAGAGCAGACTTCTTTGACCAACCATCTGCATTTTTAGCTCACTTTCAATTAAACTGTGGTGTCATGTTTTCTTAGTTTTATTTTTATTTTAAAAATATGCATGTATCATGCATTCATATTTTTTCACTCCTTACTCATATCTTTTACTATATTTAATACATTTTGTTGTAGGAGGTTACTTTCCTAGGACCTTCCATCTTCATACTTGAATCCCAGTCAAGTTGCTTTATTGACATAGTCCTCTTTCTTGTCTGTTAGTGATTGCTTTATATTCATTCCCCACCACCTCCTTTTTGGTATCCCATCACTTCCTCTTTCTTCGTTGGATAAATACTATAAAAAAGAAACCCCAACGTGAATACTGGCTCAAACAAATTATAAGTGTATCTCTTGACCACATAATAGCACTGGGAACATGAAAACCTTGGTGTAAAGGTCTCTTCTGTATTCTTTTTCAGGGACCTAGATTGATGGAAGTGCTGAGTTTTTCAGGTGCAATCTGCAATAGGGTTTGTGCAACAGGAGCTACTTTTCCATCACTGATAGCCAGAATTCTGGGCATAATGTCTTAACTAAAGTGTTCTTCTTCTGTGGTGGTTCTTTATTTGCCCCTCTGCTTTAATCTTTGTCTCTGCATATACACTTACTCAAAATGATCTATTGGCAGCATTTCTCTTTACTCAGGATTGATGTGCACTGCCACAGATCCATCTAAAGTGAGTGCCCTCATACATTCTGTTTACATGATTTAGGTGAAAATCAGCATTTTTTCACAAAGGCAGCTGAGTTCACCACT
The DNA here is from genome assembly GCF_949752795.1 of Hyperoodon ampullatus. Taxonomy (NCBI): domain Eukaryota; kingdom Metazoa; phylum Chordata; class Mammalia; order Artiodactyla; family Ziphiidae; genus Hyperoodon; species Hyperoodon ampullatus. The sequence continues at coordinate 67,101,772 of NC_136925.1, read as the reverse complement.
GTCTCTGATGATGGAAGAAATTCTAGAGCTCTATTGGTACAAATTGCCCATGACCGATTGGGGTTTGAACCAAATTTTCCTCATTTGTGCAAAAGACTAATGGTCAAAATATGAAAGAGATCTTTGGAGGTTATTGTTTGGCTCCTTCCTATTTATCTTCTTGAAATATAAGGTTCAAATATTTCACTAAATCTACATACCACAGGCTCTGCCCCAAAGAAGAACTTCACCACTTATGTTAAAAAAAAGAAAAACCTAAATGATAAAGGAGATTGTGTATAAGATTATATCTGCAATTCTTTTGGGGACCTTTAAGTGTCACTTACTATGATTAGAAATATTTTTTTCTCTTTCTAGTTTACTTTCCTATTTTCCACATTTGTTTGAGGATAAAATTATATATAGACAAATACATAGATCTTAAATGTACAATTCACTGAGTTTTGTTGTAGCACGAAGATACAGAAAATTTCAGTCTTTCAGAAGGTGTCTTCAGGACTCTTTCCAGTCAATATCCATACTTACACTCATGTTTTTTTAAGATCAATTTTTGGTTTAAGGCAAAATTGAGAGAAAAGTACAGAGATTTCCCGTATAACACCTGCTCAGGTGCATGCATAGCCTCACCCATTATCTACATCACTCACCAGAGGGGGACTCTTGTTACGACTGATTAACTTACACTGATATATCATACTCACCTAAAGTCCATAGTTTACATTGTGGATCACTCTTGGTGTTGTGCAGTCTGTGGGTTTTGACAAATGTATAATGACATGTAGCCATCCTTATAATATCATAGGAACTATTTTCAACGTCCTGAGAGTCCTCTGTGCTCCACCTGTTCATCTCTAACCCCAACCCTTGACAACCACTGTTTTTTTTTTTTTTCTGTCTCCATAGTTTTTGGCTATTTAAAAATGTCATATAGTTGAAGTATATAGTATGTAGCTTTTTCAGATTGGCTTCTTTCACATAGTAATGTAAATTTAAGTTTCTTCTATGTCTTTCATGGCTTGGTAACACACCTCTTTTTAGTGCTGAATAACATTCCATTCTCTGTATACCATAGTTGGTTAATTCAAAGTTTTGGAAATTATAATGACACTGCTATAAACATCCACGTGCAGGTTTTTGTGTGGATGAACATAAATTTTCAACTTCTTTCGGTAAATACCAAGAAGTGTGATTGTTGGATAGTATGGTAAGAGTATATTTAGTTTTGTAAAAATCACTAGACTGTCTTCCAAAGTGGCTGTATCATTTTGCATTGCCACCAGCAAGGTATGAGAGTTCTTGTTGCTCCACATTCCTGTCAACATTTGGTGCTTTCAGTGTTTTGGATTTTGGCCATTCTACTAGGTGTGTAGTAGTATCTCATTGTTATTTTAATTTACATTTCTCTGATGAGATATGATGTAGAACTTATTTTTATATGCTTATTTGCCATCTGTATATTTTCTTTGGTGAGATGTCTGTAAAGGTCTTTGATCTATTTTAAAATAAGATTATTTGTTTTCTTATGGTTGAATTTTAAGAGTTCTTTGTATATTTTTGGATAACAGTTCTTTATCATATGTGTTTTTTGCAAATATTTTCTCCCTGTCTGTGGCTTGTCTTCTATTTCTCCTGACATTGTCTTTCACAGAGAAGAAGTTTTTAATTTTTATGAAGTCCAGCTTATCAATTATTTCTTTTATGGAACAAGCCTTTCACATTATTGAATTCCCCTTTTTATTATTGCTTTGTAGTTTTTAAAAAGATATTCTGGAAACAATTGCTTTGTTATGTCTATATGTATTATGAATGATTTTTTTCTTAATGGTAAGCAGATGCTTTAAATTTTAATGAAGTCCAACTTATCAATTTTTTCTTTTATGGCTAATTTTCATGTGTCCTTTCTGAGAAATCTTTCTTATCCCCAAGCTCGTGAAGACTTTCTCCTATATTTTCTTGTAAAACTTTAGAGTTGTCTTATGTTGAGTGGTAGGGTTCAAGGTTCATATTTTTCATGCATCTATGCAATTATTGTAGCATCATATGTTGAAATAGCATTCTTTTCCTTATCAAGTTGTCTTAGGACTTTTGTTGAAAATCAATTGACTTTTTGTGTGTGAGTCTATTTGTGGACTCTATTCTGTACTATCGATCTATTTGTCTCTTCATATTTTGATACTACACTCTTGGTTACTGTAAGTCTATGAGAAGTCAGTTTCAATTGCATTCCTAAAGATTGTTTCAATTATTTTACGTTTTTGGCATTTCTATGTAACTTTTATCAATATGTCAATGAAAAGAAAAAGGAATTGGAATTTTGTTTGAGATTACATTAAGCATATAGATTGGCTTGACATCTTAATAATATTAAGGCTTCTCATCCATCAACATGGCATATTTCTCTATTTATTTAGGTCTTTAACTTCTCTCAGCAATGTTTTTTAGTTTTAAGGTAGAGTTTTCTACATCTTTTGTTTACCTTCCTATTAAGTATTTTATTTCTAATAAATGTCAGTAATTGCTGACATTTTGTTTCCAATTCTTTGTGGCTAGAAAGTAGAGATACATATGGCTTTGTATGTTGATTTTTTATCCTGTGTCCTTGGTAAATTGATTTTCAGATTTAGTCTTTTTCTTGTGTATTTTAAAAAATTTTCTATGTAAATAATTATATCATCTGCAAATAGAATTTTACTTCTGCTTTTGATATCCATGCCTTTTATTTCTTTTAATTGTTTTTAGTGCACTTCAAATGTCAGTATTCTCTTGACAGGGAATGATGAAATGGGACATCCCTACCTTCTTCCTGAATTTAAATGGAAAATATTCAAGTTTTTCCCATTATGTATGATGAAAACTGAAATATAAGATTTGTGAATTTTCTCAAATGCCTTTTATTAAAAATTTCCCTCATATTTCTAGTTTTCACACAGTCTGCACCATAAGTGGGTATTTAATATTTTCAAAATTTTGAGATAATTTGATCTTTCTCTGTTATTTTAGCAATAATAATAAAATAAAACCAATACATTATACATATCCCCAATATTTTCATATACACTATATATATGTCCCAAATATATATTTCAAATATATATCCCATGTATATATGTCCCAAATATTTTCAGAAGTTGGATTTCTCAAACGGAGGAGAGAATCACATAATACTACAGGGAACAATGAGTTCTGGGCTCAGGAAACTCTCAGACTATTCTCCAGGATAGATTCTTAAACACTCTCCTAATAGAGGCATCAAATTCTGCCAACTACAGTTCCTTGCCCATTCTCATCCATTCTAAATCCATTTCAACTCATATTTCAATTCATAACGGAAAATATTTATTCAGTATTAAGCACAATGTTATTTAGTACAAGTGAATGCTGGTACAAACTTTTTTGAATGGCTGGAGTAGAGGCTGTAAGTTTAGCCTCCACTACCGATTCCCAGAAAACACTGCAGAATCGGTTAGCAAGGGAGCTGCCACTTCTACCACACTCACAAAATTGGGAAATAAAATAGCTGCTGTCCAACTGCTGCTCACTGCATTGTACCAACTTAACTTTGATTTCTGGATCGGAAGTCTGCCATGCATATTTATTCCAGTTCTATGTCAACAGAATGAATGTCGTGTATACAATACCTTCTTTTCCTACCCAAATCATTCAGCTTAAGTTTCCAAGAAGTGCACCTCATTTGTTTAGCTTTCCAGCATCTGTACACCAATGTAGGAGGAGATATTGAAAAGGTAATCTATCATAACCATTTTAGAGGGTGCATTCGAAATCTCCAGCTGTCCGAATCAAATGAGAAGAGTTTTGTCTGGTGGAAATGTGTGAAAAGAGCAATAGTATATTTTCGCTTAGTGGATAGTTTTTCACCAAGAATCATGCCAATATTCATAACCTATATGGGAAAAGAATCGGAAAAAGAATAGATATATGTATATGTATAACTGGATCACTTTGCTGTACACCTGAAACTAGCACAACATTGTAAATCAACTTTACTCCAGTATATATATAAAAAAAAGAATCATGCCTTTGTGCTTTGTTTCTTTTTTTCTGTCAGGAATATGTCCTAAGACCTGAGACAGAACTTTTCTTTTTCTGTAAAGAATATCTCCTGGCTTAATTTCAATTAGGAAAATCAACTATACTTCAATTTAAAAAGTAAATAAATAAATAAAAAATAAAATAAAATAAAATATTATCCAAAAATAATTCAATTGAGAACTACTAATTTGAACTACTTTTATCTGGCTAAGGATGTTTTTTAAATACATAATATAAAAGGTTATAGAATGAACACAGAAAAAAATCAACCCAGGTAATTCAAAGATGGAACACTGAGTAGATAATAGTACCTGTAGCAGAATAATTGAAGATGTTTGTTATGTTTATCACTTTGCAATGAAACCCATATTTTTTTTTCAAAAAGTTTTGTCAAAATAGGTAAATCTATAAGTTTATTAGACCTTATTCTTTTGTGGATAGAAGAGTTTATTCTTTCATTTTTTAAAACAGAGAAATGGATTAAGGGAGTATGGCTAAAGAATTAATACAATTTTCATTGTGTTTATTACTAAAGAATACACAACATAGTCTCTCTTCAGAGATTTTATAACAATACCTCAAAGAAAATAAAGTACTGAAATCATGCAGGATCAGCAAAGGTAAAACTTCATCCTCTTTGTAGGGATTTGAAATAAAGTGGAAATAAAGTTGTTAGATTTTATAAGGCAGGGATGTATTAACTTATGAAATAGACATTTCTATCTTGTGCTTTTCATTCCAAAATTGAGATTATGAAGCTCCTGAGTGAGAACATTGGTCACAAATCAATAAAACCAATTATAGTCTGTTTTCAACTTTCTTAGATTTGGGACTTTTTCATCACATAATTGTGTTGATGAGCTAAAAAAGAATAAGAGTGAGTACCTTTATTTGATATATTTTATGATATAAATAGTATTTCTGCACTTCAGTAAAACATTATTGTTCTAAGGATTTTATAAAATAGGTAGACATATTTCCCAAGAGTTCTAGTTTTTACAGCTGGTAAATAGAATAAATGGAGACAGAAATACATGAGCAATGATTTGGGAGAATAAAATGTGAATCTATCTTCATTGAGTCTTATACATTAATATTTTCTTTTACTAACAAAACATGTCCATGAAATGCCCCAATATACCTAAAATATTCCCCAGTAACCAAATGGTACCCATAAAAACTGGGTTTATTCTAGGTGTATAAAGTGAAATGTTAAATGTGTGATCCTTATTCTACTATATTGAAAATTTTAGTGGGGTTAACACATACTCCTTTCATAAAATAGATATTAGGTTTTGCTTTGCTTTGTTAGTGGTGGTGTTGCCATTAAAAGCGTTTTGAAAGGGAAGTCTTATCTTTTCCCCAGATGTTTCTTTAAAGACAATTTTGTCACTATTATTGTGCCATTGGATATCAGGAGATTTTGTCAACATCATGGAACTGAAAGGAAATACTGATGTAAGATTCGTCTTACTTAAATAGGTGTAAAAGAAGGAAACCCTTAGAAATAACTTGCAGACTCCAATAGCAAAATATCTTCTCTAACTTCTCTCAGATTTACCCCATCTGGTCACCAGAATAATCCACAACTGATAATAAACGAAAAAAAAGAACAAGCAGAGCTGTCTTCATAGGCATCTGCTGGGGACCACAGAGTGTTGTTTTAAACCAGTACCTTTTAATTCATACATAACTTCTTAATAAACTTGGCCTTCATGTTGGGGAGAATTGAGTAGTATAAGAGAGGTAACAGAAAATTCAGATGAAAGGGGAAATAAAAGGACCATATAAAAAGATTAAAGAAAGAAACCATAGACTTGAAGATCTATTGGAAAATAACTACCCAGACATTGTGAAATTATGAGTTGCATTCCAAAATCTAAATACAGATCTGGTTCTGTAATTAATATTGGCAAGTCACTTTTAAGATGTCAAGTTTTTAGTATTTCGTTTCAAAATGAACTTTAAAAATAGAGATTTTTATCTTATAAAACAAACTCAAAGGTCATTAGGATAAAGTTCAGAAGATGACTTACAAGGATGTCAAAATGAAATGCCTTTCTGCTGTTTCAAATACAGAAAAATCATATGTCTGTTTTGGTAAAGAATTCTAAATAACTTGAAGAATACACCAGTCATCATATTCTGAATCCTTGGCTGTTTGCATTGTGATTTAAGGCCTGGGGACTTTCTCAGCAATTACAACAGTTATTTAAAACAAATCTCATGCTGCATAGATAGTACAACATTACTTTGGACTGATTATGATGTAACAACTTATATTAGGGTGTCATTAATAAATTATTCTTCTTGCATTTCCCAAATCAAGCTACCAAAATCTGCTTATTCTACTTCTGTATCGCCCTCTATTCCTTTCTGATTTCCCATGCTGTTATCTTGTTACATTTTGCTTGAATCACTGCAAAAGCCATTGTTACTCTCTAACCCTCTTTCCATCATTCTAACTTCAGAGTTATATTACATTACATGTGGATTGCTGGTATGGCAGGAATTGATGAATGTGGGGTTATTATTTGTTTCCCAACTAAATTAATGATACATTGTCCTAAATAATATTTCAGTAACCTAAGTAGTTAAAACAACTTCTTCAGGATATTGGACACTGGCAATACCTACTCTGTGTCAGCTGAACTCAGACTGTTTTCAAGAGGTGATGGACGCCCTGGACCTCTCATAAAATAATAAAAGCATTATTGCTAAACAACCCAACAGAATATTCCCTTTATTATCTCATTCTTTCAGTTAAATTTAAAAGGTAGTTGGTCTTTATATAATCATATTGCATCCCTGGCCACACTAATGGAAATTGCTTGTACATGGCATTGACAGCCATCTGAATCTCTATGAATTAGTGCACAGTCATTCCCTGTGGAAAAAATCAATTGTCGTCTGTGTATCTTGAGTTTAAATTAACTTATTTGTTTAAGATTCCTGGTTAAGAAAGATGAATTCATTAAGAAAATTATAAAATAAAGGTAGCAGATCCTATTAGGAGAGAAATGCCTACAAGACTCACTCTGTTTTAAGGAAAATATTTTCTATTTGACATCTCAGTTCGAGCAGAAAATGATAATCTTGTAGACAAAGAAATAAATATCCGTGTGCATTCACATCTGCTTTCTAATAATTCTCTATAGTACAGTTTTGTTGCTTTATAATAATGGGCTTTGCCATGAGGAAAAACAGTTTTTTCTCGGCTTTCCCACTGTGATGAAATACAATTACTTTCTGATAAAGTACAAATATAACTTTGGCCAATATTAGTGAATACTAAAAAACTTAAGATTACCATATGTACTCAATTTCTCTTCTTTCCACAGAAATCTTTCTGCTTTAAATGATGAGTGGAGCGGGTAGATTATAAATTCTAAAATCATAATATTTGTACAATATGAATGTTGGCTGAAACATAGGGCTGTAGTCATCAGCTGACTCCTACATCATATTATTCGAAAACACTGGTAAGGATTGAAGTGGAATTCTTCCTGAAAATGTTATGAGGGGAATGTTGACACAGAACTGGCTAGAGTGTTTAGCTAAGTTTTAAGTTAGAAAAAGGTCAGCTTTTCAGATAATGTTTACTTTCCAAGGAGCAGGGAATGTGGGAGGGAAATGGAGCGAGTTTCCTTTTGAGTGGTTAGAAGAGCTACAACATTTTATTTTCATATATTGTCTTATCCACAAACTCCTATTCAGAAATACAAATTACGTATTGCCTATTTTTACTTAAGCCGAACAGGAAATCTCATAAAATAGCACTCCTCCTACTGGGTCGTTCAAGCAAGGCTTGGAGACTGTTTCAATTAAGATGGGCGCCAGCAATATGATAGCAACAATTATGGAAGTAAATGGTGAAACTATGCTAATTCTTGCTTTTTTAAATGTTTCTATAATTGAAGATACATATTTAGTATGTAAACATATCCTCTGGAATTTGGAAGATAAGATATACAAATATAGTAGCAGTATCCAAGAACATTGAGCAGATCAATAATTTTACTTGGATAAATGAGAGAAATTCTAACAGGAAATGTTGAGAATATTTTTATTACGTTCTGAAAGCTTACCTGGGTGTTTGTGTTTTACCACTATGTTTTTATATTTGAGTCTCTGTTACTGAGAAATGTGACTTGAACTATATTTTCTTTCAAATGTCTTCCTGGGCACTTGCCTAAGTGAAATATCTGTTTTAAATAACCTGAACTTAGCATATAACATCATTTTATATTAAAAAATTAAGCAGTATTTTCAGATGATTTAATGTATACTGAATTTTCTGGGAGTAAATTTTCTTTTGTCTGGAAATTTACCATGTGTTGTTCACCATTTGGAAACTACCCCCAATAGAACAGCTCATAGTATTTAAGTCACTGATACAATCTTCCTGTATCGATGTCTATTTATAACATAAAACAATATCTATTTCCAACATCATGTTGCTTTCAGAATGATTCCATATATGGGGGCAAGTAAATCTCCCTATTTCATTATGACTTCAAGTGCGGCTGTCCCTGAGTACTTACCTATTAAAATACATATTATTTTAAATTACTTTATTTTTTGTTTTATATAGTTATTTATTTTTTAATAGATAATACATAGGTATATTATCTACGAATACTTTTTTTTTTTTTTTGCGGTAGGCGGACCTCTTACTGTTGTGGCCTCTCCCCTTGCGGAGCACAGGCTCTGGAGCACAGGCTCAGTGGCCATGGCTCACGGGCCCAGCCACTCCGCGGCATGTGGGATCTTCCCAGACCGGGGCACGAACCCGTGTCCCCTGCATCGGCAGGCGGACTCTCAACCACTGCGCCACCAGGGAAGCCCTACGAATACTTTTAAGAGAGAGTAAATGGCATGTGACAAAATAGTTGCTATGAAAAGTGGGGTGATGATTTTGACTGAATTGAACACCATTGTCATATAGGAATTTTTACAATGTACACAAGGAATAATCATGATTGTTCATTGTAATATGACTAAAATTTGGAAATATCATATATATCTCTTCACAGGAAAAGAGAGGACTTTTGGTCTAAATACCAGAAACCCTATGCAGCTATTAAAATGAATGATTCTAAGTTACAAGTATCAAATACATAACTCTCAAAACAATACAGAATAAAAAAAAATAGCTTATACATTGATATTATGGCACAGAATAACTTATATGAAGTTTAATATTTGCTTAACCTTATGATACACTTGTGATACACTGTAAAAGCATGTAAAAATGATAAACACTAAATAATGGTATTGATTCCTCCTGAGAATATATCAAAGAGGAAGGAACTTGAAAAAGCACATACATAGGAGATCTAAATCACATCAGAAATGTTTCTTAATAAATAATGGGTGTAGAAGTGTTATATAATTATTTTAAAATTTTGTTTTGTCTGAATTATAACTTTAAAAATGAAAATACATAAAGACAAGGGACGGTTTTAATACATTTGTACAAATATTCACTTTAGAACAAGGTAGTTTCAATGGATTCATAGAGAATAAAATATAATGTAGTAACTAATCTCATGCCAGAGCTGTTTTAAGTATCAAAATGAATGAATTTTTTCATATATTCCAATACCTTTTTCAAACCATACAATTTTAACACCTGTATTTTGACCACGCTTTTCTTGCACAATGGTTTTTCTCTGGTGCTTCTAAGTATCTTCCCTTTCTTGTTGACAGATGGCAAGTAAAAAACAAACAAACTATTTTCCTCATACCATTAACAGCTTTCAGATATTTAGTCAACTTATTTGTTAAATGATTTAGCATATACTGAATTATTTCTAGGCCTACTTTACAACTGTCATACTACAAATTCTATTACATGCTCAGATTTCGGTCCACTATATCAAGGATCCCATGTGTCACTTTTTTTTTTTCCTGAATTATTTCCCCAAGTTTTGTTGTTGTGTGCTTCGGCATGGAATTCTGTGTTAAAATAGTTTTCCTAGAAACTTAAAGACTTTGCTCATTAATTTCCAGCATCTAATATTAAAAAGCTCTTTTCAATCTTATTTTTGCTAATTATTCTGGCTTTTCTTATCTGTAAGATTTTATGCTCCTCAATTTTTCTTTGAAATTTTATGAAAATGAGTACTTTACAAAAATCCTACTTGCTACTTTGTGATTTTTATTATCTGAAAACTTGTATCTTTCTCTAGCCTTAGCAAATCTTCTTTCTGCCATCATTCCCCACCCTTTCATTTCTTTGATGCCTTGCTCTGGTGCCCCATTAGGTGATGTTGGCTTTCTGAACTGATCTTCAGCCAGCTTTTTTTCTCATGCATTTTCTCTCTTCATCTTTTGGCTCTACTTTTCGGGTGATTTGCTTGGCGTTTTCTCTCAATCTTTATTTAGATGTTTATGTTGGCAAACTTTCACTACATAGTATTGTAGTAACAAATAACTGTAAAATATTAGTGGCTTATTCTAACAGTTGTTTTGGACCAGTGTTAAGTTTTGGCTGTGGCCCTGCTCCAAGTATCTTCCTCTCTTTGAGACCTAGGATGAAAATACAGTTATCTGGTACCTGCTACTTTCTTGGTGGTATGAGAACAATGGTGGAGTCATGCAAGATCTCTTAAAGTTTCTTCTTAGATGTGGTATTTATCAGTCTGCTTGGATTTTATTGCCCAAAGCAAGTCACAAAAGAAGGCCAAGCCTGACATTAGTGGGGTGGAAAACAGACCGGAAAGAGTGCCCAACAGGCTCATTCGAGAATTACAGATCTATTCTGAGCCAGTAATAGGGCTGGCACACATCTTTGCCTTCTTTCTTTTCCTCTGATTGCCTCCTTTACATATTACCCTGATTTCTACTTTGATCGCAGTATTTAAAAATCTTTCTGAGAATTCTAATTAGATTTTTGTTGTTCTTATTTCCTCCTTTTCAGTAAATTTTTAATATTTATTCCTGGGACAATTTTTCTATTGTTTACATTGATAATTTACACTTTTGCTGTTGGTTTTCCTCCATTGCTTGGTGATGCCAGATCATATTTATGAATGTTAGCCTTACTTACTTAATTAAACATTAAGAATTGATTTTCTATACAATCACCTGCATCATTTTTGAATGAGGAGCTTTCCCTGCGTGTGTCTGCTTATCTTTTGACAGGTTATACTTTACTTGAGCAAACTGCAGGGAATCAGAGAGGATGGGCTTTCAGCCCCAAATGTCAAGTTTGGATGGGATGTCAACCCTGACTCTGTGATGCCAGCCTCCACCCACCCCCACTTCCACTCCTGACATGTGGCTTCATTTCTTTAGAAGTTATTTCTCTGACTTCAACCAGCGGGTGAATGGTAATAGTGGAAGTACAGGACTCTGAGTAGTAACTGTGTGTTGAAGGCCAGTGAGGGGTAAATTCCACATTGATTCTATAGCCAGTTCACCAGTCAAATTACTTTAGTGGCCAGTCCCCTCATACTCCAGGTAGGGGGTACTGCTGCTTCTTCTGCTTTTCCCTTTGCATGTTCCATGCTCCATCCTCTTAAGCTTTGAGTTAAGGATCAGTTTTGTTCCACGAACACTTTTTTTTTTTAAATTAATTTATTTATTTTTGGCTGCATTGGGCTTTCGTTGTTGCTGCAGGCTTTCTCTAGTTGCGGCGAGCGGGGGCTACTTTCGCTGCAGTGTGCAGGCTTCTCATTGCAGCGGCTTCTCTTGTTGTGGAGCAGAGGCCCGAGGCTCACGGGCTTCAGTAGTTGCAGCACGCGGGCTCAGTAGTTGTGGCTTGAGGGCTCTAGAGCACAGGCTCTGTAGTTGTGGTGCACGGGCTTAGTTGCTCCGCGGCATGTGGGATCCTCCTGGAACAGGGCTCGAACCCATGTCCCCTGCATTGGCAGGTGGTTTCTTAACCACTGCGCCACCAGGGAAGTTCCCACTAATACTTTTAATACATTTTTCCCACCTACAGTTCATATTTGATTTGTTGAAGTATCTTTTATTATTTCAGTGCCTTAGTAAATGTATCCCTTTTTAAGACATTTCCCTCTTTTGATAACAGTAACTTTTTAGCAATAAAGGAAGGGAAGCATAAGGGCTATTTGCCATTGTGAACTAGAACTGGCTGAGTGTATTATTTAATTGTTGAGGGAAACTGCTAACTTCTCCAAATAATTGTATTAATTTAGTCTCTCAACATTAATGTGTACAGAATGATTATTTCACCATATACTTGCCATCAGGGAATATTACAATGTTTTATAATTATTGCCAATGTAACAGGAGTGAGGTGTTATCTCATTGTGGCTTTAATTTACATTTCCTTGTTACTAGTGAGGCCAAATGTGTTCATGCATGTTAATTTGGCATTTGTATTTTTCTTCTTTTGATTATTTATTTACTTTGCCAAAGTGTCTCATATTTAATTTTGTTAGAGATTTTAGAATAATTTTATATTTTTCTTGTTTGTTGTTTATCTTTTAACCCTTTTATTTTGTCTTTTGCTGCAGAGATTTTTAATATGATTAAGTAAACTTTCCTTTGTAATTTTTGATTTCATATATTTTTAGAACATTTTATCTAACTCCAGATTATTATAGTTTTATCCTACATTTTCTTCCTTTAATGCCATTTAGTACTTTTACAATTTTGTGTTATACATTTTGATTCTTAACCAATTGAAATATATTTTTGTGTGTGGTATGAATTACATATTTAACTCAGTTCTTCTCCATATGTATAGTAATTTTCCCAAGGCCAGTTTCTGAACATTTGTATGTTATTTGAAATACTGCACTGATCCTATACTAAACCTCTCTATCTGTATAGGTATGTGTATATCTGTGTGTATGCATGTGTGCAAGCATATATATATATATATATATGTATATATAATGTATATCATATATATATATATATATATAATGTATATCTTAATTCTGCTATGGTTACTTCATTCTTTTAAAATTTTCGGCATCTACTTTTAGCACCAATATCATATGGCTTTATTTAACATTGCTGTTAGCATATTTTGATATCTAAGTGAGAGTGTTTTCTTTTTATTTGGTTAGCACTTTTCAGGGTCTTTCCTTTTGAAGACTTGTGCCTTTCATTAACCTTGAGACTTGGTAAATTAAGAACTTCACTAGTCTTTGAAAAATGTTTCCTTATTCCTCCTTGTACATTTTCTCTTCCAGATACTCTTTTAGAGTTAGAAGTTTACTTCAAAGGCCTTGTTTGAAATATTTTAGAAAAAAATTTAAATGTGAAAAGAAACATTTATTACATTAAATGCTTCAATGAATTAATCTGGCATATATTTCTATTATTCGGCCTTCTAATATGTTCTTCATTATCAATTGTTCCTCACTCTGGGTTTGGACATTTCAAAACAGGTTATTACCAAATCTTTTATAGGCTTGTATTGTGTTTGTAAACATCCTCCTCCTCCTTCCCTTCTGTCCTCTTATACTTTACATTTTTCTTTCAGTACTGATGAATAAAAAAACCAGTGGGTTATATAAATTGAAATATCTTGTAATATCTGATAATTTTTCAACTAGTATCTTGTGTTTCTCTGTAGACTGTTGTATAAATTACCAACTATAATGATTATTTATTCCTTTCCAATATTTAAAAGTCTTATTTTTTAATCCTGCTTTACTGTACTGGGAAATCCTTAGAAAACAACATAGAAATTTAGTAGTAATGGCAAACAAACAGACTCCAACAGAATTGGAGAAAGTATTTGCAAAAGACATATCTGATAAAGGACTATTATCCAAAATATACAAAGAACTCTTGAAACTCAACCATATGAAAATGAACAACTGGATTAAAAAATGGGCCAAAGACCTTAACAGATATCTCACCAAAGATGATATACAGATGGCAAATAAGCCTATGAAAAAACGTCCCACCTCATATGTCATCAGGGAAATGCAAATTAAAACAACAGTCAGGGCTTCCCTGGTGGCGCAATGGTTGGGAGTCCGCCTGCCGATGCAGGGGACACCGGTTCGTGCCCCGGTCCAGGAGGATCCTGTGCGTCCGGAGCCTGTGCTCCACAACGGGAGCGGCCACAACAGTGAGAGGCCCGTGTACCGCAAAACAAAACAAAAACAATGAGATACTACTACACAGCTGTTAGAATGGCGAAAATCTGGAACACTGACAACACCAAATGCTGGTGAGGATGTGGAGTATAAGGACCTCTACCTTGTTAACGGGAATGAAAAATGGTACAGACACTTTCAAAGACAGGTGGGAACTTCTTATAAAAGTTAACATCGTCTTATCATACAATACAATGATCACACTCCTTGGTATTTACTTAAAGGAGTTGAAAAGTTATATCAACACAATAACCAGCACCCAGAGGTTTATAGTAGCTTATTCATGATTGACAAAACTTAAAAGTAACCAAGATGTCCTTTAGAAGGTGAATACACAAACTATGATACATTCAGACCGAGGAGTATTATCCAGTGCTAAAAAAAAATGAGTTATCAACCCATGAAAAGACATGGAGTAAACTTAAAATGTATATTATTAAGTGACAGAAGCCAAACTGAAAAGGCCACATACTATATGATTCTAACTCTATGACATTCTGGAAAAGACAAAACTATGGAGATAATAAAAAGTTGCCAGGAGTTAGGGGAAGGAGGAGTGAATAAATGGTGCACAGATGATTTTTTAGAGCCATAAAACTATTCTGCATGACACTATAAATATGGGTACACATCATTACACATTTGTCCAAAGACATGGAATGTACAACACCAAAGTGGACCCTAATTTAAATAATGGGCTTTGGGTGATAAGGATTTATCAGTATGGGTTTATCAGTTGTAACAAATGTACCTCTGTGGTGGGGGGTGTTGATGTGGGGTGAAGCTGTGCATTTGTGGGATAGGGAGAAAAATGGAAAATCTCTGTACCTTCTCAATTTCCCTGTGAATCTAAAACTGCTCTAAAAAAAAGATCTATTTGAAAAATAGAATTTTATTAATGATGTAAAACAAAGAGACTTGTCTTTTTCTAGACTCTATTTGGAATAACCTGTGAAAGAATGTTGCTCAGGATGTTTATTTTTCATTTCTAGTAGATAGTTAAGCTTCCCCATAACATCTGTCATGATTCTTATTGCTTTTTCAGGTTATGAAGTTTTGAAGAAGCTCAGAAAAAAGGAAAGGTTGGTTTGTTCTATGATTTGGCATTTGTAGATTATTTGCACTTAATATTGAATATTACTAAAATCCTTGTCTTGAAATTTTACTAAGTAACATATAATATGCATTGTTATATTACTCAAAATTTGTTGATTCCAATGAAAGGTGAAAAATTTAAAGAGAAGAAAAATTGCAATCCCTTTTGTGGCAACAGCAAAATTAGTGATATTTTTGTAGTCACAAACCCAAACATCTGTTTTCTGTATCTGTGAGTCTGTTTCTGTTTTGTTATAGTTGTTCATTTGTTTTAACTTTTAGATTCCACATACAAGTGAAAACATACAGTATTTGTCTCTCTCAGAGTATTTTTATAGAATGTAAGACTACATAGAAATGAAAACAGATGTACTACTAGTACATACAACTACATGAATGAATATCACAAATGTAATTTAGAGTAAAAGAAGTCAGTCACAATAGAAACAACATGGTTTCTATAGTGTACTCTATGTATTCATAGAGTACTCTATGTACTATGTACTCGTATGTACTCTCTTCACATGATTTTCTGCAGTAGACAAAACCAAATCTGTTGTGATAGAAATTAGGAAAGTGCTTAACTTTATCAATATACAGTAATGAATGAGTGGGGAAATGAGCATGAACCTTTTGTTTCTATGAACATTCTGTTTCTTGATGTGGGTGATTTTTACAAGGGTATGTTCACCTTGTGTAAATTCATCAAAGTACACTTAAGATTTTACCTTTTTCCATCCTTTTCATTTTAACAGTTTACCTTAAAAAAGAGAGAAAAATAAAGCACATAGGGTAATTTGACACTGCAAATAATAGAGAAGAGAGCCATTCAATTAATTCAATCCATGACAAATTTATTTTATAGATGATTTAATGATTATCCATTACAGTTTGACACATGTTATGGTATAGCTAATTAATAAGTTAGTACATTTTTAGTAACATAAAGCTTTAATTAAAAAAAAAGACTTCCAATGATTTCTTTGAAACAAAGAATATATTTTCATTTTCTGGCAAAAAATAAACCTATTGTAATCATAATTAGAAAGTCAGGTAATATTTTAAAACCATTTGGAATTCTCTCACTCCTTTGTGAGCTTATGCTGGAATTTGTCCTTACACCCGTGTGCTATAAAAATGTTATTTTACTCAGATATGAAATTGCATTGCTTCTCAACAGTATTATCATGCCTCGCTTAAAATGTTTCTCAAACCTGTAATGTCTTAAAATTTTTATCTTGCAGCTAGATATAGCATTAATTTAGAATGATGTGTGGCTTGTGAACAGCAATTTTGACATTCAGGTAGATCATTTCTCTGCTCAAAGGAGCTTCTACGTTGTAGGCATAAAATTGTGTGTGTATTAGTATCATGGAAAGTTTTATGAAACTTTATAAGAAATTAAAACACAACAAGTTGTAGTAGAAATGCATGGAAAATTACAACACAAATATATTGGTTATATTTTCTTTGAGAAGAAACAGACACAAACATAGCTATACTTTACCTTTTTCAACATAAGCTAGCTTGCTGCATCACTAATATTTATCAAGTTAGCAAATAAAAATATAAAAATAGCTAACAACATATAGAAAATGTAAATTATCTGAAAGAAGAAAACATTATCCAAAATCATATATTCAAAATGTAGGCGGGATAAAAGAAAGATTTAATGCATAGAAATGACTGTATCTAGATAAAGAGTAATGTCCAGTTGAACTGAAATATGGAATTCCATTTGACAGTGCTTTGTCTATTAATTGAAAAGATTAATTTCTAATATTTACTAATTTTAATGAAACTATGTTGTGTCAGCATAAGGATCTTCCAAGAAACATAGATAATTCTTTTCTTTTTAAAGAGGCTGTGGTAGACTTTTCTTTTGGTGATATGACTCCCTCAAGCCTGATGGTATTCATGCCCTGATATAGTTCTCTCCCACACCGATTTAGGATTTATCCAATTTTAACATTAGAAAGCATAATGCAAACAGGCACTTGATAAGCATATATACATTGGGACATGTTCTTTTGATTCACTCTTGAGACCAGACACTATATAAAGAAACAAGGTAGCTACATGAGGACATTAAGAGAGAGAGAGAGAGAGAGAGAGAGAGAAAGAAAGAGAGAGAGAGAGAGAGAGAGCACATGAACAATTGCCTGCAAAGGAGAAGGAAAGGAAGGAGAGGGAGGGAGAGGAGGAGAGAGTGAGGCAGCACAGTCTTTAAGCTCAAAGAGTCTTCTTATGGTCAAGAACCATTTCTTTTAGTTCATTCTTTGTCACCATTACATAGTGTAGTCTCTGGACCAATGAATACATGCATTTTTACATAAATTAAATACACCTCCAGGAGAAAATAGTTTGTTACTGGCTTTTTCTATTACATTCATAATGAAATAAATAATTAGAGAGAATTACCTTAAACCTGTTTATTTAGAATAAAAAAAATAGAAAGCTTTGGCTTTATGCCCTAAAGCTTTCACAGGCTCCAGAAGTGTTCTCAATTTCTATTATACGGGTTGGCCAAAAAGTTCACTCGGGTTTTCCGTAAGATGTTACAGAAAAACCTGAACGAACTTTTTGGCTAACCCAATATTTACCCTTAACAATTTACCTCCAGTGATGACCGAGAGTAGGAAAGTCTAGGTTATGAAGACTGGGAAGTTAGAATAACAACTAGGACTTTTGCCAATTTCATTGTTCAAAAGCAAGCTACAGTTATCAGAACCTAGAAAAGAGCTGAGTCACAAGTGAGCATACTATTTCTGAAGGTTTTTCAGATATTTTAAACTGACAATAGTGAAGAATAGTATTCATGAAATCAAGTAGGTTTATAGTGACAAGTATAGACAGAAGAGTTTAAGACAAGAATCATAGCAATAACAAAGCTAACAAGCACACAGCCAGAATAGAGATATTTGCACTCTGGCTTCCTATATGTTCTCTTATCATCTTAGATCAAGTGACTTCATATCCATACCTATACTTCCTCAGCAAATATGAGAGAAAGGAAGAATCAGAGGCCTGACACTAGGCTCCAACATAGACAGAGGCAAAGGAGCCAGAATAAGAAGCTGCAGGGCGTAGTGACTACCCTGCTCTCTAACTCAAGTCCATATCAGCTTTAGGCAACAGAGTTAAGACTGGCATACTGTCCTGTAGGGAGGAAGAATGATGGTTTTCAAGGCTTTGTCACGTAAGCCCATGGAGCTAGAGATAGTCAAGAGGAGTTAGAGATAGTCCTCACCATGAAGGGCTCTGTTCAGTTACATCCCTTGACCTGTGCTGAAACGAAAACCTCTATTTCTAAGAGTAAGTGATCCAGAATGACTCACTACTACATCTGTGGTGAAGGGTCTTGGTGCATAAAACCTGTCCAGTCATTTCTCCACCTCTCTGTTCTCTATAAATTTCAGAGGCACTGGTGAAAGGAAATGAGTGAATTAGAGAAATTCCTCAGAATATCAGTTATACAAAAATTAAAGGAGTAATAAGGGTTTATGAATTTTGAGAATGAATATGTTTTGCAGCAAAACCAGGTAATTATGGTAGATATAGATAAGGAAGGTGGAATATTGCTTTTTTGTCCTTAGTTTTCCTTGCTGCTTCTTGGAAAAATCATTCCTACAATCACCACAATGTGATTCTCAGGAAATGAAGAAGGTATTTAAAAATATTAATAAGGTCAAAAAAGTAGGATCGAGCAAATTACAAAATAGTTTATTTCCACATGGAACTAATGTTGAATTGGAGTTTGAGCCATAAAACATCTTTTCTTGTCTGACCCTACTTTTCATTTCTTCATATTAGCGCCTATTTCCCAATTTTCCCTGTTTCATTTCTGGACTTAAAGTTTATTTTTCTTTAAGGTTCAGCGTTCTTATCTATCTCCAAATTATGTCAAGTGGTTCCTTCAGAATCGTGTAAGGACAGTGAGGACAGGTTTTCCTATCAAGTGATGCAGGATGTAACGGCAGAAGAATAATACAGCAACACATACTATAATTACACTTTAGATTATATTATTAAGCATATTAGTTTATGTGGTCTTTTAAAATGCAATGTAGAAGGTGATATCTTTCCTTGAGCAGAGAGTTGTTTTCTTTTGTTTGTGAGCAAGAGCCACTGGGATATCAGAAAAACAGTTAAAAGTTTTGTTTTATATTTGTGTTGTAGCCAATAGAAGTTGAATTCTTTGTCCTCTCCAAACTCTTTGCCCACCAACCACCCTGATTCCAGTTGTTCCTAATTTCCGGGACAAGATTTTCACTTCATTTTAAAAACAGTTTCAGCTGTATAATTTCTTCTACATACTTTAGTTTAACTTAAAAATCCAATTCTGTTTAAGGGATACCATTTTCACTCCAGATTAATCTCACCTATAAATTGAATAAAATGGTCTTTCACTCCTCTACTACCTGATAGTAACTTACTCTTTTTGCCAGTTTCCCTTAAAAAATCTCATGAAATTTAATTAACATATAAACATATAAAGTAGTTGTTACAAACCAGAGACCTAAATTCAGGCCAGCAGATGAGTTTTGTTTGGTCAGGACAGTGGGATTATCTTTAAAATTATTCATAAGTGCTTTTAGGTGAACAGACACAGTGTGACAGCACACTCTTCACTATTTCCTATTACTTCATACCTAATCTGCTCACACTATTTTAACTTTCTAGTCCCTATAAGAATTTGCAGTTTTGGCATTTTAGTAAATGCCAAGGGACACAATTGCAGGATGGTGTGGTAAGAGTATGTTTGGTTTTGTAAGAAGCAGTTGAACTGTCTTCCTAAGTGGCTGAACCCTTTTGCATTCTTACCAGAAATATATGAGAGTTCTTGTTGCTCCATATCCTTGTCAGAATTTGGTGCTGTCAGTGTTCTGGATTTTAGCCATTATAATAGGTGTGTAGTGGTGTGCCATTTTGTTTTAACTTACATTTCCTTGATTACATATGAGGTGCAACATCTTTCTATATGCTTATTTGCCATCTGTATACCTTTGGTGAGGTGTCTATTAAGGTCATCGGCCTATGTTTTAATCAGGTTTTAGTTTTGTTATTGTTGCTATATAACATATAATGATGAGCATCTTTTCCTTGCTATACATTTTTTCCTGGACAAGAAGACTGAAGTTCCAGTGGTTTTGGATAAGCCAGTTCATGTCACAAAAGTGCAGGTTATAACTAGCAATAGTATAAAGAAATAAAGTGACACATAAGAGTGAGTGGAATTGGTCTATGGTCTCATTTGATAAGTTCCATACTATTCCCATTACATTCTTCTGGGGCCCTTGGTAAATGGGAAGTTAAAATATTGGGTGTCTGTCATGATATGATACAGGGTACAAGGTGAGCTGTATGCAACAGGCGATAACTTCTGAAAATTGTTATAAATTCATAATCTAGAATTTTCGTTAATGGACATTACCCATGGATGTGTTGGAGAAGTGAAAACAACTTTTGGAGAAGCAAAAGCACTTCAAATCTCTCTTTCCAGGGAAGGTCTGGACCCCCTTTCTAATGCTCACCAAATCAGCTGAGCCCACTCAAGACAGTCTCTCTTTCCATGAACTCAAATCTGCTAAATAGGGATCTTAATTACATCTGGAAAATCCCTTTTACATTTGCCCAATAATGTAACCTAGTCACAGGAGTAAAATTCTGTTATATTCACAAGTCCCATTGAGAAGAGAGGATTATATAGGGATGTATATCAGGGAGTAGAGATTTTGGGAACCATTGTAGAATTCTGCCTACGAGACCATCTTTAACTAGAAGCCTAGTGAGTTCTATTTGGCCTAAACATCTTTTGTATGTCTTTCAAGCTGATTTCAAATGAGCACATTTACTATTGAATAAAAATGATGACATAAAAAAATGGTGACATATCTGAAAACTAGACCTTCTATAACCTGATATCTTAACTAAAGGCATAAGTAGTTATGTAAAATCAGTGACTCATTGAAGGTATGAAATTTATACATTCTACAGTATAAAATCTGATGTGTCATTATTACTTTAGGCATTTTAAGAACACTAATAATAATATCAAATTTATAAGATAAATCTTCATAGGGGTCAGGTAAATCCTTTCCAGGATTATAGCTTGTATTAATTTCCTAGGGCTGCTGTTACAAAGTGCCACAAACTATGTGGCTCAGAACAACAGACATATATTATCTCACAGTTCTGGACGATAGAAGTCCAAAATCAGGATTTCAGCACGGCCACGTTCCCTTCAAAACCTGTAGGGAAAATGTCGTTTCTTGCCTCTTCAAAGCTTCTGGTGGTTTATTGACAATTTTTGGCAGTCCTTGGCTTGTAGATGTAACACACCAGTAACGTGGCCATCTTTTCCCCGTGTGTCTTCACATCACCTTCCCTCTGTGCATTCTGCCTCTGTGTTCAAATTTCCCCTTTTGTAAGGACACCAGTCATACAGGATTAGTACCTACCTAGTGACCTCATTTTAACTTGGTTACCCTGTAAAGACCTTACTTCCGAATAAGGCCACATCCTGAAGCATTGAGGGTTAAGACTTCAACACATCCTTTATGGGGGGAAACAATTGAACTTATAATATGGGCATCTTTAATCCTTGCTATTTGGGTACTACAGACATATCAGTAAGTTTACATGCTCTGTCCCTTTCCCCTTTTCTAGCATGGTCTCCCATTCCTAGGGTGGAACATAAGTCTTGTCATATCCGTTTTATTCTTTAATATCTCTCAATTCTAAACACTCCTTTATTCCTACTACCATGTCTTTAAGCCAAACTTCTATCATCTCTTATTTGCACTATTAACTTGCCTACTAATTGGTCTTACATCTACTTTTTCCTCCATACAGTCTCTGCACTGCAATTAGGGACATCTTTCAAACAAAAGTTTCAGTAAGTTACCGACGTGTTTAAAATTCTTCTAAGGATCTCATTGTTCTAAGGATGAAGAATAAAGACAAATAAAGATTAGTAAGATCAAGTGAAGTGGTCCCTGCTTACCACTTCAGGCTCTACTGAATCCAGTCACATTCTTCTCTCTTCAACAGCTACTGAGCCCTTCTCACAATATGTTGGGTGCACTCTTCTGTCTTCTACCACAGGGCCTTTGCACGTGTTTTTCTTTTTCAGGAATGCTGTTCTCACCTTCTCTTTCTTCCTTAACTTGGTGAACTCCTATTCATTATTCTAAACACATTTTCTAACTTCACTTCCTCAGAAAAACTTTCCCTGACCTTCCAAATCAATGAATTTCCTTTTTCATGCACTTTCACAGAAATACAGATTTTTCTCCCAGAACACTCAGTTTCCTTTTGAGTTTTTCTCAGGCAATTATGCTTTAATTAATGTGATTATTTGAAAAAAAGACTCTGTTCCACTAAACTGTATTTCATTGGATCAAAGACTGCCTTTTTATCTTCATTAGACACAGTGTTCATCACCTAGTAAATATAAATATTTCTTGGATGAATCAATGATTTTGCTTCATGACCATATTTGTGGTCACTTTAGTTGAATGCATCAGGTTTAGGGATACTAACCAGAGGAAGACAAAAAGCTGATCTGGATTAATATTTTCCATCCTAGGTATTCGGAACCTGTGGTATAGCAGAACTCAGGGCAGCTGGGCAGTTAGCATTAAGCTGAATTTATAAAACACATTGGTTACATGCCTGGATGGCTAAAGTCTATAATGTTCAGACAGAGAATACTAAACTGTAGGAAAAGAAGAAAGAAAAATACAACAGTCCTGCCAAGAGAAGCAGAAATGGAGATCATGTGGTGCTTGAGAAAGAGAGAAGCTTGTTTCTGATTTTTTATTCCCAGCTCTAATCCCCTTAGCTGTGTTTGCCTCATTTACATTCCGTGAAATTCCCAATTGTGCATGTCATGAAATCCCAGTGGAGAATAATTCTGTTTGAGTAACCATACATGCTTTGACTCCAGCAGTTCATATTCCAGTTTTCAAATATAAAAAGAATCATCTAAAAGAAAGCAAAGGAATGAATATAAGCAAATGATTTCTTGACCTGGCAAATAAATATGTCTAGGATAATATTTTTCTAACAGAAGACAGAGCTCATTTGACAATGATTCAGAGAGGAGTAGATTTTTTTTAACTTTAAGTTAGTAGAGCAAAATCATACTTTTCAATAAGTTCTTCATTTTAGAATGGTTTACAACTACCCCATACGTTTATTTAAAATTCTCTGAGATGCAGTTGACATTTCTTTAAAACTCTATATTTTCAGTGAAATGTTATTTTGATTTTGGTGCTAATGATATTCAACTGTTTATCACCCTCCAAATATACCCAAAGATCCCTTCCATGGTGTCTCCCACTGAGTACAAAATATGCTGACATAGTCATTAGTGTTTTTAATTTAAATCCATTAAAAAAAGAAGATAATATTGAAGATGTTACCAATTTGCAAAATAACCTAATTTATATGCATTTTCTAGTCTATTTCTCAACTATAGCTATGTTGGCAGAACATAAAAGCAATTTAAAATTTTCTCTCAAAATATCCTGAGACCATTTAAAGTAGAAAGACACTTGTGATTGAGTTCTTCTGTAGAGCTAAAAGAGGAAATATCGGCAGATTCCCACAAAGTTAATACATAAAAGATGCATATAGGTATATAAATATGTATAGTATAATGCTCTCTTTTCTGTGCTCTCTCAAATCACTATTCAAAATTATTTGGCTCATAAAGCTTTCCATTTGTACCATATTTATTGGCTTTATGTTCATTCCAGGGATTTTGTTATTTAGATTCTACATTTTTCTTTGTCAAAAAATTTTTTGAAAATGTTTAAAGTTGTCAGGTATTAACAAGATTTTAAAGACTTTTCAGCTTTTCATTCACGTGGGTAATAGGTAATGAAAACTGTACAGAAGAAAAAAAGTAATATGCTCTGGGAGTGTAGACTTTCGAAAGCAAAAATTCTAAAAAATAAAGTGTGGCTATGACAGACGTTGATTTATCTGTGTTACCACCTTATACCAGGGATTTTGGTCCCTGACCCCGAAAGCAATCATAAGATTTATAGAATAGACAAGTTTGAAAATCTTGTTGCAAATTGAGGTTTCATTTCTGATTCTACCCTCAAAAACATTGTGCTGGATGACCTTGGAAGAAATTGCTTATGTTCTCCAGTCTTACTTATTTTCTAGGAAAACAATATTTGTTATTGAGACTAAATTGTTTTAAAAATTGCCTGTATATGTAGATGAATGCACTTGGTATTTCATTTTGTTATTTATTATACTGCCTCAATTTAGGATATGTATAGAATTCTTTCTCTTTTGCAGATAAAGATGTATTATGATGTTTCTGTGATGTTTGAATGAGACACAGGCAGATTTATTCTGTATTTTAGTTTAACAGATGAATTAGCCCCCTTCTAAAATATATACTCAAACCCACACATGGGAGAGGGACATAAGCAACTCACCATGACACTGAGAACTGTGCAGCTTTTCTGTTTGTTTGCTTCTGGCATAAAAGTATAATGCACTTGGAAAATGAAATACTTTTTATTCTAGCTTAATCCTTTAATTCATATGAGATATTGCATAATTGATACCTGTCAATTTAAACAATACTTTATAAACATCAAAAATAGTTTATTTTTAGCAGCTGAAATACATTGACATATGAAATGCAGAAAAAAAATTTTATGACATAAAAATGTTAATTTTTGCATTACTCTCTGCTACCCTACTTAAGCCACACTATGTAGCATCTTGGTTCAGGTTGGAAATGACCACATAAGAACTTCTGGAGAGAAGAGAAGGAGGTAGCCCTGAGGGAAGCAATGAAAAGAGATGGGGTGAGGAGGGTAGTGTATTTCATTCTTTATGGCCTGATGCTCTCCTCCTACAAAATACCAGTTTTTTTTTCTTTTATAAACTGTCTAAAGTCTGTCTATTCTATAATTTCAACTCAAATCTCATCTTCTCCATAAAATTTCTCTGAATCTCTTGGTGCCATCATCATCATCATAATAGTTAATATTACATGCCCGACATCCTTATAAGCACTTTTCAGATATTAATTTACTTTTTCCTACACATACCCTAAACTTTAGGACTTTATGTTACAGATGAGAATGCGGAAGCTCTCAGAAGCCAGATATTTTGCTCTAAGTCTGCTAATTAGAAAATATTACAATTGGGGTCGGAAGTCAAAGAGAGTATCCAGAATCTGTACACTTAATCCTCATGTTTAGATTCCCTCTTTTCCTTTGAAGTCTTAGAATGAGTAAATTAAATAAGTACCCTGCTTTATTTGGTGCTTATCTTCTCGTACATTTATGTCTTACTTTACAAAGTAGAATGCAAGTTTCTTGAGTATAAGGACCCAGAGAAGGATCATATAACAATACTTAAAGAAGCTGCTGAGATTTTTCGTGAGTAAAGTCAGTAAAGGGACATCCCAGAATCTGTTGGGCAGCTGACCTCCCTCCTGTACATCTCCATAATTTAGACCAGGGTTTCTCAATCTTGGTGCTGTTGCCATTTTGGACTGGGTGATTCTCTGTTGTAGGTGCTGACCTATGCACGGTAGGATGTTTGTCAGCATCTTGAGCATCAGCAAACTAGATACCAGGGACACTCTTCTTCCCCCATTCAGACTTATGACAGAATGTCTCCAGACTTTACCAAATGTCCCATTTGGCATAAAATCACGCCAGGCTGAGAGCACTAATTTAGACAGATATTCTTACCTATTATATGGACAAAGTTTCCTTTTTTGTAAATTCTGCTTCTGTCATCATTTAGTCAATCAAGTTCAGCCTTCTAGAGAAACATACATCCTGTCTTCTCATTCATTTTAACGGGAACCCATGAACCATTTCAAGATATCTATCAAGAATGCCCTTAGTCTTGCCTCCTTTTAGGGCCAAACATAAATTTATTTCTTTAACATTTTTAAGGGAACATGTCTCCATACCTTTCAATTTCTTGCTTTCCCTCCTGTTTAGGCTCTTAGATCGTCTGTGATCATTATTAACTATGGAACTGAAAACTGAAGTAATTGTTGGACACCTGTTTCCTGTCACTGGAATATTTTAATTCTATATCTGCAAAAAATGTTACATTAATTTTATTTTTATTGCTAATCTTATGACATTTAATCTAGTATTTTTATCAAAAATATTTTAGATTTTGATAATTTTATTTTTGGAGACTTTAAATAACAAGATTAATACATCAATGTAGAAATCAGTGTTGTTTTCTCTATATAAATGTTTAGAATTGTCTCTGTAAGTGATAAATTCAATTGTTTATATATTTTAAGTTCATGTATCTTAATGTATACTTTTTTCTGAGTTATCTTTTCATTTCTAATGACTTGTATGGCACTTGGCAAGTGAATTGAAGATTTGAACTCAGGGCAGTGGCTGTTGGCAATTTTGAAATGACTGTGAGTTTAATAATTTGTATGGGACCCAAAATTAAAAATTACATATGCGATATGAGTCTTCATTTAAAAATAAACTCTGCAGTAGATGGATTAGTTATTTAAACCCTTCCTGAGTGCAGTATGAAAGAATGTGATGGGTCATATATGAGTTGTGTCATTCAGAATAACTCTGTGGAGGCCAGAACCCAGAAGGTGATTTGAAAAAGAGTTGATTCATCTAAGAAAATAGCAGTTTGTTCCAGAGTCGTGCTGTAAATGAACTGGATATAATATACCATAAAGAGGAAGGAATGGGTGAAATGGTAAACAAAAATATTTAACTGGTTTCAGGAGATGTAAAAGGCAAAAGGAAACCTTTGGGGTGATAGTGATATTCTATATCTTGATTGAGGCAGTGGTTACATGACTGAATACAGATCTCAAAGTTTATCAAACTCAGAACTTCTATGGGTGAATTTTATTACATGTAGATTATACCTAAATAAAGAGGTGGGAAGCAGGGGGTAATGTCAGTGGTCTCAGTAACAATTGTGTTAGGTAGTTGGAAGCAACTGCTTTAGGTACCTCTACCTCACAGGGCATACCCAACTAAGTCTATCAGTAGAGTGTTGGCTATTGCTAAATTGGCTTTTTCATAGAAAACGCTGACTGAATATTATTATTTTCATGTTTCCTGTACTTGGGAATATGTCCTGTAATGATCCCAGTGGAGCAGGATAAGAGATTGAGACTGATATTTTTGAAATCTTTTAGAAAAGAAATATTTGAAGTTGTTGGGTGAACATCATTGTGTATATATATATTATAAATGTATATAAAGTTTTAACTTGCTTAGTATTTCAACAACACATTTACAAATCATCGTATAATATCAGATTTCTATATTCTTTCTGATGCTTCAATTATAGTTCTATTAGCAAATGTAAGAAACAGGCAATAGTGCTTATACACAAAATTACATTGCAGATTAACTCATCACCACAGTAACCAGATGAGATTGTAAAACTTCATCAAAATTTGTTTTAAAGAGACTTGTCTTAGAAGTTTTGTACACAAATAATATTGATATTCAGTCTTTGATATCAAAAACATGTGAGGAATTTTATAATTCTTCCACTTTAAGAAAACATAATTTTATTTTTAAAGTTCTTTCAATTTTATATAAGTCCACTCATTTCAATTTAAAAATCAAAAGTAAATATAGTTTTGGATGTTAAAACAGATTTTTATGTGTGTTGTATGAGTTGAATTCTTGGATTGTTTTTTTACAAGGTCACAGAAATTTTCCAAATACTACAGATAAACAAATGATGTGTAGAGGGAAACAGCCAAGAGGAAAAGACAAATTGCAGATACATAGAGTGAAGTTGAGGCAAAGTTATCAAAACATTATTTTTTGTGTGTGTTGATTGAAGTTAGCAAGATTTTCTATGTAAAACAATCACCGTGTTAGACAAAAATTCATTCAGAGATTAATAAATAATATTCGTACTCTTAGAATCTGTAGTCAATTGGAAAAATATGCAAACAAACATAATTAAAACATAACTACATGATAATTCTATAATAGAAATATGTTCAATACGATTAAGTACTAGTAAGAAGAGTGCTTAATTCTGTTCAGATGAGTTTGGTAAATCTTCCTGGAAGTGGTACAGTTGATTGATTTGGGACTTGAAAAGAAAAGAATGAGGAGTTTGCCAAACTTATTAAGTGAGCAAAATCATTATAGCAAAAGGGAAAACAAGTTGAAAGCTAATAAGGTATAGAGGAATGAAAGGTATGGCATGGTTGGTGAACTGTGTGCCTGGAATATAAGATGCATATGAAAAAATTTGAAATGCTATTAAGGGTGTATTCATCAGCTTGGGCTGCCATAACTAAATGCCATAAACTGGTGGCTTAAACAACAAAAATTGACTTTTTCACAGTTCTGGAGGCTGGAAATCTGAGATCAGGGTGCCAGCATTATCAGTTTCTGACAAGAGCTCTCTTCCTGGCTTATAACTAGCCACCATCTCTCTGTGTGCTCACATGACCTTTTCATTGTGCATGTTCCGAGAGAGAGATCTCTGGTGTCTCTTTTTATAAGGGCACTGATCCCATCACGGAAGCCACACTCTCATGACTTCATCCAAACTTGATTACTTCCCAAAGGCCCCATCTTCAAATACCATCCCATTGGATGAATTTTGGGGAACACACGTATTCAGACCACAACAAAGGGGAATTAGCATTTTGGAGACAAATATACTGGAAACTATTGGAAGTTAATAAGATAAAATGCTCCTGAGAATATTTTAACAAAAATTATAAATGTATATTTTTAATAGTTTCTAAGTTTAAAACTATGAACTTCTCATCCCTTCCCTCCATTTCTCATCTTGAACTTTTTGCTGCTTTTTTCTACATCACTAAATATCTTGCAAAATTTGTATACATGGCTCTTCAGTTTTCAACATTATCTATTGATATCTCAAAATGAAATACTTGATTATTCCAAAAGTGAATAATTGATATCTAATATACTTCCTCCACAGAACAGTTAGGTAATAAACTTTGGTGAGCTTAATATTCAATTTTGCGTTATTATGACCATGCATATTATTCTTATTTGACTTGTGAAAGGTATTATTGATTACATTTACTTTCTGGAACAACATTCATTTTCCCCACATATTGCAAGTTGTCTCTGATTGTGCTTTGTTTTCTATGGTCATAATTATTTCATACCCAGCATTTATCACAAGAAAGTAAATCTCTTAACAACATGATCAAAATATTCAGAATGCTATAAATTTCATCTTTTTATCAGATATTTTTTTCCTGGAATGCTTTGACTTTCTGCTCTAGCCAGAACTGTTTTCTCTCTGAGTCTACTGTATGGATGTTGACCTAGGATTTCCCTTCACCATTATCTGAGTGATTATCTTCATCTTGCTCTTTATTAAACTTCTTGGTTTTGAATCTCATTCCATTATTTGTGAGACAGGCTGGGTTCTCCAGACTCTGAGGTTGATCTGGGTGTAGAATGTTCATTAAGACGTACCTTGGGATCAACCAGTGGGAAGAGACGGGGAGAAGCAAGCCTTGTCAGAGGGGAAGGTTGACTTGCACTATGGGTTCAATGAAACTTGGCTGATCCTACAAGAAGTCCTAGAGTTAGAATGGCTCTTCAGGAGTTGTCCTGGCGTAAGTCAAAATGTGCAAGTCTTTATAACTACACTTTGGTCATGTCTTTGATATGACCCACCCAGGTAAATGCTATTATCTTGGGTAAGGCAAGTCTCTGCACCTGAGACAGTTCCTAAAGGGATCAAAAGATGAAGGCTGTCTGCCAACAGTTGAAGAAATATGACCTTAATAAGGAGGAATCTGGACAGCTCCTGAGAGCGTCTACCACATTCTGTTTTGGTTTACTCTCTCTTTTTGGTGGAGCACATCCTCCAGTAGTTGCCATGTCCAAAGTCAACTAGATTTTCTCCTTTGTTATCTTCTAGGAATTTTATAGTTTTGTGCTTTACATTTAGGTCTATGATCCATTTTGAGTTAAGTTTTTGAAGGTTGTAAGATATGTGTCTAGATTCATTTTTTTGAATGTGAATGTCTAGTTGTTCCAGCACCATTTCTTTTTTTTTTAATTTATTTTTTTATTAGTTTCTGCTTTATAACAAAGTGAATCAGTCATACATACACATCTGTTCCCACATCCCTTCCCTATTGCGTCTCCCTCCCTCCCACCCTCCCTATCCCACCCTCCCTATCCCACCCCTCCAGACGGTCACAAAGCACCGAGCTGATCTCCCTGTGCTCTGCGGCTGCTTCCCACTATCTATCTACCTTACGTTTGGTAGTGTATATATGTCCATGCCTCTCTTTCGCTTTGTCACAGCTTACCCTTCACCCTCCCCATATCCTCAAGTCCGTTCTCAAGTATGTCTGTGTCTTTATTCCCGTTTTACCCCTAGGTTCTTCATGACATTTTTTTTTTAATTCCATATATATGTGTTAGCATACGGTATTTGTCTTTCTCTTTCTGACTTACTTCACTCTGTATGACAGACTCTAGGTCTATCCACCTCATTACAAATAGCTCAGTTTCGTTCCTTTTTATGGCTGAGTAATATTCCATTGTATATATGTGCCACATCTTCTTTATCCATTCATCCGATGATGGACACTTAGGTTGTTTCCAGCTCCGGGCTATTGTGAATAGAGCTGCAATGAACATTTTGGTACATGTCTCTTTTTGAATTATGGTTTTCTCAGGGTATATGCCTAGTAGTGGGATTGCTGGGTCATATGGTAGTTCTATTTTTAGTTTTTTAAGGAACCTCCATACTGTTCTCCATAGTGGCTGTACCAATTCACATTCCCATCAGCAGTGCAAGAGTGTTCCCTTTTCTCCACACCCTCTCCAGCATTTATTGTTTCTAGATTTCTTGATGATGGCCATTCTGACTGGTGTGAGATGATATCTCATTGTAGTTTTGATTTGCATTTCTCTAATGATTAATGATGTTGAGCATTCTTTCATGTGTTTGTTGGCAGTCTGTATATCTTCTTTGGAGAAATGCCTATTTAAGTCTTCTGCCCATTTTTGGATTGGGTTGTTTGTTTTTTTGCTATTGAGCTGCATGAGCTGTTTATAAATTTTGGAGATTAATCCTTTGTCAGTTGCTTCATTTGCAAATATTTTCTCCCATTCTGAGGGTTGTCTTTTGGTCTTGTTTATGGTTTCCTCTGCTGTGCAAAAGCTTTGAAGTTTCATTAGTTCCCATTTGTTTATCTTTGTTTTTAGTTCCATTTCTCTAGGAGGTGGGTCCAAAAGGATCTGGCTGTGATTTATGTCATAGAGTGTTCTACCTATGTTTTCCTCTAAGAGTTTGATAGTTTCTGGCCTTACATTTAGGTCTTTAATCCATTTTGAGCTTATTTTTGTGTATGGTGTTAGGGAATGATCTAATCTCATACTTTTACATGTCCCTGTCCAGTTTTCCCAGCACCACTTATTGAAGAGGCTGTCCTTTCTCCACTGTACATTCCTGCCTCCTTTATCAAAGATAAGTTGGCCATATGTGCGTGGGTTTATCTCTGGGCTTTCTATCCTGATCCACTGATCTATCTTTCTGTTTTTATGCCAGTACCACACTGTCTTAATTACTGTAGCTTTGTAGTATAGTCTGAAGTCAGGCAGCCTGATTCCTCCAGCTCCATTTTTCGTTCTCAAGATTGCTTTGGCTATTCGGGGTCTTTTGTTTTTCCAAACAAATTTTGAAATTTTTTGTTCTACTTCTGTGAAAAATGCCAGTGGTAGTTTCATAGGGATTGCATTGAATCTGTAGTTTGCTTTGGGTAGTAGAGTCATTTTCACAATATTGATTCTTCCAATCCAGGAGCATGGTATATCTCTCCATCTATTTGTATCCTCTTTAATTTCTTTCATCAGTGTCTTATAATTTTCTGCATACAGGTCTTTTGTCTCCTTAGGTAGGTTTATTCCTAGATATTTTATTCTTTTTGTTGCAATGGTAAATGGGAGTGTTTTCTTGATTTCATTTTCAGATTTTTCATCATTAGTGTACAGGAATGCCAGAGATTTCTGTGCATTAATTTTGTATCCTGCCACTTTACCAAATTCATTGATTAGCTCTAGTAGTTTTTCGGTAGCATCTTTAGGATTCTCTATGTATAGTATCATGTCATCTGCAAACAGTGACAGCTTTACTTCTTCTTTTCCAATTTGGATTCCTTTTATTTCCTTTTCTTCTCTGATTGCTGTGGCTAAAACTTCCAAAACTATGTTGAATAAGAGTGGTGAGAGTGGGCAGCCTTGTCTTGTTCCTGATCTTAGTGGAAATGGTTTCAGTTTTTCACCATTGAGGACAATGTTGGCTGTGGGTTTGTCATATATGGCCTTTATTATGTTGAGGAAAGTTCCCTCTATGCCTACTTTCTGCAGGGTTTTTATCATAAATGGGTGTTGAATTTTGTCGAAAGCTTTCTCTGCATCTATTGAGATGATCATATGGTTTTTCTCCTTCAACTTGTTAATATGGTGTATCACATTGATTGATTTGCGTATATTGAAGAATCCTTGCATTCCTGGAATAAACCCCACTTGATCATGGTGTATGATCCTTTTAATGTGCTGTTGGATTCTGTTTGCTAGTATTTTGTTGAGGATTTTTGCATCTATGTTCATCAGTGATATTGGCCTGTAGTTTTCTTTCTTTGTGACATCCTTGCCTGGTTTTGGTATCAAGGTGATGGTGGCCTCGTAGAATGAGTTTGGGAGTGTTCCTTCCTCTGATATTGTTTGGAAGAGTTTGAGAAGGATGGGTGTTAGCTCTTCTCTAAATGTTTGATAGAATTCGCCTGTGAAGCCATCTGGTCCTGGGCTTTTGTTTGATGGAAGATTTTTAATCACAGTTTCAATTTCAGTGCTTGTGATTGGTCTATTCATATTTTCTATTTCTTCCTGAGTCAGTCTTGGTAGGTTGTGCATTTCTAAGAATTTGTCCATTTCTTCCAGGTTGTCCATTTTATTGGCATAGAGTTGCTTATAGTAATCTCTCATGATCTTTTGTATTTCTGCAGTGTCAGTTGTTACTTCTCCTTTTTCATTTCTAATTCTACTGATTTGAGTCTTCTCCCTTCTTTTCTTGATGAGTCTGGCTAATGGTTTGTCAATTTTGTTTATCTTCTCAAAGAACCAGCTTTTAGTTTGGTTGATCTTTGCTATTGTTTCCTTCATTTCTTTTTCATTTATTTCTGATCTGATCTTTATGATTTCTTTCCTTCTGCTAACTTTGGGGGTTTTTTGTTCTTCTTTCTCTAATTGCTTTAGGTGCAGGGTCAGGTTGTTTACTCGAAATGTTTCCTGTTTCTTAAGGTGGGATTGTATTGCTATAAACTTCCCCCTTAGAACTGCTTTTGCTGCGTCCCATAGGTTTTGGGTCATCGTGTCTCCATTGTCATTTGTTTCTAGGTATTTTTTAATTTCCTCTTTGATTTCTTCAGTGATCACTTCGTTATTGAGTAGTGTATTGTTTAGCCTCCATGTGTTTGTATTTTTTACAGATCTTTTCCTGTAATTGATGTCTAGTCTCATAGCATTGTGGTCGGAAAAGATACTTGATACAATTTCAATTTTCTTAAATTTACCAAGGCTTGATTTGTGACCCAAGATATGATCTATCCTGGAGAATGTTCCATGAGCACTTGAGAAAAATGTGTATTCTGTTGTTTTTGGATGGAATGTCCTATAAATATCAACTAAGTCCATCTTGTTTAATGTATCATTTAAAGCTTGTGTTTCCTTATTTATTTTCATTTTGGATGATCTGTCCATTGGTGAAAGTGGGGTGTTAAAGTCCCCTACTATGATTGTGTTACTGTCGATTTCCCCTTTTATGGCTGTTAGTATTTGCCTTATGTATTGAGGCAGCACCATTTCTTAAAAAGACTATTTTTATCATAAATGGGTGTTTGCCTTTGTCAAATGTTTTTTATGCATTTATTGATACGATCATGTGATTTTTCTTTTTTAGCCTATTGATGTGATAAATTTCATTAATTAGTATTTGAATGTTGAACCAGTCTTACATATCTGGGATAAATCCTACTTGGTTATAGTGTATAATTCTTTTTATACATTGTTGGATTTGATTTGCTAATATTTTGTTGAGAATTTTAAAATCTATATTCATGAGAGATATTAGTCTATACTTTCTTGTAAAGTCTTTGCCTGGATTTGGTATTGAGGTAATGCTGGCCTCACAAAATGAGTTAGAAAATATTCCTTCTGCTTTTAACTTGTGGAAGAGATTGTAGACACTTGGTATACTTCTTTCCTTAAATGTTTTGTATAATTCACCAGTGAACCTATCTGACCAGTTTAGCCATTTTTAAAATCTATTTGTTATTTTTTAAAATAATTCATGAGAGGGCTATATTAAGCTTATTTGTTCAATATGCTTTGTTTACTCAGAAATCTGACAATTTATTAGTTAATTGATACAAAAATTTTATTTTTTAGAAAATATACTTTTTTTTTTGGCAGTGGGAGAAGCTAGGAGGTCAACAGATAGCTGATTCAGAAATAAGATAGGAAGTTTGCCACCTGTCCAGATGACAGATCATAAAAAATCTGGGTTAAGGAAATGAGGGAAAATTTTTGAGAGAATTAATTGAAGATTGTGTTTTGTAAGCCAAGGAAGAATAAATATTTATGAAGTATCACCTGGTCAGTTATATAAAGTGCTGCAGAGAGATATTGAAGACTAGGAATAGATGATTAGATTTGATATTCACGGGATCACAAATGATCTTAAAAAAAGGCAGTTTCATTAGTGTGTCAGAAAGAGTAGCCAGATTCCATAAAGTTGATGGGTTATCTGTATAAAAAGTGTAGTGATTGATTGACTTGATAATACTCAATCCTTTGAATTTGATTCCTGCAGTATATTAGAGGCCCAGTATAGTATGGCAGTCTCTGTTTACTCAAACAATAACTCACTTAATAATTTCAAGTTATACTTGTTTTGGCTGACAATGTCCCAAATAGGTAGAAATGGCAACACTATATCAGCAGGATAATATAGTTAAAAAAATTGAACACTGAGTATGTTCAAAATTGATGGAAAGGAATAAGAATAATTTATGTATAGTCTCAGAGGTAGATATTTTTTCCAGTTCCTTGATTCTCTGTATATACTGAATTGGATTCAGTTAGACTGGCAGAATTATAAATCTTTGAACCATGTTACGGAACCCTCTACAAGAGAGCTTTTAGTGAAATCTACTGTAATGCTATACATTTGACTTTACAACATTGAGTCATATAATTGACCTTTCTTTTAACTATAAAAGTCTTATTGGGTTTTTGACTCTTATATTGAACATATGCCAAAGGTACAATGGTAAAATTTTGTCAAGTGGTTTTGAGGGAAACTGAGATTGACATAGACTAAGGATCAGAGCAGAAATGGAAAATATGACAGGCATTGAACGATAACTTTGGCTGACATTCTAGTTCTTAATTACATGTTAGCAACTGCATGGGGACTCTCAGAAATGACAGGGAGTGACTTTGAATGCGACTAGAAGTTCTTATATGAGTAAGTAGGGTTAGGGACCTATTTTTTCTTTTTCTTTGATGGTGTGATGACTACTACCGTGGACCCATTTTTACCTAAAAGGTGAAGAGACCTGGGAAAAACTTAGTAATATCTATTTTATTAGTCTTATTATATGCATATCTTCTTTCTCATAATCTATTTCAAGTCTTCTTGAAAATAGTCTGATATAAGTATCTTATATAACTTACCATTCATATTAAGCAAATGGAATTATACAGAGAAATATTCTCAAATTAGAGAAAGATAGAGGCCTTGTTAATGGTGATGATGTAATGATCTTGGGGATATGTTAGATTATAAAAGTGCTAAATTGTGATTTAAAAACATGATTTAGTAATATTTCATATTTTAGACTAAATATAGAGCAGATGAAATAATTGAGAAGAAAAAATTTCTGGAAAAAATTCAGGTGTATTCAGAAATGTAAGATACTACATAATAAAAGGAGATGATATGTACATATATATGTTTTAAACTACTTGATTTCAAGATTAATATAAATCTACTGTAATCAAGGCAATGTGATATTAGTGAAAGGAGGAACAACTGATATATAGAATAAAAGAGAAGAGGCCAGAAATATAACCACTGGCATAAGGTCAATTTTGACGTATTTATCAAGGAAATTAAATGGAGAAAAAATACTGTTTTCAACAAATGGTGCTGAAACAATTGGATATCTGCATGCAAAAAAAGTCAACTCATACCTTGCATTATACAAAAAATTAACTTGAAGTGAATCATAAACCTAAGTTTAAAACTAAAGCTATAAAACTTCTAGAAAATATGGGAGAAATATTTGTGAACTTTTGTTAGGAAGATGGGCCATAAAAAGCACAATTAATTAAGGAAAACTTTGATAAACTGGAAGTTATAAGCATTAAAAATTTTTGTTCTTCAATAAACATTATTTCTTCAAAAGAAAATAAAATTACAAGTCACATTCAGGAAGAAAAAATTTGTAAAGCATATTGGTGATAAAGTATTGATAACCAAGATATATAAAGAACTCAAATTTCATTAGAAAGGAAACAATGTAATTAAAATGCATAAAAGTTTTGAACAGCACTTTATATGAAGAAGATATGCAACTGGCAAATAAGTACATGAATGTCATAAATCATTAAGAAAATGCAAATTAAAACTACATATAGATAATACTACATACTTATTAGCATGGATCAAATAAATAAAAACTGATGTTAACACATTCTTTTAAGGATGAAAGCAACTGGTCTCTCATAATTGCTGGTGGGAACACAAAATGTTACATCCACATTGCAAAATAGTTTGACAGAGTCTTATAATGTTAAACATACATTTACCATACTATCCAGAAATCCCATTCCTAGGTACTTAACCAAGATTAAGGAAGACACATGTTTGCACAGAACTTGTATGCCAATATTTAGGGCTGCTCTACTGATAATCCCTCAAGATGTTAACAACAAATATCCATGAACTGGTGAATTGATTAGCAAACTGTGGAATATTTATACAATGCATACTACTCAGCAATAAAAAGGAATGAACTAATATTACATGTTACAACATGAGTAATCTCAAAATAATGATGTCTAGTAGAAGAAGGTGGTTGTCAAAACACTGCATACTATATTACTCCATTTATCTGAATTCTGGAAAATTACAAAACTAGAGGGCAAAAATACAATCAGTAGTTTCTATAGATTGGGGGTGATGGACAGGAACAGACTCTAATTAGGGAACTTTCAGGTGATGACAGTATTTTATATCTCGGTTGTGGTGATGGTTATTCAATTGCATGAGTTTTTACAAACTCACAGAATGAGGGGATGTCTAGAAAGTTTTCACTTTACTGTATGTAAATTATACCTTTATAAGTCTGACAATTTATTTTTAAAACTTAGAACAAAAATAATATAGCTTCTGTGTGATTCCTAGTACTATCATTGTGTATTCTCCAGCATGTATATAATTTTTCACCTCTCCTTATAAAGAAGTATAATCTGTCATGGTCAATGTATCTCTCTTTCATTCCCAATGTTTTTCCAAAGTAGGATGCATGCATCCATTGGTTTATCTGTCTTTTCCCAATCAACATAAAGTTCTTAGGTCAATTTTACATTCCAGTATTAAATCAATTCATAATCATACAGTCTTATTTTATTAATATATACCATAAGCTGTTTCTAATTTTTGCTACCCAAAAGTCATAATACCAATTTTGTTTTTCATTAAAATAAGCTTATTATGTAGGAGAGATCAGAGTTAAAATAGCATATGTAAAAGCAGCATAGTATGGGGAAGGAGTTCAGGCTGTCATCACAGTGTAACCATATTTAAAATCCTGAATATAATGCTTTAAGGGTTGTGTGGCTTTGACTAAATTACATATTCTTCCTGAGTCTTAATTTTTCACTCTATAAAATGGAGATAATTGATGCTCTCAAGTTGTTCTTGATAATTCTTCAGAAGAGTTCTACTTCATATTGTAAAATAGCATTGGATGAAATTCTGACAGACAAATCTTGAAAATCTACACTTAAAGTACTCATTTCTTTTTGTTTTATATTTTTATTTTAGTAATTTATTATAAACCAAGGCATATTTTATATTTAGAGAAATTATATAGTGAAATGTGTATATCTTATGTTTATAGATTAATGAACTGACAAATGCATACACCTGGGTAATTCACAGCACTATCATAATAGGAACATTTCCATCAGCCCATAAAGTCCCTTTGCATCCCATCCTCCCAGTCAATCCCCACACCTACTTCTTGAGGCAACTATTGTTTGAACTCATCACCATAGCTTACTTTCACCTATAGAAGTTCCTGTAAGTGGAATCACATGTAATATACTCGTTTGTCTCTGGTTTCTTACAGTAGCCATAATAATTTTGAGATTCATCTACAAATACTATTATTACTGAGTAGTACTACATAGTATGGGCATACTAGCTTTTTATTCATTTCCTGTTCCTGAGCATTCTGGGGTTTGACTATAGTGAATTAAGATATTATGAATATTCTTGTACATATAGTATAATGGGTATATTTTCATGTATCTTATATAGATATATAGAAACAGAATCACTAGATTATAAGGTAGGTGAATTTTTATCCTTAAAAGAAACTCAGTTTTCCAAAGTTGCTTCACCATGTTTCTCTCCCACTAGTAATTAAAAGAGTTCCAGTTGCTCTATATCCATACCAACCTTTGGTGTTATTGTTCTTTTAAACTTTCAGCCAATTCCAGGAATATATAGTGAAAACTCATTTTGATTTTATGTTTCCCTGACATCAAATAATGTTGAGCATATTTTATGTGCTTATTAGGTACTTTGTTTAATTTTGTGAAACATTTGTTCAAGAATTTTCCCATTTTTATTGATTTACCTTTTTATTATTGACTTTTAGAATTCTTATCTAGCCTCATTACCTGGTGTATTGATTGTATATATTTTTCCTCAGCCTATGGCTTACTGACTTACTTTCTTAATGGTGTCTTTTTTTTTTTTTTTTTTTTTTCGGTACGCGGGCCTCTCACTGTTGTGGCCTCTCCCGTTGCGGAGCACAGGCTCCGGACGTGCAGGCTCAGCGGCCATGGCTCACAGGCCCAGCCGCTCCGCGGCATGTCGGATCTTCCCAGACTAGGGCACGAACCCGCGTCTCCTGCACCGGCAGGTGGACTCTCAACCACTGCGCCACCAGGGAAGCCCCTTAATGGTGTCTTTTGATGAACAAAAGTTTTAATTTTGCTGAAGTTATCATTTTTTCTTTTATATTTAATCTATTTTTCTATTATCTCATAACTTAATATAGAGTAAAATAGGTAAAATAGTAAGTAAAATAACATGTTGGCAGGCAAAGTATATTTTTTATGAGAATCTTATGATTCATAAGACTAGTAGAAATAGCACAGGTGCTTATTCAAGTACAAAAGCATTGAGATGGCAAATTAAATCCATCTACTATAACAGCATTACAAATGTTGTTACTTACTGTGAAATGTAACTTAGACAACAACCAGAGATCAACTATTAAAGGACAATTGATATTCAGTTTATAGAAAAAGACAGCAAGGGTACACAGGAATGTTAAGTAAGCATGGGTGAGAAATAGTCCATTCTACTTAAATGAAAAAAAGAAAGGAATAAATTGACTTGAGAATATTATTTTATCTGAAATAAAATAATTTTCTCAGGGGTTCCTAATCTTAAAGTGATATTCTTTTTTACTCATTCAACAATTTATTCCTGTATTCCCTGAATGAGATTCATTAATTATTCAAGAAATATTTACTGAATAGGTACTATGTACTAGACTCGCTTTGATTTGACCTAAGGATGAGGGAATGATAAAGTAAAACCTGTGAGCTAAGCAAGGTGAGGATGGCGCTTGCTTCACTATGTTCCTTCCTTGCATTTTAAACAGTGGAATTCAAAATTCAATTTTAAAAGTAAAAAAAAAGATTAAAAGTGAAAGAGAAGGAAGAAGAAAGCAGCCATGGCAGAGCTTATTACTGTGAGTTTACTAGGGAAGCATTAAAAAACTTTTAATAGTTGATAGTTTTGAATCTATTAACTGGGCGACCTGAGCTAAACAGTTTGTTTATTTTTTTGTGTTTGTTTGTTTTTTTTAATGAGTCTACTTGAGTTATTCTTAACTTTGGGATCTCACTGGCTGTGTTTATTCTGTTATTTTTCTTTTATGTAGATCATTAATAAATGTTTGAGGAAGACAAGGAATTAAAGGACCATGAAAAATAAATGAAAAAGTTATTTAAATTAGTG
Source organism: Hyperoodon ampullatus (assembly GCF_949752795.1). Taxonomy (NCBI): domain Eukaryota; kingdom Metazoa; phylum Chordata; class Mammalia; order Artiodactyla; family Ziphiidae; genus Hyperoodon; species Hyperoodon ampullatus. The sequence continues at coordinate 67,061,168 of NC_136925.1, read as the reverse complement.
ATCAAGGGAAAATATTAAGTTATACACTTCACATTTTTATAAATACCACTCGGTACCCAGTCATTTCAATAGTTTGTAAGTACTTATTTCATAGTGGACAGATTAAATTATTTCTGAATTGATATTCTTTATGTCCTTTAGAGAATAAGTAATTGCATTTAGAAAATTCTGCATCCTTCTGGGTGATATTCCTTGATCTTAGTCTATTAATAAGTTTCACTTTAAAGGTAGGTTCTGTGATATGTCCTCTTCAGTCATGCAGCATATCCCTAAAATATCTACCAAACCCACTTAAACATCCATCAGGCGTATTTCTGCTTCCAATTATTATGTAGAAACTATGGCAGCTTCTACATAATAAATCATTTCTACTATTTAAACTACGGAAAAAGTTATTACAAAAACATATTATTTTAGAAGATATTAGACAGAAAAGAGACCATTCCAGTTAAGTTGATGTCCACTCTGCACCCCCTAACCCCATTTTTTTCTCCAAGGGCATTTGCAGATCTGGGCAGGGACTGAGGATCAAGCTTGCCTTAAGCAGAAAGACTCTGCTGGGGTAAAGATAAGCCAGAGGAGCTTTTGATTGCTGCATTGGCTGATGTGACAGTTTGAAATCTGGAGAGCCTAAATGCAGAGCTGCCAATTTTCTCCCAGTAGACTGTAGCTAAGTGCTAGGCAGATTGGAATCAGGATGGAAACGTGGAATGCAATTCATACAGTTGAACAGTGCCTAAAAGTCAAAGTCCTGGCAGAGTGACAGGTGTTCAGCAAACACATGACAGGTCATATTCTCAAGATCTTTGAAATCAGCATGAAAATTAGAGTAATGCAAGCTTCAACCGATCCCTTGTCGTGCTCAATTCTTGATTGGATCAATGTGATCAGTCCATCATTGGCTACCTAAAATAGATAAATGTATATTGCCTCATGGGAAATGCACCTCAAGTTCAGCCTCTTTGTCATTTTAGAAACAATGTCTGACATTTAGTAAAAATTGAGAGACATATTTAGAAGCAAGATATGTGCTCCAAAGCAAGAAAATGCGGTCCAAGGAAAATAGAGGCAATACAACCATGCATTTATATAATTCATATGTTAAACTTAGCAGAAAAGGCCTTAGTATTACTCCTATAAACATGTTAAGAAAAAATGGAGAAAAGGGTTGTCTTTTGGATTAAAAAAACTGATAATTTCAACAGAGAAATTATATTTGTTTAAAAAGAATCAAATATGCAAACTAAAACTGAAAAATTAGTAACTGAAATTAAAGATTCATTATATGTGTTTATATAAGAAGAAAACAGCAGAAGAAAAGATCAGAAACTTGAAGAGGAAATCAATGGAAACTACCAAACCTGAAGCTCAGAGAAAAATAATTTAAAAAGTAACAAAATAAAACACAACAAAACATGAGATACATGAAGGGACACTGTCAGATTCTGAAATAAACTTTGGAGTTCCTGAAGGAAAGGAAAGGAGAGAAAGAACATAGAAAGAAATTGTGTTTTAAGAAAAAATTGTGGAAAAATTTCAAAAACTGATGAAAGAGATCAACAATACTTTAAAGAATTTCATTAAATTCCAAGAAGCACTTTGAATTAACTGGGGGAGTAGAATTAATTATTTAGGCATATCAGAATCAAATTGCTGAAAATGGAAGATAAAGAGAAAATCTACAAAATAGTTGAGGAGAAAAAAGACAAATTATTGTTGAAAAGGCAACACTAAACTTGATGACAGACTCTCCCACAGAATCATGGAAGCCAGAAATCAATAAAATGATATCTTTGATGTGAAAAGAGATTTTTCTCCCTAGAATTCTATAAACAGCAAAAATATCCTTGAAAAACTAAGATGCCATATAGATGTTTTAAATAACAGACATTGAGAGAACGTGTCACCAACAAAACTGCAATACTATAAGTATCAATACAAAAAATCTTTGAGCTGAAAAGTAGTGATCTCAGGTGGGAGCAGAAAACTTAAGAAAGGAATAAAGAAAACCCTGAGTGGAAATTATGCAGGTTTATATAAATAATGACAATGATTATTTAAGGAACAATAGTAATACTGTCTTATATATTTTAATATTTTTTAAAAAGTTAGACTTAGTAATAGTGATTAATAACACACTATTTTGGTGTGTAGTCCTATGAGTTTTAAAATTTGGATAGATTCATGTAACCATGTCCACAAACAGGATACAGAGCAATTTCTCTCCTAAACTTCCTTACATATTTTGCGGTTCTTTATATACTCAAGATTCAATCCTCTGTTTAATATGTGATTTTAAAATATTTTCTCTTGGTGGCTTCTCCTCAAATGAAGAGAATATACTTAACAAATTATGTACAACACTTGTACACTGAAAAGCATAAACCATGTTTACAGAAACTAAACAGACGTAAATGGAGACATTTATCCTAATCATGAATTGGATGACTCAATATTACTAAATATATCATTCTCCTCAAATTGATTCAAAATTCAAAACAATACCAATCAAATTCCTGGCATCTTTTTTTTTTCTTAGTAATTGATCATTTACATTTGGAGATGTGAAGAAAAATACATACCCAAAACAATTTTGAAAGAGAAAAACAGTTGGGGGATTTCACTATCTGATTTCATGTCTTACTGTAAAGCTATTGCATTCAAGACAGTGTGGTGGTGGCATAAGCAAACACACATAGCTCAATGAACTTCTCCAGAATAGGGTATTTACAAGACCATCTATAACATATATGGTCAATAGATTTTCAAAAATGGTAACATGGAAAGGACAGTATTTTGATCAAATAGTTCTGAAACAATTGGATAGCCATTAAAAAATGAACCTCATCTTTTTCCTCACAACAAATTAAAAAAATAAATGTAAGTGAAGAAAGTAAATGGTAAAAATTTAGGGGAAAAAACACACACTTGGTATAAACAAAGATTTATCAGATAGAACACATTAAAAGCACTTGCTATAGAAAAAAACATACATTTAACTTCTTCAAAATTAAAATTGTGTTGTCTTCAAAAGATATCATTAAGAAAATACGAAGTCCTGCTAAATACATTGGGATCAAATAAAATTTACACATCTATGTATCAAAGTCTTACGTCAAGAATGTATAAAAAACCCTGACAACTCAATATGAGAAAACAAAGAACCCAATAAAAATAATCAAATATTCAAAGCTACTCTTCACAGAAGAAGATGGACAATTAGACAACAGTTTAACATCAGTAATTATCATGGATATGTAAATGAAAAGTACAATGGGATTCTACTATATAAATTCTCTAATGGATACTATTAACAACACTAATAATACTAAGTGTTGGAGAAGTTTGGTGTAATCAGAACTCTTGTACATTCCTGGAGAAATAGAATTAGAAAATTGTACAACCACTTTAGAAAAATATTCAGCAGTTTCTGGTCATCTAAATTTATAATTTATAAAACCCAGAAATTAATGTGAATGATAAAAAAAACTTAAGCAAAAATTTTCATAGTAGTATTATTCATAATGTCCCCAAACTTGAAAAAACTGGATGTCCATCAACAGATAGATGGATAAACAAACAGTGGTACATAGTGTATGATTCCATTTATTTGAAAGTCCAGAATAGACAAACTTACAAGACAGAAATTAGATGAATGGTTTCCAGGGGCTAGGGGGAGAGGTTATTGGGATTGACTACTAAAGTGTAGGGGGTTTCTTCTTGGAGTGATGTTCTAAAATTATACAGTGGTGCTAGTTGACCAACTCTGAAAATATACTAAATACCACTGAATTTACTGACTTAAGAGAGTAAATTTCATGGTACCTGAATTTTATTTCAGTAAAGCTATTAAAAAATAAACTGTGTTATAATAATAAGATGGATTACAACAATGCAATTAAAGAGAATGAACTACTAACACCACAAGATGGATCAATCTTAAAAATATTTTACTAATTGTAGGAACCAGAAACAAGAGTACACAGTTTTACTCCATTTTTATTAATTCAAGAAGAGGCAACATACATTGCTGATGACAGAATCATCAGAAGTCAGAATCAGAAGTCAGAATATTCAGTTAGAAGTCAGGATAAATGTACGTATTCTGGAAGGTGGTATAGGGGAAAAGGGGCATTTTAGTGTATCTTAGTGAAATATTCTGCATCTCACCTGTTTGTGATTATTTAAGTGTATATATAAGTAAACATCTCTGAGACACACACTAAGGATTAGTGCATTTCATGCAAATGATTGCATGTATTAAATCTTTACAAAGAAAGTAAGCACTGTTTGCTATATTGTGAAACTTTATAGGGAATTATATTAAAATTCATATTTTGGAAAACTCCAATGGTTATGGTAGAATTACTTTCTTTACTTTATCAATTTTCACTTATGAACTTATTAGTAATTGTTAACTGCAAATGGTACAATGTCTTAATTCTTTTTTTTTTGTCATGACCTTGATGAGACTGTGGCAGATAAAAGGCTTAGTGGGCAAACCCTGAACAACTTCAGGTCTAAAGGATATAATTTGTTGTTCTGGGTAACACTTATACTATGACTCTATTTGTAGCCTTTCCAAAAGAGAAGAAAATGATAACATTGGAGTAATGTGTAATAAACTATGCTTAGAACATTATAAATGAAAAATATTCTATAAAACATAATTGGATGAAAAGGCATAGAAATATAAGTCTGCAGTAATACATTAAAAATATATATGGTAATCAGTGATGGGTGGAATTTTTCAGAAGTAATTCAAATGCTAATGAATCTGGTCAAATCTTTCAGCTGGGAAATGAGTGGATCTGTTTTTGTTGTTTGCTCTGCCAGCTTCCAATTTCTCTCGGCTGAGAAAATCCTTTTATGAATTAATAAAAGCTTTTCAGACTGAAAATAGAGGAATATACAGCATAATGCCTAGAATGTGTTGCCAGGATTTTGTAATGTAGACAGTTTGTTATGACTAGAACAATGATCCAGTGCATTGAACTTTAATGTTGAAATGTCAGCTTCCTTTTGAGCAGTTCAGGACCCAGGCCTACACCTGCTTGCTTTTAGAAGAGTTGTCATTTGCATCCACCTCTGGCAAATAGAATCTGTTAAGTCAGTATGATGATAATATTAGGCACTTTTCAACTTCCAAGCATGATTAAAACATGTAATAATAAAAACCTTTTTAAAAAATCAAATACTCTCCATTTTCAACATTGAAAAAAAAAAAGAAGAAGAGGGCCCCAAAAATCTGGAGAGAAAGGACCATGTTTTAAACCATTGTATCTTATCTTGAATTCAAGCTTTTTCAAAATATGTTTACTTCTCCTTGAAAAATATCATAATTTCTTAAGTCATTACTTTTCACATTGACACATGAATAACAGATGCAGTTCAATTTACAGTGATTAAGGGTGACCAAATGTGGCTTGATATTAAAGTCTACAAAAAATAAAATGCTTTGCATGACACCATCTAGGAAATAACCTCTGAAGTTCTCAGTTTAATCTATGAGGCACTAAAACAATTAATTTGACCACTGGATGAATTGTTATTCTCAACGGATTTCTAATAATTTAGAACAGGATTATGTATATTAATACTAACTACATAGTTTTTACGAAGTTAATCATCACCTCCTGTGTTGTCTCATCATTTTTATTCAGTTATTTTTAGAAACTATCTAATTTTGTAGGGGAAAAAAACCCACAAACAAACAGGAAACACATCTCCAGAGAAATGGGGACACAAGATGGGGACACACACTAGTCATTGAGTACTATTTTGTAAACCAAGAGTAACTGAACTCTGGATTCAGACCTAAAAGATAAGTGGAATCGTATACATGTGCATCTTTGACCAATAACTTGAAGTAAAGCAAAACCTGCTTTTAATGAGGCCATCTGGATGTCCTCTGGATATTCCTTAAATAACCATATCCATAATATCCTATATGTCATTTCCAGTGTAATTTTTATTTAGAGTGAAGTTACAGAGAGAGTTGCAAAGCAGTCACTTGTAGAATTGTTCTCTAATTTAAAATATCACCCCCATTTTCTTTACATTTGTCTTAATTTGAGTGCATTTTTAAACTATATATTCCAATGCTGACAGGATAGAGCATTATCAAGTCTGAAACATTCAGTTTTGATTTCTCCAAACTACTAGCCTTTTTCTATTTATATTTAATCAATTTATATCATATTTAATGAAATAATGTAGTCTCAATAACAACTTGACATAAAGAGATGGAACTAGTCAAAGGAGAAGAACAAGGATTTATGTGAGAGTAGACATCATGATCCCAGAGTTCAGTGTCCCATGGGATACCTAGATGGTGTTCACTGTAAAATGTATAGGGAAAGTTTCTCTGACAAAACCAATAAATGAATGCCACTTAAGAGAGTATCTACTATATAAGTTCAGAGTAAAATAAGCCATATCCTTTCACTATATCCTGATTGAATATGAAATCTTAATCAAGAATTTGGATAAAGTTCTAACATGGGGTTGGCTATTATCCTGTTAAATGGTAACTATTACTTTAGATATGAAATATCTGTGAACTTGGTAGACAGACTGTTCAAAGTGTACTCAAGAAAGAAGAGAAGATAAATGGAGAAACAAAACATGGCTGGTCTTTTCAAGTTGCTAGTATGCTTCAATTGTTAGGTTTCATTGGTATTCACTTTTGCTTCCATTTTTGTTTGTTTTTTTTTCTTTTTTAACTCTAATTATTTATCATAGAACATGCCTGAAGATTTTCCTATATATATGCAAATATAATAATATTTCCTATATAATATGCAAGGAAAAAGTACATAACATTTTGCTATGGTTTTCCCTATAATTTCTAATTACGTCACTATAAGAAAAGTATAAGATACAGGACATTTTTACATCCTACTGATATGCTACTTCAATAATCTTAACTAAAAAGACCAAAAGCAATCAACCTTTTTAGATTTATTATAATATTATTTTATTAATTGTACATAATTACTTTTCTGTCCAGGATACTATACACACAACAATGATGATAGTAACCATTTGGGTGCTTTTTTTTTTAGATGTTGGGGGTAGGAGTTTATTTACTTATTTATTTTTGCTGTGTTGGGTCTTCGTTTCTGTGTGAGGGTTTTCTCTAGTTGTGGCAAGCGGGGGCCACTCTTCATCGCGGTGCACGTGCCTCTCACCATCGTGGTCTCTCTCGTTGCGGAGCACAGGCTCCAGGCGCACAGGCTCAGTAGTTGTGGTGCACGGGCCCAGTTGCTCTGCAGCATGTGGAACCCCCCCAGACCAGGGCTCGAACCCGTGTCCCCTGCATTAGCAGGCAGATTCCCAACCACTGTGCCACCAGGGGAGCCCCATTTTGGTGCTTTTTACATGTCAAACTTATAGGTAAAGATTTTGAAGACCCATGTTCTTGTGTTGGGAGGTGAAAGGAAGATAAAATATTGTAACTACAGATTATTTTGAAAGACATGTTTTAATATAATATTATAAGTGAATTCAAAAGGGTAACACAAAGGAAGTAGTATAACCCAATAGATGTTTTGAATATCAGACTATGCAGTCCAAGATTAAGTGACATCCCATCAGGTGGTTTTAGGAAAGTCTCATAGTAAATATTAGAATTCCAGAGCACAGAAAAGAAAATGACAAAAGAAAGGTAGTCTGGATCTGAAATGTTAGTATGCCTGGGGGCATATATGAGCAACTCATTAAATATGCATATTTCTTCTTTATGATAGATATTCTTTTTTTTAAACATCTTTATTGGAGTATAATTGCTGTACAATGTTGTGTTAGTTTCTGCTGTATAACAAAGTGAATCAGCTACATGTATACATATATCCCCATATCCCCTCCCTGTTGTGTCTCCCTCCCACCCTCCTTATCCCACCCATCTAGGTGGTCACAAAACACCAAGCTGATCTCCCTGTGCTATGCAGCTGCTTCCCACTAGCTATCTATTTTACATTTGGTAGTGTATATATGTCAATGCTATTCTCTCACTTGGTCCCAGCCTACACTTCCCCCTCCCTATATCCTCAAGTCCATTCTCTACGTCTGCATCATTATTCCTCTCCTGCCCCTAGATTTATCAGAAACATTTTTTTTTAGATTCGATATATATATATATATATATATATATATATATATGTTAGCATATGGTATTTGTTTTTCTCTTTCTGACTTACTTCACTCTGTATGACAGTCTCTAGGTCCACCCACCTCACTGCAAATGACTCAATTTCGTCTCTTTTTATGGAAGAGTAATATTCCATTGTATATATGTGCCATATCCTCTTTATCCATTCATCTGTCAGTGGACACTTAGGTTGCTTCTATGCCCTGGCTATTGTAAATAGTGCTGAAATGAACATTATGGTACATGACTCTTTTTGAATTATGGTTTTCTCGGTATATGCCGAGTAGTGGAATTGCTGGGTCGTATGGTAGTTCTATTTGTAGTTTTTTAAAGAACCTCCATACTGTTCTCCATAGTGGCTGTATCAATTTACATTCCCACCAACAGTGCAAGATGGTTGCCTTTTCTCCACACCCTCACCAGTATTTACTGTTTGTAGATTTTTTGATGATGGCCATTCTGACTGGTGTGAGGTGATACCTCATAATAGATTTGATTTGCATTTCTCTAATGATTAGTGATGTTAAACATCCTTTCATGTGTTTGTTGGCAAACTGTATATCTTCCTTGGAGAAATGTCTATTTAGGTCTTCTGCCCATGTTTTGATCGGGTTGATTGTTTTTTTGATATTGAGATGCATGAGCTGCTTGTATATTTTGGAGATTAATCCTTTGTCAGTTGCTTTGTTTACAAATATTTTCTGACATTCTGAAGATTGTCTTTTCATCTTGTTTATGGTTTCCTTTGCTGTGTAAAAGCTTTTAAGTTTCATTAGGTCCCACTTGTTTATTTTTGTTTTTATTTCCATTTCTCTAGGAGGTGGGTCAAAAAGGATCTTATCTTGCTGTGATTTATGTCATAGAGTGTTCTTCCTATGTTTTCGTCTAAGAGTTTTATAGTGTCTGGCCTTACATTTAAGTCTTTAATCCATTCTGAGTTTATTTTTGTGTATGGTGTTAGGAATTGTTCTAATTTCATTATTTTACATGTAGCTGTCCAGTTTTCCCAGCAACACTTACTGAAGAAGCTGTCTGTTCTCCACTGTATATTCTTGCCTTCGTTATCAAAGATAAGGTGAACATATGTGAGTGGGTATATCTCTGGGCTTTCTATCCTGGTCCATTGATCTATATTTCTGTTTTTGTTCCAGTACCATACTGTCTTGATTACTGTAGCTTTTTGGTATATTCTGAAGTCAGGGAGCCTGATTCCTCCAGCCCCGTTTTTCTTTTTCAGGATTGCTTTGGCTATTCGGGGTCTTTTGTGTTCCCATACAAATTGTGAAATTTTTTATTCTAGTTCTGTGAAAAATGCCATTGGTAGTTTCATAGGGTTTGCTTTGAATCTGTAGATTGCTTTGGGTAGTATAGTCATTTTCACAATGTTAATTCTTCCAATCCAAAAATCCAAAAATGGAATATCTCCCCATGTGTTTGTATCATCTTTAATTTCTTTCATCAGTGTCTTACAGTTTTCTGCATACAGGTCTTTTGTCTCCTTAGGTAGGTTTATTCCTAGGTATTTTATTCTTTTTGTTGAAATGGTAAATGGGAGTGTTTCCTTAATTTCTATTTCAGATATTTCATCATTAGTGTATAGGAATGCAAGAGATTTCTGTGCATTAATTTTGTATCCTGCAACATTACTGAATTCATTGATTAGCTCTAGTAGTTTTCTGGTAGCATCTTTAGGATTCTCTATGTATAGTATCATGTCATATGTAAACAGGTACAGTTTTACCCTTTTCTGATTTGGATTCCTTTTTCTTTTCTGATTGCTGTGGCTAAAACTTCCAAAACTATGTTGAATAATAGCAGTGAGAGTGAGCAACTTTGTCTCTTTCTGATCTTAGAGGAAATGGTTTTTGTTTTTCAGCATTGAGAATGATGTTGGCATGGGTTTGTCATATATGGCATTTATTATGCTGAGGTAGGTTCCCTCTATGCCTACTGTCTGGAGAGTTTTTATCATAAATGGGTGTTGAATTTTGTTGAAAGCTTTTTCTGCATCTATTGAGATTCTCATATAGTTTTAATCCTTCAATTTGTTAATATGATGTATCACATTGATTGACTTGCATATATTGAAGAATCCTTACATTCTTGGGAAAACCCCATTTGATCATTTGTATGATCCTTTTAATGTGCTGTTGGATTCTGTTTGCTAGTATTTTATCGAGGATTTTTCATCTATGTTCATCAGTGATATCGGCCTGTTGTTTTCTTTTTTTGTGTGGCATCTTTGTCTGGTTTTGGTATCAGTGTGATTGTGGCTTCGTAGAATGAGTTTGGGAGTGTTCCTCCCTCTGCTGTATTTTGCAGGAGTTTGAGAAGGATAGGTGTTAGCTCTTCTCTAGTTGTTTGATAGAATTCGCCTGTGAAGCCACCTCATCCTGGGCTTTTGTTTGTTGCAAGATTTTTAATCACAGTTTCAATATCAGTGTTTCTCATTGCTCTGTTTATATTTTCTGTTTCTTTCTGGTTCAGTCCTGGAAGGGTGTGCTTTTCTAAGAATTTGTCCATTTCTTCCAGGTTGTCCATTTTATTGGCCTATAGTTGCTTGTAGTAATCTCTCATGATCCTTTGTATTTCTGCAGTGTCAGTTGTTGTTTCTGCTTTTCCATTTCTAATTCTATTGATTTGAGTCTTCTCCCTTTTTTTCTTGATGAGTCTGGCTAATGGTTTATCATTTTTGTTTATCTTCTCAAAGAACCAGCTTTTAGTTTTATTGATCTTTGCTATCGTTTCCTTCATTTCTTTTAACCTTATTTCTGATCTGATATTTATGATTTCTTTCCTTCTGCTGACTTTGGGGTTTTTCGTTCTTTTTTCTCTAATTGCTTTAGGTGTAACGTTATGTTGTTTATTTGAGATTTCCTTGTTTCTTGAGGTAGGATTATATTGTTAGAAACTACCCTCTTAGAAATGCTTTTGCTGCATCCCATAGGCTTTGGTTTGTTGTGTTTTCATTGTCATTTGTCTAGGTATTTTTTGATTTCCTCTTTGATTTCCTCAGTGATCTCTTGGTTATTTAGTAGTGTATTGTTTAGCCTCCGTGTATTTGTTACAATTACACTTTTTTCCTGTAATGGATATCTACTCTCATAGCTTGTGGTCGGAAAAGATACTTGATAAGATTTCAGTTTTCTTAAATTTACCAAGGCTTGATTTGTGACCCAATATATGATTTATCCTGGAGAATGTTCCATGAGCACTTGAGAAGAAAGTGTATTCTGTTGTTTTTGGATGGAATGTCCTATAAATATCAATTAAGTCCATCTTGTTTAATGTATCATTTCAAGCTGTGTTTATTTATTTTCATTTTGGATGATCTATCCATTGGTAAAAGTGGGGTGTTAAAGTCCCCTACTATTATTGTGTTATTGTCAATTTCCCCTTTTATGGCTGTTAGCATATGCCTTAGGTACTGAGGTGCTCTTACGTTGGGTGCATAAATATTTACAATTGTTATATCTTCTTCTTGGATTGACCCCTTGAACATTATGTATTTTCCTTCTTTGTCTCTTCTAATAGTCTTTATTTTAAAGTCTATTTTGTGTGATATGAGAATTGCTACTCCAGCTTTCTTTTGATATCCATTTGCATGGAATCTCTTTTTCCATCCCCTCACTTCCAGTCTGTATGTGTCCCTAGGTCTGAAGTGGGTCTCTTTTAGACAGCATATATATGTGTCTTGTTTTTGTATCCATTCATCCAGTGGGTGTCTTTTGACTGTAACATTTAATCCATTTACCTTTAAGGTAATTATCGATATGTATGTTCCTATTACCATTTTCTTAATTGTTTTGGTTTGTTTTTGTAGGTCTTTTCCTTCTCTTGTGTTTCCTGCCTAGAGAAGTTCCCTTAGCATTTGTTGTAAAGCTGGTTCGGTGGTGCTGAATTCTCTTATCTTTTGCTTGTCTGTAAAGGTTTTAATTTCTCTGTAGAATCTGAATGAGATCCTTGGTGGTTAGAGTAATCTTGGTTGTAGGTTTTTCCCTTTCATCACTTTAAATATGTCCTGCCACTACCTTCTGGCTTGCAGAGTTTCTGCTGAAAGTTCAGCTGTTAACCTTATGGGGATTCCCATGTATGTTATTTGTTGCTTTTCCCTTGCTGCTTTTAAAATTTTTTCTTTGTATTTAATGTTTGATAGGTTGATTAATATGTGTCTCGGTGTATTTTTCCTTGGGTTTATCCAGTATGAGACTCTCTGCGGTTCCTGGACTTGATTAACTATTTCCTTTCCCATGTTAGGGAAGTTTTCAAGTATAATCTCTTCAAATATTTTCTCAGACCCTTACTTGTTCTCTTCTTCTTCTGGGACCCCTATAATTTGTATGTTGGTGTGTTTAATGTTGTCCCAGAAGTCTCTAAGACTGTCCTCAATTCTTTTCATTCTTTTTTCTTTATTCTGACCTGCAGTCGTTATTTCCACTATTTTATCTTCCAGGTCACTTATCTGTTCTTCTGCCTCAGTTATTCTGGTATTGATTCCTTCTAGAGAATTTTTAATTTCATTAATTGTGTTGTTCATCATTGTTCATTTCTCTTTAGTTTTCCTAGGTCCTTGTTAAACATTTCTTGCATATTCTCCATTCTATTTCCAAGATTTTGGATCATATTTACTATCATTACTCTGAATTATTTTTCAGGTAGACTGCCTATTTCCTCTTCATTTGTTAGGTCTGGTGGGTTTTTACCTTGCTCCTTAATCTGCCGTGTGTTTCTCTGTCTTCTCATTTTGCTCAACTTACTGTGTTTGGGGTCTCTTTTTGGAGCCTGCAGGTTCATAGTTCCTGTTGTTTTTGGTGTCTGCCCCCAGTGGGTAAGATTTGTTCAGTGGCTTGTGTAGGCTTCCTGGTGGAGGGGACTGGTGCCTGTGTTCCAGTGAGTGGGGCTGGGTCTTGTCTTTCTGGTGGGCATGGCCATGTCCAATGGTGTGTATTGAGTGTGTCTGTGAACTTATTATGATTTTAGGTAGCCTCTCTGATGATGGGTGGGGTTGTGTTCCTATCTTGCTAGTTGTTTGGCATGGGGCGTCCAGTACCCGACTTGCAGGCCATTGCATGGAGCTGGGCCTTAGTGCTGAGACAGAGATCTCTGGGATAGCCTTCCCCGGTTGATATTACATGGGGCCAGGAAGTCTCTGGTGGTCCAATGTCCTGTACTCAGCTCTCCCACCTCAAAGGCTCAGGTCTGACACCAGGCCGGAGCACCAAGATCCTGTCAGACACATGGCTCAGAGAAAAGGGAGAAAAAAAAAGAAAAAAATAAATAAAGTAAAATAATTAAAATAAAATAATTATTAAAGTAAAAAAATTAAAAATAAAAAGAAGATAGCAACCAAAACAATAAAAAAATACACCAATGATAACAAGCGTTAAACACTAAACTAAGATAAACATAAAAATCAGAAATAAGTCAGTCACAGACAGCAAATCCCAAATCTAGTTGCTCCCAAAGTCCCCCGCCTCAATTTTGGGTTGATTCATTGTCTATTCAGGTATTCCACAGATGCAGGGTACCTCAGTTGATTGTTGGGATTTAATCTTCTGCTCCTGAGGCTATGTGGAGAAACTTCCGTTTCTCTTCTTTTTCGCACAGCTCCTGGTTTTCAGCTTTAATTTTGGCCTCTCTGCTCTGTGTAGGTTGCCCTCAGGCTTTCGTTTCCATCCAGATAGGATGGGGTTAAAGCAGCGGCTGATTAGGGTGCTCTGGCTCACTCAGGACGGGGGCAGGAAGTGGTACGGTAGTTATAATCAGGATGTGGGGCAAATCTGAGGTGGCAGAGGCCGACGTGACATTGCAACAGCATGAGGCGCAGCATGTGTTCTCCCAGGGAAGTTGTCCCTGGATCATGGGACCCTGACAGTGGCGGGCTGCACAGGCTCCCAGAAGGGGAGGTGTGGATAGTGACCTGTGCTTGCACACAGGCTTCTTGGTGTCTGCAGCAGCAGCCTTAGCGTCTCATGCCCGTCTCTGTGGTCCATGATGATAGCCGCGGCTTGCGCCCATTCTGGAGCTTGTTCAAGTGGTGCTCTGAATCCCCTCTCCTCGCACACCCCAAAACAATGGTCTGTTGCCTCTTAGGCAGTTCCAGACTTTTTCCTGGACTCCCTCCCAGCTAGCTGTGGTGCACTAGCCCCCTTCAGGCTGTGCTCACTCAGCCAACCCCAGTCCTCTCCCTGGGATCTGAACTCCGAAGCCAGAGCCTCAGCTCCCAGCCCTCACCCGCCCCAGCGGGTGAGCAGACAAGCCTCTTGGGCTGGTGATTGTGTCAGCACTGATACTCTGTGTGGGAATCTCTCTGCTTTGCCCTCTGCACCCCTGTTGCTGCGCTCTCCTCCGTGGCTCTGAAGTTTCCCCCCGCCCACCCCCAGTCTCTGCCAGTGAAGGGGCTTCCTAGTGTGTGGAAACTTTTCCTCCTTCACAGCTCCCTCCCAGAGGTGCGGGTCCCATCCCTATTCTTTTGCCTCTGTTTATTCTTTTTTCTTTTGCCCTACCCAAGTATGTGCGGAGTTCGTTGCCTTTTGGGAAGTCTGAGGTCTTCTGCCAGCGTTCAGTAGGTGTTCTGTAAGAGTTGTTCCACGTGTAGGTGTGTTTTTGATGTATTTGTGGGGAGGAAGGTGATCTTCATGTCTTCCTACTCTGCCATCTTCTTCTTTAACAGATTTTCTAGTTTATTAGGTCCATGGTGGTATCTAGAGGTCTGCACACTTTTAACACTAGAATGTTAGACACATAGAATGTAATCTCTATGAGAACAACAACAATAAAAAAACGGTGTGCACTTTTTTTCCTCAATGTTTTATCCTCAAGACCTAGAACCAGGGCTTCCCTGGTGGCGCAGTGGTTGAGAGCCCGCCTGCTGATGCAGGGGACACGGGTTCCTGCCCCGGTCCGGGAAGATCCCACATGCCGCGGAGCGGCTGGGCCCGTGAGCCATGGCCGTTGAGCCTGCGTGTCCAGAGCCTGTGCTCCACAACGGGAGAGGCTACAACAGCGCGAGGCCCACATACCGCAAAAAAAAAAAAAAAAAAAAAAAAAAAAAGACCTAGAACTATTCCTGGCATACAGTAACTGTTTAATATGTATTTATTGAATAAATGAATAAACACCTAAGATAATGCTTGTACAGATTGACAACAAATTTTTAAAAACACTCTTGTCTTAGGCAGATAATTAGAATATCAACTTTGGCACTAAAAACTAGCCAGTAATTCAGATAACAAATGCAGTGCATAAAGTTTTGTCTATTCAGCCTCCTTCCCCTGGAGAGACAGAAAGTCTCCCATTCCTTAGTGAGTGTTCTCAGTCAGTGTGCTTTTGAAGTGGGTGATGCTCACTCTTTTTCCCCCTCACTTTGCCAGGAATAGGCATTGACTCTGAGCCCAGGGAGACCAGAACACTCTTATCATGTAACTTCAGCTATGAGGCCTAAGAGACTGCATATCCATAAACCAAGAAGAGGACTGGATTTTGTTGAAACATTTCCAATAGCTCCAGATCTGTATTTGTAGTCAGAATATCTTAAATCTCAGTCCTTTCTCAATAAGAGTATCTTTTAAATTGTCTCTCAATGTTTTAGAGGCCACTTAGACTATGAAGTCCATGAGTGGTGTCTCTGAGAGCCTGTTAATAGTAGCAGAGCTTTAAATGATATTTAATTAGTAAATAAATATAATTTCTTTGGTAAACCATTTATAAAAGATGGAATATAATTCAGAGATCTGGTGATAGCACCATGTCACAGCTCTGGATTTCAGTGTTACTTTTTATAATTTATATCCCATTAATATCTTATGCAAATAGGCAGCCACAACTTAGTGATTTTATCTAAGAAATGAGCATTATGTGATTGTAATTTTTAGTTTATACAAATTTCAGAGCTATTTTCAAGTAATCTTGTCAAAGAATAAGGCATTAAGTAATATTTAAATAGAAAATAATTTTCTACCAATTTTTGTATTTTAATACAGTCAATTAATAATGTTTCTTTAGTGCAATTTTCCAAAGAAATATAGATATACACATAGACATAGACAAAAATGGAGATGGAGATGGAGACATAGACAAAGATATGAACACAGATGAATATATTAGTTATCTATTGCTGTGTAACAAATAACACCAAAACTTAGTAGCTTAAAACAAGTGTTGTCTCACAATTTCTATAGGTCAGGAAATTTGAAGCAGCTTGGCTGGTGGTTCTGTCTAAGTATCTCTCATGAGGTTGTACTCAAGATACTGGCCAGGCCTGCAGTCATCTGAAGTCTTTGACTCGGTGGAGTTTCCATATCCAAGATGGGTTTCTCACATATTTGGTCAAGTTCATGCTGGCTATTGATGAGAGGCCTAATTTCCTCACCGCATAGAGCTCTTAATCTGACTCTTTAGGTGTCCCTACCATTTGGCAGCTGATTTCTCTCAAAATGAGTGATCCATCCCTAATTTCATTCTGGAATACAGCTAAACAAAACAAGGAAACACACACACATGAACTCCTACCAAATACCGCTTGGGGTTTGAATCAACCTGTATGCCTAGAGAGGTGAAAAGAAATAGGCACAGCCTTTCTCTCAGGGATGGGCCAAGTTGTCCACCAATTCTGTAACTGAATCTGCCATCTACCAATAAAACCACAGGGCCATAACTCCAAAGAAATATTTTAAGATCTGGTTTTCAGTGAGGAAACTGGGGCACAGACTGCCACCTGGAGACAATCAAAAATAGAAAATAAACATACATACACACACACACACACACACACACACACGGGAAGCACAAGAAGGTACAAAGTGAGGAGAGAGAAAATATATAATAAAACCAAACAAAGCAAAAAGCTTCCTAAAAATGAACCTGAAAATGAAATCCCAGTATACAAATAGCCATTAGCAGATATCCAAAGCTGAGAAAGCCAAGAGAACCAACAACCAGAAGATGAATTTTGTCCAAGTGAAAATTTTTTAGAGCAATTTGACAAAGATTAACGTGTATTTGGGTGTATATAGCAGATTGAACACTTATGTGTATTTAAGTTCCATCTCAAATCCCCATGTATGCTAGAGTAAGTGGGGACTTTAAAGCATAAAATCATATAGATGGTAATAACCACCTAACCAGAATCCAGAAGATCACAAAACTTTGCCTTTAGAATTATCTTCAGTGTCTTCTTTACATTCCAGATATGACAAAAAAAATTAGTTGATGAAACGATCTCCAAGTTTCAAGCAACCACTAACAGTGAAGGAAATGTACTACATAGGAGGTCACTGAAATATACTAGGACAATCTCTGACTGCTGCTCAGCTAAACAGAACAGGGCTGTCTCAAGCAAATGTGGAACAAAGAAAAGTTCCTATAAGAATATAGTTTAGATATATTCTTGCTGGAATAAGTCTTCTTGCCTAAAATTAAACCTAAATCATCTTTTTTTATTCTATCTAATATCTGTTTATAGTCTCCCAAGGCTATTGGTAAGCTGAAATGCCATAGAGTGAATCAGAATTATAATGGTTATCTGTGAGTGTTTTGTTGTGATTTGTCCATTTATTCTTGTTTCATAATAAAGTGGCCAATTATACTTTTTCACACATTTCCCTCTTTAGACTACAATAAAGTATTATCACTCCTGTGAGAAAAAACAGCTCATATATATGATTACTAATTTCTTCCCTATGTCAAGTGACAGTGTCTTCATCTTTGGTTATTTTTTTCAGAATTATTCTCAGAGGATTGTCACCTTCAAGATCATTTAACAATCATTTCAAAATAAAGAGTCATTTTAAAAATCAGAATCGCATTTTTCCAGAAGTTACAGATTGTGCATCATATTTTTTGTTTTTGAAACAGAGCAGCTAGCTCGGTGTATGTGTGTTTTGCTGGTGAAGAATGATCTTCCTTTTAACAAAATTAGAAATATGAGATGTTAAGAGCTTTTTCTAAATAAAAATATATCTTAAAAAAATTAATTCCATACACATAAAAAATATCAGTGTTAGGGTGAGAGATGCTTCCATAGTAAGCTGACAGAGAAAGAAAGGAGAGTGTGAAAAAAAGGGGGGTGTCAAGGGATCAGGCAGACATGAGCCAGTTCTCTAAAACATCAGTTCTTAGAATTTTTAAAGTCTACATTATCCAGGTCTTAAGGTATACTCTGGAGATTGTGACCAGCACTGCAAAAAGAGATACTGAACAGAAGACAATCATGAAACCCTTAAGGGTAAATATATGTGCCATAGTTATAATAAAATTTATCCTGTAAAGTTGTTCTGAAGGCACAAAATGTACCTTGCACAGGACCTGGAATGTGGTGTGTACTCCTTGAATGAATGTTTATACCTTCTTCTTAAAGGTGCAAATAAAAATAAAAGGGATGAAATAATGATATCAAATAGGCAATATTTAATGATATATGCTCTGTATCTGGGTTTTCGATGTCGGATAGAAAATTTTTAGCATTATTCAGATGTGCGATTTTCAAGGCCAGTGTGTAGTCTTTAAATAATCAGCAGGGAAATCTCTCCTATAAAAGGGTCAAGGTAAGTGGAATGACATAGGCCTGAAAGCAAATTTGCTATGGTCAGTGTCAGATTCAGGGCAGTTTTAATAGGAGAAAATATTTAAAGAAGAGAGATACCTTTAAAATCAATCTCATTGATGAATTTACTAATAATGTGAAACATATTTGAACACTAATACCTAAATTTTAAAATACAAATTAACTTCTCGAGTTGGAAGCTAGGTTATATTGAACAAGTGGGTTTTATGTTTTTGGATTAAAATGTCTATCTATTTTACCAGATTGACTATAAACTTTTCAGACCCTTTTCCCCTAAAGCTCAAATATACAATCAATTCCTTCCTCTTTGGCATCAACATTATGCATTGTTGATATTTTAGTGTAACTCCTATCATATTCCAAATTGATTGTTTCCACGTTTTTCTCCCTTAATATGCTGTAAGCTCTTTGAGTCTATTTTGATCATCTTTGTATCCTTACTACATAGGCCCATAATTGGAAAGTCAAATGTCTTAAAATAAATGACCAAAATCATGTGTCAAAGAAAATTGATATCCCCAATTTTGTTTTCCATAAGTGATTCATTAGTTTAAAGATTCCAGTATCGGGCATTCAGCTCTTTCAGGATTAGCTGAATTAAAAAACACATGTTATACCTATCAACGTGAGATTATATGTCTAAAATAAAACTATTTTCTCTCAATCAACTAAGAGGTGTAAAATCTCTCCCAATTGAAACAAGTTTAGAAAAAAGAACCTCAACTTGGATTTAAAGCTGCTTTGAGTGCAAAAATAAATTACATAATTAATTTTTCCTAAATCTTCCTCTGATAATGATGTTTTGGTTTTTTTTTTCCAGGTACGCGGGCCTCTCACTGCTGTGGCCTCTTCCGTTGCGGATCACAGGCTCCGGACACGCAGGCTTAGTGGCCATGGCTCACGGGCCTAGCCGCTCCACGGCATGGGGGATCCTCCTGGATCGGGGCATGAACCCGTGTCCCCTGTATCGGCAGGCGGACTTTCAACCACTGCGCCACCAGGGAAGCCCTGATAATGATGTTTTAAAGAAATCTATTGGACTATATGTGTATATAAGATTGTTACTATGGTTTAATTACCATATGTTTCTCTGTTTTATAAGACAGTAAATGTAATACATAGGTTAAGAAAAAGGCAATGGGATATAGCAGACAAATTGCTGTGTTTGAGGACATACAGAGTCTGCTATATGACTTGGGAAAATGTCTTGTTTGATTATATTTCTCTCCTTATCTTGAGAAGTAGAGTCAAACTAAAGAAGGATGCTATGAGGATTGAACCAAAATATGTATTAAAGTTGTTTGGTATGTTGTAGGATTCTGAAATTTTTATTTATTTTTTCCTAACCTACATTAAACTTTAGCTTGAAATTGTACCAAGAGAATTAAACCTATGTATTACTTTGTAATCATATATAGATATATCCATGTATCAGTATGGCATTTTTATCTGGAGACCTCTTAAATGTTCAACCATAACAGCCAAGGTAAAAGCAGAGAGCTAGATTAAGGTCAGCTGATGGCAACACACATAAAATGGGAATTGTTAAGAGAGATCCTGTTGTCGTCCTAGTGTTCATTTTTTTTCTGTTAAACAATGATTGATATGCTAAAAAGTAATAAAATTACTTCTGTACATGCAACTTTTTCCCTTAGAGCCAAACACTCCATGCCTAGGATAGCCAGAATTATTTTCCAATAAATTACGTATCTTACCTGTTCATAGCTTTTTTAGTAAATCAAATTATGTATGTATTAAGAGTACATACACATATGGACCAATTTTAAGTACGCAGTTCCATTTTCTACTTCATTTACTTATGCTGCATCTTTTTACTTCCCTTCTCTACTTACTTTGGGTTTAGTTGTTCTTTTTTTATAGTTTCTTAAAGTGATAGCTTAAGGCTTACTTTTAGATATTTCTTATTTTCTGGCATATACATTTAACACTATAAGTTTTCTTCTACACTAAGCTTTAGCTGCAATCCACAAATTTTTACATAAAGTATTTTTATTGCCATTTGAGCAAAAGATATTCTAATGTGTCTTGTGGTTTCATTTTTGATTGAAAAGCAATTTAGAAGTTTGTATAGCTTATTTTCTAAATATTTGGAGATTTCTTTGATATCTTTCACTCGTTTAACTGTTGTGAAGATTAAACATATTCCGTATCATTTTAGTCATTTTATTCTTATCAAAACTTGTTTCATTGCCCCATATATAGTCTTTCTTGGTGAACATTCCCTTTTATACTTGGAAAAAAATGTGGATTTTTCTATTGTTTGTTGGAGTGTTCTATAAATATCAGTTAGGTCAAGTTAGTTCATATTATTGTTCAATCCTCCCATATTCTTAGATTTTTTGTCTACTAATTTCATGCAATTCCATCTTTCTATCAGAAAGGAATGTTGACATCACCAGTTCTGATTGTGGATTTGTCTTTTTCTCCTTTTAGTTCTGTCACGTTTTGCTTTGAGTAAAATGAAGCTTTGTTATTAAGCATAAAAACACTTGGAATTTTTATGTCCTTGGTGAATTGTTCCTTTTGTCTTTATTACATATCTCTTGTCGACCCTAATAATATTCTTCATTTGAAATCTGGTTTGTTGTTAGTATAGAGGCTCAAACCTTGCTGTCATTAGCAACAGATTGGGATTGTCAAGTAAAAGAGCTGGCTTAAATTCTTAACTAAAGAATTTATATCTAATTCGGCTGGCACTTGAGAACTATGAGTAATTTAATGATGTTCTCAGCACTTTCTATTGAATGTATGCATTAAGGTAACACAGAAGGAGAACTGTAATAAATTAAATATTTATCTTTGCCTAGTGGGTGAAAACACAATTTACGGAGTGTGACAGATACGATATATTACTTGCTGCACATCTGCTTTGAAAAATATATTTAACCACTTTAAGGTTTAGGATTTTTTTAGTATTATTTTTTTATGATGCAATAGTCATATTATAAAAAGTTATCTATAATTTAGGTGTATGGTCTAAAAAATTACTACAAAGCAAACACATTATTTACTAAATTCTGGTTTAAGAAATAGAACAATCCCAATATCAATATCCTCTTCCCTGAGGTAACTGCAAGCCTAAATTTTGTGCTTATCCTTACTTTGTAGTATTACCACTTATGTATGCTCTTTTTTCTTTTTATAAATTTATTTATTTTTGGCTGTCTTGGGTCTTTGTTGCTGTGCGTTGGCTTTCTTTAGCTGCGGCAAGCAGGGACTACTCTTGGTGCACAGCATGGGCTGTAGGCACGCAGGCTTCGGTAGTTGTAGTTTGCGGGCTGTAGAGCGCAGGCTCAGTAGTTGTGGCTCACTGGTTTAGTTGCTCCACGGCACGTGGGATCTTCCTGGACCAGGGCTCAGACCCGTGTCCCCTGCCTTGGCAGGAGGATTCTTAACCACTGTGCCACCAGGGAAGCACCTGCACTTTTAATATATAGTTTAATCATATGATTTAATTATCCATTTTGGACTTCACATGAAAAGAACCATCTTATCCCTATATCTAGCAATCTATTGATCTATACATGCTAACCTTTTGTGATTTACGTTTTTCTATTCTGTTTGTGAAATATGTCCAGATTGTTATGTGTAGCTTTAATTCATTAATTTTCACTCTCATGTAGAATATTTTTTTGGCCTGAATCTGCTATAGATTTTTAATTCAATTTCTGTTGAGTGGTAATATTTGTGTTATTTGTAATTTTATATATTATAAACTGCTCATATGTCCATCCTGGGATGAAAGTATTTCTCAATAGTATAGAGCTGGAAATGAAATTTTAGGTTATAGAGTTTTCAAGTATTCAATATTACTACAAAATATTACTATAAAAGTTGCCCCAATTTACACCATCATTAGCAAAGTTGAGTGTTGAACTTTTCTACCAATTGTTAGTATTGGCAGGATTTCTCCATTTTTGCAGATCAGAGTGAGGGTGCAAAGGGTATAAATTTTGATCTAATCATGGTTTTAAATTGTATTTTCCTATTAGCATATTAGTTTTTTTCTTTATTGACTTTTTTATTAACTTTTTTATGCATTCAAGATAATAATATTTTTCTTCGGATATGTTGCAAATATATAATCTTCACCTAGTTTTTAGCTTGTACAATTTCTTTATGGTATGTTAACAAAGTTACTTTCTTAATTTATCAACTTTTTTTATGTTACATGCTTTTATTTTTTTCCAAGAAATCTTTTCCTATCTCAAGATCTTAAAAGTGATCTTCTGTATTAAAATTTTAAGAAAATTGTCATTCATATTTATATTAATATTTATATCCTTTATATTTATATCATTCATATTTATATCCTTAACCCAGTGGTTCTCAACTGGGGGTCATTTCGCCCCCCAGGAGACACTTGCAAATGTCTGGGGACAGTTTGGTTATAATAATTCTACTGGCATCTATTGGATGGAGGCCAGGGATGTTGCTAAACATTCTAAAACGCACAAAGCAGCCCTCCACAACAAAGAAATATTTGACCAAAAAGGTCAACAGTGCTGCTATTAAGAAACCTTGCCTTGATCTACTGGAAACTATTTTTTAATGACCTACTGCAGAAATCTTTTAATTTTGAGACTATCTGTACAAATTATATATTGTTCCATTTACTTTCATGGCCTTTCATGTGCTGTCAGTGACATTTCTCATTATCTATATACAGGTCTTAATTATATATAATATTTTTGCTTTTATTCCTGGGTACCTTATAATTTGTGATTCTATTTGAATCATCTTTTTCTAAAATTATAATATCTAACTATATGTTCATATATAGAAATGCAGTTGACCCTATATTTGGCAACTGTCTAGTAAATTGATCTTAAATATTGCAACATTGTTAAATACTTGTTTTAATAATTTTTCTTTAGATTACTTACAGGTTTTTATGTGGTTAATCATATTATCTATAAACAATGAGAGCTTTATTTCTTATATTTGCAATTTTGTTTTATTCATTTATGATTTTTAAAATATATGTTTACTTAATGTAGCTGCCTAGAACATCTTGGAAATGCTAAATAGGATTAGTGAGAGCAGTATATTTTTCCTATTTGTAATTTTAAAGGAAATTGCTTTTATGTTTCACTATTAAGATGTTAGCTATAGGCTTTGTTTTGTAGCTAGAGTTTATCTGTTTGAAAAAATTGTTTTCTGTTGTTACTTTAATTAGAGTTTTTATTTTTGATGGATATTTGATTCTATTAAATGACTTTTTATTTCATCTGTGAAATGAAATATAAAAGTAGCGCAAATGTACAGAGGTATTCCCATGATTATGTAAGGTGATCAATGTTAAGTACTTAGGATAATGCCTAGTAATTAATATTAGTTGTAATAAATGTAGTAATTGCAATGGTGGTGAATGATAATTGCTCTTGAGATCATCCATTAATTTGATTTTTTTTATTTAGCCTTTGATCATTTGCACAGGATGTTTTCATGGATGAATACCTCAATCTGAGGAAATAGCCCACCTTTGTCAATTACAAACATCTTTTTTATTTTGAAGGAAAAAACTTTTAAACCTGTTGTTATTAGAGGTTGTATTATATTATTTCATTGCAAATAATAAAGGATTGTTTGCCATGATTTCCCTCAGCCATCTGTGCTCCATACCCACACCCTTAATTGGCAAACTGTACTCATGCTTCACCAAACTATCCTGGTAGTCATCTCCTCTGTGAACTTATTTGTAACTCTGCTTCAGGCAAAGTTGATGTTCTGTTCTCTGTGCTCCCAAGACTACCTGATTAATCAAATGAGACCACAGAAATCATAGATCTTGCCAATAACAAAACTGCTAATGATTCAAAGGATATAGGTAAACAATAGTCACAAATGAAGCATTCTTTTTTTTTTTTTTTTTTTTTGCGGTACGTGGGCCTCTCGCTGCTGTGGCCTCTCCCGTTGCGGAGCACAGGCTCCGGACGTGCAGGCTCAGCAGCCATGGCTCACGGGCCCAGCCACTCCGCGGCATGTGGGATCTTCCCGGACCGGGGCACGAACCCGTGTCCCCTGCATTGGCAGGCGGACTCTCAACTACTGCGCCACCAGGGAAGCCCAAAGCATTCTTTCCTTTGAAGAGTGTAAAGTGGTCATACACAGCTCTCTAGAAATATCCTTTCTGTTATGCATTAGGCACCTTTTGGTTTTAGAATAACAGACAAATTGAGAATTTGTGTAATGGAATTATTATTCTGCTGTTTCAGTGTTTTTACTGTCAACTACATAGACAGAAGATTGTTTATATGACTAACTTCTTTATTCAGACTGCTTTACCTCGTTTATTCATATTTCAGACTGATTTACAATAAGTGATCTGGACAAACTTGGTATATCCTGCTCAAACCCTTCTATATATAGGAATTCTCTGTTATCTATAGCATTAGCATGTTTACAACTCCTTTTTTGGCAGAGAGGAATGGGTTCAGGTCATTTATTTATTCATCTAGGCCTCATTTGGGCTTGTAAGTTATAAACCTACCTGCCACGAATACACTTCTTCCCAGTTTGCAACATAGGTTAGTGGTTGGGAGTATTGGTTTTGGCGTCAGATAATCTTGCATAAGATACAGAAAATGATGACTTTTTAGCAGCATAAAATTAACCCCTCTTGAGCTTCAGTTTCCTCATTAGTAAAATAGATATAATATTTGTCTACCATAGATTTATTTTAATAATCAAATATGAAGTAAATATCTAAGTTATGACTGCATATTAATATAGCACTGGTCACACTCAACTGTACTTACTTATTTGTATGTCACGCTACCTTCTCCTTAACTTAGTAGTGAGTTTTACAAAGAAGAGAAAAACAGCATTTTTTATCTTGTTAACCACAGGTACAATGCTTATTATAATATAAGGTATCTTACTGCCTAAATGGAAGGAGACTTGTTTTGTCTCAATTTTAAACTTTCAACACAAGAAACTTTTGTTATTGTGAAATTGATAGTTATTTTGCAGTGTATTTTAAATACATTCATGTTCTGCTACAAAGATTTAAAATATTACATGAGAAAATTGAAGTTCTTTGTTGAATACACATTTCCCAATTCTTTTTAAAAAAAGATAGATTCCTTAGGTTGAAAATATACACGAGAATTTTTATCTTCTTTTTTAAATTTTTATTTATTTTTTATTAGTTTCTGCTTTATAACAAAGTGAATCACTTATACATATACATCTGTTCCCATGTCCCTTCCCTCTTTCATCTCCCTCCCTCCCACCCTCCCTATCCCAAGCCTCCAGGGTCACAAAGCACCGAGCTGATCTCCCTGTGCTATGCGGCTGCTTCCATCTAACTACCTTACGTCTGGTAGTGTATATATGTCCATGCCTCTCTCGCGCTTTGTCACAGCTTACCCTTCCCCCTACCCATATCCGCAAGTCCATTCTCAAATAGGTCTGTGTCTTTATTCCTGTTTTACCCCTAGGTTCTTCATGACTTTTTTTTTCTTAAATTCCATATATATGTGTTAGCATATGGTATTTGTCTTTCTCTTTCTGACTCACTTCACTCTGTATGACAGACTCTAGGTCTATCCACCTCATTACAAATAGCTCAATTTCATTTCTTTTTATGGCTGAGTAATATTCCATTGTATATATGTGCCACATCTTCTTTATCCATTCATCCGATGATGGACACTTAGGTTGTTTCCAGCTCCGGGCTATTGTGAAGAGAGCTGCAATGAACATTTTGGTACATGTCTTTTTTTGAATTATAGTTTTCTCAGGGTATATGCCTAGTACTAGGATTGCTGGGTCATATGGTAGTTCTGTTTGTAGTTTTTTAAGGAACCTCCATACTGTTCTCCATAGTGGCTGTACCAATTCACATTCCCACCAGCAGTGCAAGAGTGTTCCCTTTTTTCCACACCCTCTACAGCATTTATGGTTTCTAGATTTTTTGATGATGGCCATTCTGACTGGTGTGAGATGATATCTCATTGTAGTTTTGATTTGCATTTCTCTAATGAGTAAAGATGTTGAGCATTCTTTCATGTGTTTGTTGGCAGTCTGTATATCTTCTTTGGAGAAATGTCTATTTAGGTCTTCTGCCCATTTTTAGATTGGGTTGTTTGTTTTTTTGCTATTGAGCTGCATGAGCTGCTTATAAATTTTGGAGCTTAATCCTTTGTCAGTTGCTTCATTTGCAAATATTTTCTCCCATTCTGAGGGTTGTCTTTTGGTCTTGTTTATGGCTTCCTTTGCTGTGCAAAAGCTTTGAAGTTTCATTAGGTCCCATTTGTTTATTTTTGTTTTTATTTCCATTTCTATCAGAGGTGGGTCCAAAAGGATCTTGCTGTGATTTATGTCATAGAATGTTCTGCCTATGTTACCCTCTAAGAGTTTGATAGTTTCTGGCCTTACATTTAGGTCTTTAATCCATTTTGAGCTTATTTTTGTGTATGGTGTTAGGGAGTGATCTAATCTCATAATTTTACATGACCCTGTCCAGTTTTCCCAGCACCATTTATTGAAGAAGCTGTCTTTTCTCCACTGTACATTCCTGCCTCCTTTATCAAAGATAAGGTGACCATATGTGCGTGGGTTTATCTCTGAGCTTTCTATCCTGTTCCATTGATCTATCTTTCTCTTTTTGTGCCAGTACCACACTGTCTTGATTACTGCAGCTTTGTAGTATAGTCTGAAGTCAGGGAGCCTGATTCCTCCAGCTCCTTTTTCCGTTCTCAAGATTGCTTTGGCTATTCGGGGTCTTTTGTTTTTCCAAACAAATTTTGAAATTTTTTGTTCTAGTTCTGTGAAAAATGCCAGTGGTAGTTTGATAGGGATTGCATTGAATCTGTAGATTGCTTTGGGTAGTAGAGTCATTTTCACAATATTGATTCTTCCAATCCAGGAACATGGTATATCTCTCCATCTATTTGTATCATCTTTAATTTCTTTCATTAGTGTCTTATAATTTTCTGCATACAGGTCTTTTGTCTCCTTATGTAGGTTTATTCCGAGATATTTTATTCTTTTTCTTGCAATGGTAAATGGGAGTGTTTTCTTGATTTCACTTTCAGATTTTTCATCATTAGTGTACAGGAATGCCAGAGATTTCTGTGCATTAATTTTGTATCCTGCTACTTTACCAAATTCATTGATTAGCTCTAGAAATTTTCTGGTAGCATCTTTAGGATTCTCTATGTATAGTATCATGTCATCTGCAAACAGTGACAGCTTTACTTCTTCTTTTCCAATTTGGATTCCTTTTATTTCCGTTTTTTCTCTGATTGCTGTGGCTAAAACTTCCAAACCTATGTTGAATAAGAGTGGTGAGAGTGGGCAGCCTTGTCTTGTTCCTGATCTTAGTGGAAATGGTTTCAGTTTTTCACCATTGAGGACGATGTTGGCTGTGGGTTTGTCATATATGGCCTTTATTATGTTCAGGAAAGTTCCCTCTATGGCTACTTTCTGCTGGGTTTTTATTATAAACGGGTGTTGAATTTTGTCAAAAGCTTTCTCTGCATCGATTGAGATGATCATATGGTTTTTCTCCTTCAATTTCTTAATATGGTGTATCATATTGATTGATTTGCATATATTGAAGAATCCTTGCATTCCTGGAATAAACCCCACTTGATCATGGTGTATGATCCTTTTAATGTGCTGTTGGATTCTGTTTGCTAGTATTTTGTTGAGGATTTTTGCATCTATGTTCATCAGTGATATTGGCCTGTAGTTTTCTTTCTTTGTGACATCCTTGCCTGGTTTTGGTATCAAGGTGATGGTAGCCTCATAAAATGAGTTTGGGAGTGTTCCTCCCTCTGCTATATTTTAGAAGAGTTTGAGAAGGATAGGTGTTAGCTCTTCTCTAAATGTCTGACAGAATTTGCCTGTGAAGCCGTCTGGTCCTGGGCTTTTGTTTGTTGGAAGATTTTTAATCACAGTGTCAATTTCAGTGCTTGTGATTGGTCTGTTCATATTTTCTATTCCTTCCTGGTTCAGTCTTGGAAGGTTGTGGATTTCTAAGCATTTTTCCATTTCTTCCAGGTTGTCCATTTTATTGGCATGGAGTTGTTTGTAGTAATCTCTCATGATCCTTTGTATTTCTGCAGTGTCTGTTGTTACTTCTCCTTTTTCATTTCTAATTCTATTGATTTGAGTCTTCTCCCTTTTTTTCTTGATGAGTCTGGCTAATGGTTTATCAATTTTGTTTATCTTCTCAAAGAACCAGCTTTTAGTTTTATTGATCTTTGCTATCATTTCCTTCATTTCTTTTTCATTTATTTCTGATCTGATCTTTTTGATTTATTTCCTTCTGCTAACTTTGTGGTTTTTTGTTCTTCTTTCTCTAATTGCTTTAGGTGCAGGGTCAGGTTGTTTACTCGAGATGTTTCCTGTTTCTTAAGGTGGGATTGTATTGTTATAAACTTCCCCGTTAGAACTGCTTTTGTTGCATCCCATAGGTTTCGGGTTGTCGTGTCTCCATTGTCATTTGTTTCTAGGTATTTTTTAATTTCCTCTTTGATATCATCAGTGGTCACTTAGTTATTAAGTAGTGTATTGTTTAGCCTCCATGTGTTTGTATTTTTTTCAGATCTTTTCCTGTAATTGATATCTAGTCTCATAGCATTGTGGTTCAGAAAAGATACTTGGTACAATCTCAATTTTCTTAAATTTACCAAGGCTTGATTTGTGACCCAAGATATGATCTATCCTGGAGAATGTTCCATGAGCACTTGAGATAAATGTGTATTATGTTGTTTTTGGATTGAATGTCCTATAAATATCAATTAAGTCCATCTTGTTTAATGTATCATTTAAAGCTTGTGTTTTCTTATTTATTTTCATTTTGGATGATCAGTCCATGGGTGACAGTGGGGTGTTAAAGTCACCTACTATGAGTGTGTTACTGTCGATTTCCCCTTTTATGGCTGTTAGCATTTGCCTTATGTATTGAGGTGCTCCTACGTTGGGTGCATATTTTTATATCTTCTTCTTGGATCGACCCCTTGATCATTATGTAGTGTCCTTCTTTGTATCTTCTAATAGTCTTTATTTTAAAGTCTATTTTGTCTGATATGAGAGTTGCTACTCCAGCTTTCTTTTGATTTCCTTTTGCATGGAATATCTTTTTCCATCCCCTTACTTTCAGTTTGTATGTGTCTCTAGGTCTGATGTGGGTCTCTTGTAGACAGCATATATAAGGGTCTTGTTTTTGTATCATTCAGCCAATCTGTGTCTTTTGGTGGGAGCATTCAGTCTATTTACATTTAAGGTAATTCTCAATATGTACATTCCTATTCCCATTTTCTTAATTGTTTTGGGTTCGTTATTGTAGGTCTTTTCCTTCTCTTCTGTTTCTTGCCTAGAGAAGTTCCTTTAGCATTTGTTGTAAAGCTGATTTGGTGGTGCTGAACTCTCTCAGCTTTTTCTTGTCTGTAAAGGTTTTAATTTCTCCATCAAATCTCAATGAGATCCTTGCTGTGTAGTGTAATCTTGGTTGTAGGTTTTTCTCCTTCATCACTTTAAATATGTTCTGCCACTCCCTTCTGGCTTGCAGAGTTTCTGCTGAGAGATCAGCTGTTAACCTGATGGAGATTTCCTTGTGTGCTATTTGTTGTTTTTCCCTTGCTGCTTTTAATATGTTTTCTTTGTGTTTAATTTTTGACAGTTTGATTAATATGTGTCTCGGCATATTTCTCCTTGGATTTTTTCTGTATGGGACTCTCTGTGCCTCCTGGACTTGATTAACTATTTCCTTTCCCATATTAGGGAAGTTTTCAACTATAATCTCTTCAAATATTTTCTCAGTCCCTTTCTTTCTCTCTTCTTCTTCTGGAACCCCTATAATTCGAATGTTGGTGCATTTAATGTTGTCCCAGAGGTCTCTGAGACTGTCCTCAGTTCTTTTCATTCTTTTTTCTTTATTCTGCTCTGCAGTAGTTATCTCCACTATTTTATCTTTCACGTCACTTATCCGTTCTTCTGCCTCAGTTATTCTGCTATTGATCCCATCTAGAGTATTTTTCATTTCATTTATTGTGTTTCTAATCGTTGCTTGATTCATCTTTAGTTCTTCTAGGTCCTTGTTAACTCTTCTTGCATTTTGTCTATTCTATTTCCAAGATTTTAGATCATCTTTACTATCATTATTCTGAATTCTTTTTCAGGTAGACTGCCTATTTTCTCTTCATTTGTTACGTCTGGTGGGTTTTTATGTTTCTCCTTCACCTGCTGTGTGTTTTTCTGTCTTCTCATTTTGCTTATCTTACTGTGTTTGGGGTCTCTTATTTGCAGGCTGCAGGTTTGTAGTTCCCATTGTTTTTGGTGTCTGTCCCCAGTGGCTATGGTTGTTTCAGTGGGTTGTGTTGGCTTCCTTTTGGAGGGGACTGATGCCTGTGTTCTGGTGGATGAGGCTCGATCTTGTCTTTCTGGTGGACAGGTCCACGTCTGGTGGTGTATTTTGGGGTGTCTGTGGCCTTATTATGTTTTTAGGCAGCCTCTCTGCTTATGGGTGTGATTGTGTTCCTGTCTTGCTAGTTGCTTGGCATAGGGTGTCCAGCACTGTAGCTTGCTGGTCGTTGAGTGAAGCTGGGTGCTGGTGTTGAGATGGAGATCTCTGAGAGATTTTTGCCGTTTGATATTATGTGGAGCTCGGAGGTCTCTTGTGGACCAGTGTCCTGAAGTTGGCTCTCCCACCTCAGAGGCACAGCACTGACTCCTGGCTGCAGCACCAAGAGCCTTTCATACACCTGGCTCAGAATAAAAGGGAGAAAAAGTAGAAAGAAAGAATTAGTAGAAGAAGAAAGAAAGAAAGAAAGAAAGAAAGAAAGGAGGGAGGGAGGGAGGGAGGAAGGAGGGAAGGTAGGAAAAAGAGAAAGAGAGAAGATGAAGTGAATAGAACAAAGTAGGATAAAACATAATAGCATTATTAAAATAAAAAAATAATTATTAAAAAAATTAAAAAAAAAACAAAAAACGGACGGATAGTACCCTGGGACAAATAGTGGAAGCAAAGCTATACAGACAAAATCTCACACAGAAGCATACACATGCACATTCACAAAAAGAGAAAAAGGGGAAAAAATCGTAAATCTTGCTCTCAAAGTCCACCTCCTCAATTTGGGATAATTCGCTGTCTATTCATGTATTCCACAGATGCAGGGTACATCAAGTTGATTGTGGAGGTTTAATCTGCCGCTCCTGAGACTGCTGGGAGAGATTTCCCTGTCTCTTCTTTATTCTCACAGCTCCTGGGTCTTAGCTTTGGATTTGGCCCCGCCTCTGCATGTAGGTCGCAGGAGGGTGTCTGGTCTTCGCTCAGATAGGACGGTTTTAAAGGAGCAGCTGCTTCGGGGACTCTGGCTCAGTCAGGCCTGGGGGAGGGAGGGGTACTGAGTGCGGGGCAAGCCTGTGGCGGAAGAGGCCTGCGCGACGTTGCACCAGCCCGAGGCGCACTGTGCTCTCTCCCGGGGAAGCCGTCTCTGGATCCCGTGACCCCGACAGTGGCGGGCTGCACAGGCTCCCCGGAAAGGGGGCGTGGACAGTGATCTGAGCTCGCACACAGGCCTCTTGGTGGCGGCGGCAGCAGCCCCAGCGTCCCACACCCGTCTCCGGGGTCCGCGCCTTTAGCCGCGGTTCGCGCCCATCTCTGGAGCTCCTTTAAGCAGCGCACCAGGAAACAAAGAGGGAAGAAAAAGTCTCTTGCCTCTTCGGCAGCTCCAGACCTTTTCCCGGACTCCCTCCCGGCTAGCCGTGGTGCACTAACCCCTTCAGGCTCTCTTCCCGCCTCCAGCCCCAGTCCTCTCCCTGCGCTCCGACTGAAACCCGAAACCGGAGCCTCAGCTCCCAGCCCCGCCCGCCCCGGCGGCCGAGCAGACAAGACTCTCGGGCTGGTGAGTGCTGGTCGGCACAGATCCTCTGTGCGGGAATCTCTCCGCTTTGCCCTCCACGCCCCTGTGGCTGCGCTCTCCTCCGCGATTCCGCAGCTTTCCCCCTCCGCCAATCGCAGTCTCAGCCCGCGAAGGGGCTTCCTAGTGTGTGGAAACATTTCCTCCTTCACGGCTCCCTCTCACTGGTGCAGGTCCCGTCCCTATCCTTTTGTCTCTGTTTATTCTTTTTTCTTTTGCTCTACCCAGGTACGTGGGGGAGTTTCTTGCCTTTTGGGAGGTCTGAGGTCTTCTGCCAGCGTTCAGTGGGTGTTCTGTAGGAGTTGTTCCACGTGTAGATGAATTTCTATTGTATCTGTGGGGAGGAAGGTGATCTCTGCATCTTACTCTTCCGCCATCTTCCCTCAGGTCCGAATTTTTATCTTCTGTAAGTGATAATTCAAAATTAATAATGAAGTGTTTTAATGACAAGAGATATATAAATACTTATTATTATGAAGAATCAATTGACAGTAAATGAATCTATTTTAATCTCCATCAGATATATTTACTAAAGTGCAACAATTCCTTGTTAGATATTTAAAATTTCCTGAGTTTTAGCTGGCATTTTTCTTGGTTCACTATTATATTTCTCAGGAATATATGGCATTGAAACTTCAGAGTCTTGGATAAAGAAGAACTATGTAGTAACTTTGAATTATCCAGTATTTATCGAGTCCACTTTGTATCATCCTGTTCATAAGTAATTTTTAAAAAATCATAATTTCTCTCAAAGAAGTGCATTGGAAATCTGTTTCTTTATAGGCAGGGGATACAAGAAAAATCTTAAGATTTCCTTGGAAGTCCACAGCTAGTCCCACCCTACCATGGTGATTACTCTCAGCAATATTACCAATGATCTATTTAGGAACACATTGAACATTTGCCCATGTCTCTCTTACTTGACTTTCCCCAAGCATTCGATAGAATTATTCAGTGCATATTGGGCATGTGCTTATTTCGTCAGTTAAGTCCTAAGAAATAATTCTTATTGCCTGGCATTTAAGTCACCATCTTATCATAGATTTCTTTCTGTTCCTCTGATTGCTCATTTTCAGTGTTCCAGGATCTTTTTATTCCTTCCATGCTTTACAGATTTGAGTTACCCAAAGTTCTATTTTGGCCACTCCCCTTTCTGACATTCTCGTTTTGTAGTCTCATCCATATCCATGGTTTCAATGACCACATGTGTGCTGACAATTCAAAAACATTTATTTATAGAGACTGCACCAGTCTCTGTCTGAGTTCACACACACACACACACACACACACACACACACACACACACACACACGCACACATACCTACTGGTATTACCTAGTGTACTTTTCCATTTAATGAGTCACAATCATTCAAATTTAACAGATACGAAATCGAGCTCATCATCTCCTCTACCAAAAAAGTAATTCCATCTCAATTTACTATCTTGATAGAAACTAGGGCTATTTACCTAAACTTTTCCCCTCTTCCTGCAATCTAGCTACAATAAATTACCAAATCCTGTTTATTTCTAGCCTCCGTCACTGTTTCTAATATCTTCATGTTGGCCCTTGTCATTAACCGTAAGGTATATCAACATCTCCTATCTGATCTTCCTGTCTCCAGCCTCACTTCTCTTCTCTACAATGCTGCCAGGTGAGTATTTCTAAAGTATATATGTATTTATGCTGTTATGTTTATATACATATTTCAATGTTTCTTTTTCACTTTTAGAATAAAAGCTAATACCATTAGTCATTTAAGTTATCCCTAGTCAATTAAGCAATTCTCCCCAAGTTGACAGTACATATCCTGACTGCCTACTTAGTGAAGACCCTCAGCGTGGCTTAGAATAATTTCTCATTAGGAAGCCACACGCTCTTTAACTTCATGACGCCATGTAAAGTAGAATTTTAAACAACGAAAACTGAAATGAATTAATTTAAAAAAATCAGAATTTTAATAATCTGAGAAACAGCACAGAGTAAAGGTACAGATTCTAAGAACTTGAAAACCAGATTTGCCTCTTACTACCTGAGTTACCTTGGCAAGCTACCAAAACTCTTTAAAATTCAGCTTTCACTTCTATAGAGTGGGTATAACACAGCAAGCAAAATGATTCATGAAAGTAATTTGCTAAAAGCCAATTTTTGAAAATACAATTTTCTGAAGAATCAAATTGCTAAAATAATTTAGGAAAAGTCAATTTGCAAAAACACAGTTCAAAGAATAGACAATTTAACAAGTATAATAGGATTATCTATTTCTCATTAATTTTAAGGGATTGAATGTCACTTTATAATTTTCAAATGTAAAGCATTTAGTATCATTCTCAATTTTTATCAGTAATAAAACATACATTACAATTAAATTTGAATTTTAAAATATCTGTGCTCAATCAGATATTAAAATTTCATGCCTCTAAGACAGAGCAGTTTGGATATGACAACTAGAAGCAGTTTGCAGGTAAAATAGAAACTGCTGAATGTAGGAAAAGGAAAGAATGATAATATGAATGTAATGATCTGTATGTTTCATACTTAACTTTTGATATAATTTAATTATAAGGAAAAATAAAGAATTTAAAAATGAATTAAATTTCTAAAAATAATAAGATGAAAAATTTTGGCAAGACTACATAATACAGAGGATTAAAAATCACTATTGACTAAGAATTCCCATAAGAAATAATTATTTATTTTGAAATGATGAAATGTGATATTTATTATAAATAATATTCTTAAATTTAATATTTCAGTATTCAAAAATACCTCAATTGTAATCATATTTCACATTCTTGCTAATGCTATTATATCCCCTGTTAATTCTATTGAAACCATTTTAGTAGACTGATAAATGTTTTAATTTGGCAAATTTGGAAAATTGATAATCTGCAAATTGATCATTAGATAATTTGATCTTCAGTAACTTGGTCACTTGAATCAAATATTGGAGGCTTTTATATTAGCAATAAATGATAACTTAAAACCATAACAATAATTTCTAATTAATGGGATCATGGTAAGGAAAAATGTGATTATGCATGTAAAATTTTGGCACATTGTATGTAGCTAACGTTACTAACCATTAATATAGATTTATTATAATTATTTCATTGCCTATTCTTATAATTGTTATTGTTGTTGGTGTTAGCACTGCATAATTTTTATGACACTGCTTCTGCCTAACTTTGTTACTTCATTTGTCACTATTTATTCAATTCTCCAAATTCCATGGAATAAAGTTATACCAGAACAGACCTTCTTGACAGAGTAGGGAACAGCTTTAATGAACCTCGTCATGCAAATGCAAGGCAAATACAACATTCTTGCCTTGCAGAAGTGTTATATTAGGACCTGTTCTGATGTTCAGTGACAACTTTCTGCTGTCATACCCCAAGGGAAGAGGATAGAACATGTTGCATAAGAAGACAAGGGACTTACTGTGATAGAAATGATCAAAACCAGACACTCAATGCCTCATGGTGGAAAGCTAAAGGTGGCCCTGGATATGGTTAATTGGAATAAAAGGGGGAAAATGAACATCAATGATCCCAAGAAGAACACAAGCATATGGAAGAACGGTATGAACAGGTATACTGACCTCAACACAAAAACAAGGACTGGCTTGAACTTGCTGATCTGGGCAAACCTTATGTTAAAGCTGGAACTCTAGCGACTCTGACAGAGTGACATGATTTAGAAACAAGGGTCAAGAATGTCGAGAAAGCAAACTGACACATGCCCTGATACCACTTGATTTGTTTATAGGTACTACAATCAGAGAGTTAAAAAAAAAAACTATTTTCATTTAATCCTGAGATATCCAAATCATGATAACCAAACAGATGGAATGTTGAGTCATTTTCTGTATGTTCACTAAAGGAAACAACTTTATTCTTTGTTTTTGTAAAACTGTGACGATCATTGCCAGATATAATTTTAGAAAATGACTACTTATCCACTATGAACAGACTATTTGTAACCTTAGTAAACTCATTTATTTAAAGTACATGCTTTTTTAAAAAAAATATTGTGATTAAAAAGATTCTTCTAAAGACTGCACTTCTTGCAAAAACATTTAAAAGTATTTTTTTCCTTAATCATTTTTTCTAGTGTTTATTTCACAAATACCATTTTCACTGAGATGCCTCAGTGGATCTAATCACCAGCCCTGATGATATTGAGCTTCTGTTAAAGGCAACACCCCTGGGCCTCTTGCAGCCAGGTGCACATCCTTTAGCTCGCAGGGTGGATTTCATTATTCTTCTAGAGAGATTTCACTCTAATCCTGATTCAATTCCATTTTCTGAATCAGGTGTGTGTACTCATTTACTCTCTTTCTGGATTAGCATCAGTTATTTCCCAAGACTGTATCTGGTTCCAATTTCTGGTTTGATTTTTATTTGGCTACCACTTTTCTCCTACTTTTGGTTTCAGTGGTTCTGATTACCTGGTCCAACCATCTTTACCTTTTTAATGTGTGAGGGGTTTTTTTGTTTGTTTTTTCTACTTGTTTTGAGAATTCTGATTTCTCCTGGCCTCTGAGATACCTGCTACTGTTTCATCATGTCTCAAAATGATGGTTTAGTAATGATGAAAGTAAAGTTTCTGTCACTGCCTAAAGTGCTGCCTAGTTGGCTGCCAATTGTCGATAAAATCCTGTGTTATTCATTTTCTTATGTTCCACTGTAAGCTCAAATAAGTCAGAGCAAGAAAAAGAAGAAAAAGCAATTTATGTTCACTAGAATAAAAAGCAGCCACTAGATCAGGAAACATCAGGATAAGTATGCCTTTGAGACTGTCTGTGTCGCTCTGACCTTCTGTTCTGGAACTGATGCAACCAACCAGTCAATTTTATGGAGATACAACAATTTGTATTCCAAATTTATTTGACCCATGTCTGAAATTGTAACACTGAGACTACCAATCTCTGTGTGTGTGTGTGTGTGTGTGTGTGTGTGTGCATGTATGTGTGTTTTCTTAAATGGGAAAAAGATTTTGTTCTTCTCGAAAAAGGAAGGTAATTTGCCTCTTTCTTACAATGATCTGTTTATAGCTCTTTCTGTGTCTTGTAGCTTGCTTATTCCTTTAACTCCTTTTTACCTCTTCCCTTTTTTTGGAAAC